>NC_064848.1:133764143-134364143 GCF_024139225.1 Suncus etruscus | reverse complement strand
TTTTCTGGATTTATACCAACACTGAATTTCTTTTAAAACAATGTATAAAAATATTTGGTGGAAATTAATGCATTACATTTATAAAATGGATGATTTTAAATAAAAATGTGCCCTAATTTTGAATTAGGTAAATAAAATTAGAACGATTGTTAAGTATTATTAAATGTCCAATTGAAACAAAAGTTAAAACAATGATAGTAATTCATAGAATTTGTTTTGGGAGTACAAAATTAAACAAGACTTTAAAAACTCTGAATTTACACAACTATAGTTTAATGTCAGAGGACTAAAAAAATTATAATACATTAATTTATATGGCCAAGAAAAAGCATAATATACTCATCAGTACATATAAGTACATACATTTTATGTTCATAGATTAATATTGAACCAACACCCAAATAAAAGCAAGAGATATGGTTATAAATAGATTTGTAAATAATTTTACCTTTTACTATTTTAATTTAATTCAATTTATGTTTTTTTGGTTTGGGGGTTACACCTGGGGATGCTCAGGGTTTACCTTTAGCTATGTGCTAAGAAACTGCTCCTGACTTGGAGGACCATATGCGATGCCGAGGATCAAACCGCCTGTCCTGGGTCAGTTTCATGCAAGGCAAACATCTACCACTGCTATATCACTCTGACCCCTTCCCTTAACTGGTTTAATAAAGAAGTTGTCTCTTAGCACTTAAAAATTCATTTAAAATCATAATTAGGGGCCGAAGGAATAGCATGGAAGTAGTGCATTTGCCTTGCATTCATAAGGACGGTGGTTCGAATCCTGACATCCCATATTGCCAAGAGCAATTTCTGAGCGTAGAGCCAGGGAACCCCTGAGCACTGCCAGGTGAGACACCAAAATGAAAAAAAATCATAATTAATATTTATATGCACACCCAGTCTAATTTGGTAACTGTTTGGTATGTAATTATTTTTAGCTATTTGCCCTCTTGATCTGTAGTTTTCATCTGTGTTATATATTTTCTTACAACAGTTAAAAATTTGAATAATTGTAAAATAATTTGTATTTCTACAAAAGACAAGAATCTGGGCTGGAGCGAGAGCACAGTGGGTAGGGCATTTATCTTGTACAAGGCCAACCCGGCTTCAATCCATAGCATCCCATAGAGTCCCCTGAGCCTGCCAGGAGCTATTTCTGAATGCAAAGCCAGGGCTACCGAATATGGCCCAAAGAAAACAAAAAGAAAAATAAAAAGGAGAAGGAAAACTTATACTTTGTTACAATAAGAGAAAGTTAAAGATGGGGCCAGAGTGACTGCACAGTTGTTAGGCCATTTACCTTGTACATGGCCAACCCGGTTCCATACCCAGAGTGACATATGGTCCCCGAGGCAGTTAGGAGCGATTTTTAAATGAAGAACCAGAAAAAAAAACTTGAACACCACCAGCGTCGCCCAAAAACGTAGAAAATGAGAGAAAAAGAGAGAGAGAGAGAGAGAGAGAGAGAGAGAGAGAGAGAGAGAGAGAGAGAGAGAGAGAGAAAGAAAGAGGAGAGGAGAGGAGAGGAGAGGAGAGGAGAGACAAAGAGACACAGAGATAGAGACAGAGAGACACAGAGATAGAGACAGAGACAGAGAGAGACAGAGAGAAAGAGAAAAGATTCACCATCTAATTTCAATATTTTACTTGTTAAAGCTCAATTTACAATGAATAATTTTCCAGAAATAACTGTGAGCTTCTATTGTGCTCAGAATTATGTTAGTAAATGTGTTGAATAGTAAACTTTGATAAAATAAAATTCCTTTGTATTTTTTCCTCAAAAATAGTAGCATTTTGGAATGCTCAGGAATAAGGAAGCCATTTTATTCTCCTAGTTATATTTACTTAACTAAAACAGAAGTAGTTTTATCATAAAGAGAATGATAAATAGGCAGGGAAAAAGTTATATGAGACTAAATGTCTGGTTAATTTCTGGGGTCATGTATTGCCAACTATTTTTCCATGAAAAACAATATAGTTGTCAATATTTTCCAAGAAGGCCTATTTGCCAGTGAGTAATGAAGAGAACAAATTATTCTTCACAAGTTACTGAATAATTTGGTAATCTTATATAACGCAAAAAATATATACAAACTTTCTATTTCTTGGCATCAAGACATACTGTTTCTTATTCATACAATGGACAGATTCATGATTTAAATAAATAGAAAAAAATGCGAAGGACCTACGTCCAGGGCAAGAGTCCTAAAAAATAAAGCAGTCTGAACAAGATGAGTATAGCACACTGACATATCAATTCAGATACTTTATCATAGAAACGTAAATTTTGAAATATTTTGTTTGATGTCTTCTGTCTTTTATAGAAGACATTGTATAACTTCTTTAATGACTATAAGGGTTAGTTCTAGATTAATTGTGCTATGTTTTACCTTATAAACATATATTGACCTGTTTTTGTTTATTTGTTTTACGATAACAACTTTGAAAGGGGTGCTAGATGATGTTTTCTAAAGCACTATTACATAATTTGTAGTTATTTTAGAATAAATTAAAGTATAAGAATGCAAGGCTAAAAGATTCTCAAGAATATTTAATATTTTTAAAGCAACACATTATACAGGAAGAAATATTTAGACTCCACTTTGTTCAAGGTCACTACAATAAGGAATCACTAAGGAATATTAGATAGAATACTAATTTATTTCTTTTAAGATCCATTTTTGTATGCTTTTCAAAATGGAATAGATATACTAATGAGACATCTTTGTACAAGTGCCAGATAAACTGCGTCTCTCTCTCACTCTCTCTTTCAATGACCTCTTTCTTCTTTTATATTCTAAGTTCAGCTCTGAGGCAAATATCATATAATTTTTACTTGCAGTATTCTAAGTAACTCCTCTGATCTTATTAGTTAAGAATTTTAGTTATTTTGTTAAATTAAAAATTATGGTTGCTCTTAAAAAGATCAAAGAGAATATATGCAAATTTATATCTTTTATTCTTATTCTGAATGAAACATGAAGACCCTAAGGCTGTAATCAGGGAAAGTTCTGGAAAATGAGAAGAAAATATCTAACAGTAAGTGCAAACAAAATTTAATTTGCATTAATTGCTCATCTCTGACTCGGAGGATATGAAATGTCATAACTGTGGTCTCATTTAAAGGGAACATTAAGTTTTTAAAAGAAAAATATAAGGCAATTGATGCTGGTGAACACTAGGTTTTTTATCTATGCATAATTATATTTTAGAGGATTTAAACTATTATTTAATTGTATTTTTATTCAGTGTTTCACAAAATTTAATTGAGGCCAATTAAAATTGACTATGGTAGAATTTTATGGTAGAATTGACATTTATTTTCATTATAACACTATTATTATTGTTATTACTATCATTTCTTTTTTATTTGGTTGGTTGGTTAGCTTAGTTTTAGATCTGCATTTAGGGATCTACTCCTATCAATGCTTTAAGGATCATATGAGATGTAAGAAAATGAACTGGGTCTGTTGTGTGCAAGGCAAGCACCCTACTCACTACACTCAGTATTACTCCATTTACTATCATATTCTTATTACAAGACTTTGGCTCTTAACAGTCTTCAGAGGACACAAGTTTAAGTAGCCACCTGAATAGTAGAGATTAAGTCTCATGGTAAATCAATGCTGATTAACTATAGATAAAAAGACAGTAATCATTATATTCAGTGTATTTATTTTTGCAGGTTTATTAAATTATCTGCAAATTTAATGTTTATAATATGCATTCAAGGAAATGCTTATTTCACACACTTGAACTACAGGATTAAATTTTCAGTTGACATCTTGCCATTGGACTATTTATCTGCAAAATTTTATAGTGAAATTTGTATATTCCCAAGTAAATAGATTTTTGAAATATAATAATAATAATTACATTCATAATTCACTGTTGCATACTCTGTTTCAGGGATCAATATAAGCGTGGTATTTAAAATATTCTATTCAGTTACTTTAATAATTTTTTAATATAATTTTTATTTTGATCATAGTGGCTTACATATTGTTGACAATAATATTTTAGGTACATATTTACATAAAATCAGGGGGGATTCCCATCACCGGTTTGTCTTCCCTACTCCTCCTTTTTTGTCCTACCTTCTATATCCTCTTCCCTCACCACCAGTGCTACTAGAATATGTGGTCCCCTTTGTACCTATCCTATTACTTCGTAGTCTTACACCTGTTTGGTCCTGATGCCTCCTTTATTTCCCCCTCTGATTGAGGGGCAGGACTAGCTAGTTCAAGTTATGTGGTTTTGTTTGAAGAGGAGAAAAATAATAAACTGGGGTAAAAGTCTAATATGCCGGGAATAAGCAGAGTTCTTGGGCTTCTGGGAACGCAAGGAAAGGCTCTAACTTAGGTGCCATCCCAGGGCTAGTGCCAAGACCAAGACCACCAACCACAGAAGATGGACTGAAGTGACACAGAGGGAACAGAACTTCTACAACCACAAAGACTGACTTCATCATAAGTTCCACCCCTGTAACTGTGCAGATACTGAGATTTCTAAATACAGAGGTCTCACTATAACACCCAGGATGGAGCAGAAGCCTCCCAAACTCCACAAATGCACCACCGGGAGATAAAGGATCATGAACAGAGTAATTTTAACTTACAAATAAGAAATTTGAAGATCACATTGACAAAAAGGTGTACTTTTAATTATTCCCTTGCTAATTAAAATTAGTTAGCTATTTATCTCTCCAGAGTTTTTATTTATTATTGGACCACACTTAGAAGTGCTCAGGGCTTACTCCTAATTTTGAGTGTGGGGGTAACTACTATTTGGCTCACGTCCATATCAGGTACATGGGTTCTAACCCTGGTCAGTCTTGTGCAAAACAAGCTCTCGACCCACTGTACTCTTGTATCCAGAATTTTTGAGTCAAGAATATTCTGTATTTGTTTGTAGTGGATAAATATATTTTGAAAGATGCAATTTTTTGGACATTAAAATAGGCAGTAATTGCAGAATTAAGGTTGAGTTAAAGATAATGCATTCAAATAGAAAATCAATAAAATAAATAGAATACAAAAATTAAAATCCCAAAATTTCCATTAACAGTATCAATCAGCATGTCAGTACTATGCATTAAATCTATTAACACATAAAATGGTTTATATAACATATTTAAGTGATTAAACATTTAATTGGTTTTCAAAACCCCAAATGTTTAAAAATAAACATGGGTTTTAAATTTTATTATATAGGAATTGACCCTCAAGAAAAAAAATAAACTTGTTATATCGAATTATTTTGTGGTAGCCTGGAGTACATATATTAAATAAATAAAAAACACTATATATAATGCATATAATCCTAATGTTAAAAATGTATTCAATGTTAAATGATGTATCTAACAGCTGAATCATTTCAATTAACTTGTCCTTCTTAAGTTTTTGTTTTGGGGGGACACACAAAAAATGAAATAATGGGACTTAGGGCTGGAGAGATAGCACAGCAGTAGGACGTTTGCTTACATACAGCCGATCCAGGACAAAAGATGGTTCGAATCCCAACATCCCATAAGGTCCCGGAGCCTGCAAGGAATGATTTCTGAGCTCTGAACTAGGAGTAATCCTTGAGCACCACCGGGTGTGACCCAAAAACTAACAAATAAATAAATAAAAGACAGGACTTGCTCCTAGTTTTATGCTAAGGAATCACTCCAGGTAAAACTCAGAAAAACTATCTGAGATATTGGCTACTTGTATCTATCTGCCTTGCCCTTTTATCCCTCTTCCCCTATCAGTAGAGATACTGAACACATGATATTTAAAATGCTTGTGATTTCTTTATATTGTTGATTATTTGGTTGATTTTTGTTAATATAAATTTACTTGACAATCATATATATCACAATTCTACAACCAGTATAAATACCCATCACCAGAGTTCTATCTGCATCATTCTCCAACCCATTCCCTGCCTGCCACCTTGACATGCACAATACAAAGTTTAGTGGTAGCAAATTAGATCTTATGCTTTGAGTGTTGTTGAGTTTGTGCTTTTTTGATTTATAGTCATACCATATTCCCTTATTCCCAAATATAACGGAAGCCCAAATGCCTTCTGATCTTCTTCCTTCCCTCCAGATTTATTTTCTCTTGTTTTTCTCCTCCTTAGTTTCTAGGGTCAAGGGTGATTTGGTCATCTACATTACATTGCCCAATACTGCTATTTTATATACCATAGATAAGTGAAATCCTTTTTGTCTTTTTTACTTCTGGCAATTTTACTCAACATGGTATCTTGAAATTCTGACCATGTTGCAGAATCTCATGATTTTATTGTTCCTTACAGCTAAGTCATTTTTGATTGTTTATGTGTATCAATTCTTCCCATTTATTCATCTGCATTTGATACCTAGGTTAACACCCTATATTAATTATTGTACCAGGACAGTAATAAATAATGCAGGGCAGACATCCTTTTGAATGAATATTTTAAGTGCTAGGTTTAGATACACAAAATTGAGATTTCTGGGCCATCTGGTAGCTCAGTTCTAAGTTTACTTTGGACTCATAGTCCTTAGTCTCTCCATACCATTTTCCACAGGGGTTAAACCAGACAACATTCTTACCAGCTGTTGATAATGATAAGAGCTCCACTTGAATAACAATGCATTCTGTATCTGATAGTGTTGGAATAAACATTACTCTGGTGCTCAAAACATGTAATTATCCTTTAAGATAATTGTTCTATATGCAACTTAGTAATCACTTTTAAATGACTAGAAAAATATTAGTTATAAAATGTTCTTCAGATAAGAAATTCCCAATCATAAAACAACTCAATCTTGTAGCACTTGTTACTTGATCTATTTAAACGCATAAAGTTTGATCTATTAATATTAGTTTAAATAATGTCAGCACTGAAATTTCTTTTCTATTTAGCATTTTTTAATTGGTGAATCATCAGTGAATAAAACAAACAGTTCATTTTGCCCTGTAATGATCCTCTTTTAATTACCTTGATTATTTTCTACATGGCACTATTTTCTAAAATCTGAAAGATCACCAATTGGTTTTGAACTAGAGTCATTAGAAAGCAGAATTATCTTTAGAGCTGAACCTTTATTTCTTTATATTCGTGTTTTATTCTCTAAAATCTCTTAATGCCTAGCTAATCCCTTACTTCTAATTAACCAATTATCTTTAGTTGCTTTTAAGGTAGCTATGTTCTGCTAAAATGTCTAAATGTCTTTACAGACAAGCCCTGATCCTATTTTAAAGGCTGGGCTTTTTTTTTTTTAATCCTTTATAAACTTGGAGGCAAGGAATATATTTTTTCCAAATCACTCTCATCTATAACAGCTTTTGATTCTGGTTCCCTTCCCATGCTGCCCTCTCCTCTTTTTAGTATTTAAAAAATCTGATATGTTAAAAATTAAGAAAATAGGAAACAGCAAGGAAGATGACAGATGACAAGTAATCATTAGGTTTATTTCACACCAAGTAAAGAAAAAACATCAGTGAAGTGTGACTTTAATATATGTTGCCTGAATTAATAATTTCTCCCAGAGATTTACTATTAAAACATTTTCACTCTTCTTTAACTGCTGCCAAGAAAAACGATTCTATTTTCAAATGTTTGTTTCACTAAGACAAATTGGTCATTTGCATAATGTAAATACTCTAGATGATACCTTATACAATTCAACATCAAATACTGAGATATATATCTACACATGAAGAAGAGAAAACAGGGAAATTAGATGTTTTACTTCTCTATCTTCAGCTGTAGTCTTCAAATATATCGTTGTCCAGTTAGAACACCCAGTTTGGGGTTAGTTATCCAGTTCAGTACCAATTTAAATGTTTTAAGAACTATATTTAAAAAATGAAAATGCCAATGCTAATTTACTAGGTATAGTCTAATAAAAATGTATTTATAATCAGCCCTACCAGCTTACTCATAAATTATTTACGGTGTATCAACCATTAATTTGAATTTTTTTACCAACAGTACTATTTTCAATTTTCAAAATCAATCCATTTTGTAGATGAGATCATTATTGTCCTAATTTATTAAGCTGTTTAGGAATATACATTTAAGTATAAGTAGAATTATTGTTAAAATTCAGGAAGCTTTCCAGAACTGAGTCGTTGAAATCCCTCCTTTAGTTCTAAGATATTAAAGGAAATGAAGGAAAATTTCACAGGATCAGGAATCTGTGTGTTTCAACTAAATTTCTTTCATTTACTTAGATAGTATTTAACTAAGGTTGTACATTTTCTTCTATTTTCCCAACTAAAAGTTTAGTCATTTTTATCAAAGGAGCTTGAAAAACAAATCTCATTTTTGATAAATAATCATCTTGCTTTCAGCATCTAAAACTTATTACCAGAAACATACCTTCTGCCAGATAGATAAATTGTATTATTTCTTATCCCAGTGCCTTTAGCTATGATAGGCATTTTGATTGTTATTATTTTTATTGTGTTTATATCTAGATTTTTTTCTGCTTCTTTGAGGTTACTATCCTTGTCATTAGCTAGAAGCTACAATGAATTTTGCATTCAAATCTCTGTACCTTTTCCTTTGCATGCAAATATTATACAGCTTTCAAATAATAATATAAACTGTTCACATTTTTATTGGAGCAATTCAAATTTTAACAATTGGTTTTCTTTGAAGATGATAATATAAGTTTTACATTGTAGACATTTCGATGAAATTATTAGTTTGAGAAAAATAACTTAAATTTTTATGAAAGACACTAGAAAATGTTTTTGTCAGATTAATGAGGCATGGGTTTAGTTGTTTCTCATAGTTTATTTTGATACATGTATGCATAGCTTTGTTTTGACTCATCAATAAATATTTTTGAGAATAGAAGTGTCTCAAAATTCCTGCTTTATATTTAATATTAGCATGCTTAGATGATTCTAGCATATCCATTATCTCTTAAGTTTGATTTTAAAAGAAGTTACTTTAGCTTTTCTAAATTTCCTATAAGTTTATGTTTTAAGTGACAATATAAAAGTGGTTACAAAAGTTAAAATGGTGTTATATATAAAAATAATCTGTGCTTACTGATTATTAACACACAAGTAAAACCAGCAATTCATAAGTTATAAAATAACCTATTACCTAGTAGGTGCAATCAGACACAACTGTAGTAGAAAATTTTTACTCATTCAAGTTTATGTTAAGAGTTAATGAAAAACTTTATAGACACTGTGATTTTTAAAAATCTGAAACCAGGGGCCAGAGCAATGGCTTAACAGTAGGGTGTTTGGCTTGCATGCAGGTGACCCAAGACTGGCCATCAAACCATCCCCTGGAGTCTCATATAGTCTCTCAAGTCAGAAGCTATTTCTGAGCACATAGCCAGGAGTAAGGCCTGAGCGTCACAGGGTGTGACCCCATAAATGAAAAAAGAAACTTTTTAATGCAAAAGAAAAAAAAAAAAGAAGAGAACCACTATTGTTTATTGATACAGTTCTGCCTCTCAAATATAAAAACCATTAACTAATTTCAGACTGAATCTCTTTAAAGAAAGAATTTATATGACTGGCTCTAAACCTTCTGCTGAGAAAAGACCAAAACTATAAACAAACAACTAATTTAAGTCTCAAAAATTGCAAAAAAAAAAAAAAAAGAAAAGAAAAGAAAAGAAAAAGTTAGCAATATTTTTTTCTTCTCCAGGATCCTTGGAAGAAAAAAAGCACAGAGAGTGGAATTTAGGACTAAGTGTTTTCTGACTCGGGAGGACACAGGAGAGAGGTTGAAAAGCTATCATATATATACACGCACACACACCCCACACATACACACACATACCAAAAATGAAAAAAAATCTATACTTTTAGATCTGCTAGAAAGGGCAGAAATTGGACTTCAAAATCAGTGACCTTTTCCTGATTTGTAATAAATATGATCAATGAGTAGACAGAGCAGATATTCAAATTTAGATCTATTCATTTTTTTAAATTTGATTACATTGAACCTAGATTTTTAGCATTGTGAAGTCTGGCAGAAATAAAAATGTATGCAATACCACAATATTTCTTCAAAGAATTTTGCTAATACAATGTAAAACACATAACATAAAATTAAGTACCTAGAGAGGGACAAGATCTTGCTTTATTTCAATTTAAGATATACTCTGAATATCCATGCAATACATTTACAAACTAAGCATTAAATTTATGTTCATTGCTGACCTAAATTCCATTTGACATTCATATGTAAGATAAATTTTAAAGTATTCTATTGTTTTTATTTTGCCATAGCACTCATAGGAGAACCAAATATTAGACTTCCAAAAACCAGATTTAAAAATAATAACTATGCAAATAATGCTCAAGCAGTTAAAATATTGCACTGGGAAAAAAATCTCAGACAATTACCAACTAAAGGTCTTAATGTGAATGAACCAAAGCTTTTGTATTCATAGCCTAAATGTCAATATATTAGAGACAGAATTTGATGCTGAAAAATGTTCTGTTAAAAGGTTAGTAACTAAGAAAATGATGGATTTAAAACTAAATCTCACTGCCACCCAATCTTCTATGCATTCTCACAAGAAGTTATTTTTATAGAAAAAAGAGAAGGGAAACATTCAGAAAAGGTGCTTTACAGATCATAGTCAATAGCTTCCTTCATGGTCTGATTCCTTGTCTGACTACACTTCCAGTATAGCTGAAAATAAAGCTTTCTGATTATGCTTGCCTTCCTCTTACATTCTTTAGGAGAATGTAAGGTAGCTATTCTCAATGTTTTCAGTCTTCTTAACGAGAAAGGTTTTCTGATCTCTAATTTTTTATTAAATTCAATTTCTTTGATTCCATATCATCAGTAGCCATTGTCAGTATTATAAGCAAAATCAGGCAGACAACAGAAGACATTCATGCAGAGACTTAAGAACACAATACTGTCACTGATTCAGACTTCTTTACCCCACCATGAAAGTCCAAGAACACTTATTTATAAAATATAGTGAATCTATCTTTAAATTAGATGAATTGCTCTTTAAAGATACCATCTAAGAGCTCAGTAAAAATCAAAACAAAACAAAAACCCAACTGGTGGAAGTAATTTTAGAGTAGAATTAAATACTGAAAATACAGAAAATCATATAGTATGAAAGAGGAAGAGATGTCAGAAAATGGAACTCTCCCTACTCCAGCAGACTGAGAATGTGTAATAAAGACTCAAGAGGTTTTTTGCTATTGTTGTTGTTGTTTTGTTTTGTTTTAAGACCTAAAGGTCATTTTTGTACCAGATATTTTATTTAAGTTTATATCATTAAAAGCAAGTTGGGTTTCAGACATACAATGCATGGTGTCCTCCCTCCACCATGTTCCCAGAGTGTATCCCAATAACCACCATTTGTCTCCACTGCCACTATAACAGGCTCAATTTAGATTGCTACAACTTGGTTATTTTGATTAAGTATTTATTGACTTTGGCTTGGATATTTAGTTCAGTTCCCCACCTTTTTTCAATCTCCACTCTTGAACACAAGACCACCTGGTCCCTGACCTCCATCCTTTCATATTTGTGCTTATCCTCCTCTACTCAGTTTCTTTTCTTCTCACTATATTATAGGGCCAAGGGTGTTATGACAACTCCCATTTAGAACATTGCATTTCTTCATGCAGTTATTCTAAATATCACATATAAGTTATACCATTCTGAATTTATCTTTTTTTTCTGGCTCACTTCCTTTAACATAATATCTTCCAGTTCCATTCATGTTGTGGCAAATTGTATTTTATCATTCTTTACAGTTATGTAGTATCCCATTGCATACATGTACACATCTTTATGATTCCTTTGTCTGTTGTTGGACATCTAGGTTGATTCCAAGTCTTAGCTATTGTACTGAGTGCTGCAATGAATAGTGGTGTGCATACATTTACATTTTTAAATTAGTGAAAACTGGGTTCACATTGCCCATCACTTTTCCTCTTTGGGAAATTCAACCTTCTTAAGAGATCACTTGCTTATTCTGTATTCCTCACAGGTGTAAAGTTAATTTGTGGAAATTTAGGACTAAATACATTGTGAGACTAGTACATCCACTCCTTGTTATTTATCTTATTAATATTTACATATAAATAATATTTGCATTAAAGTCATCTTGAAGACAATTAAGTTCCTTCAAATGAAATTGTATCAATATGTTCTTCAGTCTGTTTATTCCCAAGACTCTCTTTATAAAGAAAATTTCTTCATCTCCCAACTCCTTACACATTATAAATCTCTGACAATTCAGAGGAAAATTAAATATAAGTTACTAGTTTACATCTTTCTAAATTTCATAGCTGAGAGCTCAGATTCCTACTAGCTTTATGAGTGCATCACTGGGTAACTGTGTATAAAGTTAGCAACAGAACCTCAAATGTTTCTGATATTTTATTGTCCAGCTTAAATAGATTGCCTTCTTTTGCTGCTATTAGTTATCTCTATTTAGGTCTTTTTGTTTTGTTTTTTGTTTGTTTGTTTGTATAGGCCACACCCACTTGACGCTTAGGGGTTACTCCTGGCTATGTGCTCAGAAATAGCTCCTGGCGGGCTCCCTGTGTGTGACACCAGGCGGGGAAAATCCGCGAAAGTACACCGGCCCAGTGGGGCTCAGCTGTGAAAGACTGTGAGTGTGACCTGTCTATGTCTGTCTACTGTCCTCTTGCGTGAAACTCTTGCGAGTGGGGCAAAAAGAGCCTCCAGAAACCTCGCTCGCCCAGACGCCATTTTCAGGGAGGGACTTCAGAGCATAAAAACCGGCTATCCTTTGCAAAAGCTGGCTCCCTGTGTGTGACACCAGGCGGGGAAAATCCGCGAAAGTACACCGGCCCAGTGGGGCTCAGCTGTGAAAGACTGTGAGTGTGACCTGTCTATGTCTGTCTACTGTCCTCTTGCGTGAAACTCTTGCGAGTGGGGCAAAAAGAGCCTCCAGAAACCTCGCTCGCCCAGACGCCATTTTCAGGGAGGGACTTCAGAGCATAAAAACCGGCTATCCTTTGCAAAAGCTGGCTCCCTGTGTGTGACACCAGGCGGGGAAAATCCGCGAAAGTACACTGGCCCAGTGGGGCTCAGCTGTGAAAGACTGTGAGTGTGACCTGTCTATGTCTGTCTACTGTCCTCTTGCGTGAAACTCTTGCGAGTGGGGCAAAAAGAGCCTCCAGAAACCTCGCTCGCCCAGACGCCATTTTCAGGGAGGGACTTCAGAGCATAAAAACCGGCTATCCTTTGCAAAAGCTGGCTCCCTGTGTGTGACACCAGGCGGGGAAAATCCGCGAAAGTACACTGGCCCAGTGGGGCTCAGCTGTGAAAGACTGTGAGTGTGACCTGTCTATGTCTGTCTACTGTCCTCTTGCGTGAAACTCTTGCGAGTGGGGCAAAAAGAGCCTCCAGAAACCTCGCTCGCCCAGACGCCATTTTCAGGGAGGGACTTCAGAGCATAAAAACCGGCTATCCTTTGCAAAAGCTGGCTCCCTGTGTGTGACACCAGGCGGGGAAAATCCGCGAAAGTGAACCGGCCCAGTGGGGCTCAGCTGTGAAAGACTGTGAGTGTGACCTGTCTATGTCTGTCTACTGTCCTCTTGCGTGAAACTCTTGCGAGTGGGGCAAAAAGAGGCTCAGAGGAGCACGGCCGCTCCGCTTCGGAAAGAACTCCATTGCAACAAGAAGGAAAAATCACACTAAGAACGGCGCTATATCACAGAAGCAAACATTTCTCTCTGGACTGTCTTCTCTGTTACATGCTCGGGCCTAAGATTTGACCCAGTGTGAGGCTTCATCCACGGAGGACTCCCCTCCCTTAGAGGCAAGTCAGCCCATCCAGAAAGGGAGGAGCCAGAGGAGTGTGCTGCCTACATCATATAGACAATGAATACCACTACAACACGTAGAAAAACCCACAATACAAATGTGACAATGGGGAAACAGCGCAGGCCAGCATCAGACATAGAGAATGAAGATGACAATTCTGAGGACCAGATAATGACTGAACAACTAATCAACCTCTCAGATAAGGACTTTAGACTAGCAATATGGAAGGTGCTCAACAGACTCCAAGAAACCATGGATCGAGTTGAACAGAACACTAATAAGAACCAAGAAAATATGAAGGCAGAAATGACAAAACTCCAAACTGAAATAACATGTCAACTAACAGGCCTGAAAAACTCAGTAAACGAAGTGAATGACAAAATGGATAAGCTCTGGGACAGGGTATCAGAAGCTGAGAATAGACTTGGTGCTGTGGAAGATGAGATACATAACAATTCCATACAGCAGGAGAGATTGGACAAAAAACTTAAAGCAAATGAGCAGACAATGGAAAAATTAGTCAAAGAATGGGAACAGACGAAAATAGAAGTCTATGATAAGATCAACAGAAACAACTTAAGAATCATTGGAGTCCCAGAGACCCAGGAAGAAAATTTCCAGGAAGAATCAATGGTCAAGAACATCATTAAAGAGAAACTTCCAGAGCTAAAGAATATATGTGATCAAATCCTGCATGCCCGAAGAGTACCAACCAAAAGAGACCCCAGAAAAACCACCCCAAGACACATCCTAGTCACAATGACAAATCCCACAGATAGAGACAGAATTCTGAAAACAGCAAGATCAAAAGGGGAAATCATGTTCAAGCAAGCTTCCCTGAGATTTACAGCAGACCTGTCACCAGAAACGCTCAATGCCAGAAAGCAGTGGTGGGATATTGTGACAAGACTGAATGAAATGAATGCTTCACCCAGAATACTATACCCAGCAAAACTCACTTTCCGGTTTGATGGAAGAATACATGGTTTCACAGACAAAAAACAGCTCAGAAACTTCACAGACACAAAACCAGTCTTAAGAGAAAAACTGAAAGACCTAATCTAAGACAAGACTACCCAAAAGACACACCAAATTTTGAAATAAAGATGGCGTTAAATCCCAGGACAATTCTTTCTCTCAACGTCAATGGACTAAATGCACCAGTTAAGAGACACAGAGTGGCTAAATGGATCAAAAAACTCAATCCAACCTTCTGCTGCCTACAAGAAACGCACCTGAATAGTCAGAACAAACATAGACTCAAAATAAAAGGCTGGAGAAAAGTTATCCAAGCAAACAACACCCATAAAAAAGCTGGAGTGGCCATACTAATATCAGATAATGCAAACTTTATACTCAGGAAGGTTGTGAGGGACAAAGACGGACATTTTATATTAATCAAGGGGTACGTAGAGCAGGAAGAATTCACTCTCCTAAACATCTATGCACCGAATGAGGGGCCAGCAAAATATTTAATACAACTGCTGACAAATCTGAAAAATAATATCAACAACAACACAATAATTGTGGGGGACCTAAACACGGCTTTGTCAACACTGGACAGGTCAACCAGACTGAAACCCAACAAGAATATACTAGACCTGAGGAGAGAAATGGAAGAAAGAGGCCTAGTGGATATATATAGGACACTCCATCCCCAGAAACCTGGATACACATTCTTCTCCAATGTACATGGGACATTCTCCAGGATAGACTACATGCTGGCACATAAAACATACCTCCATAAGATCAAGAGGATAGAAATTTTGCAGACTACCTTCGCTGACCACAAGGCTCTGAAATTATTTGTGAACTCCAAAGGGACTCAGAAGAAACACTTTAACACCTGGAAGTTAAACAGCCTCATGCTCAATAACCAGTGGGTCCGAGATGAAATCAAGGAGGAAATAAAAAGGTTCCTGGAAACAAATGACAATAAAGACACAAACTCTCAGAACTTATGGGACACAGCAAAAGCAGTACTGAGAGGAAAATTTATAGCTTTGCAAGCACACATCAGGAAGGAAGAAGGAGCTTACCTGAGTAGCTTAATGACACAGCTAATAGAACTAGAAAATGCTCAACAAAAGGACCCAAGAACAGGAAGACAGAAGGAAATAACAAAGCTGAGAGCAGAAATCAACGAAGTGGAAACTCAAAAAACAATCCGAAAGATCAACGAAAGCAGAAGTTGGTTCTTTGAAAAAATAAACAAGATTGATAGACCACTGGCAAACCTAACAAAGAAAGAGAGAGAGAGAAACTTGATAACTCGTATCAGGAATGAAAAAGGAGAGATCACTACTGATATGACAGAGATTCAAAGGGTAATCAGAAACTACTTTGAAAAACTCTACGCCACTAAAAATGAGAACCTGGAAGAAATGGATAAATTCTTGGACTCTTATAATCTTCCACGGTTGAAGGAAGAGGATGTAGCATATCTAAACACCCCCATCACCATTGATGAAATTAAAACAGTAATCAAATGTCTGCCGAAAAACAAAAGCCCAGGTCCAGATGGATTCACTAATGAATTCTATCAAACTTTCCAAGAGGAACTACTGCCAATCTTGGCAAGACTCTTTCATGAAATTGAACAAACAGAAACACTTCCAAATAGCTTTTATGAAGCCAACATCACCTTGATACCTAAACCAGACAGAGACGCTACCAAAAAAGAAAATTACAGACCAATATCACTGATGAATGCAGATGCAAAGATCCTCAACAAAATCCTGGCAAATAGGATTCAATGCCTCATTAAGAAGATCATCCACTACGATCAAGTAGGTTTCATCCCAGGAATGCAAGGCTGGTTTAACATCCGTAAATCTATCAACATAATACACAACATCAATAACAAGAAAAATAAAAACCACATGATCATATCAATAGATGCAGAGAAAGCATTTGATAAGGTCCAACACCCATTCTTGATCAAAACTCTCAGCAAGATGGGAATGGAGGGAACCTTTCTCAATATAGTGAAGGCCATCTACCACAAGCCAGTGGCAAATATTATCCTCAATGGAGAAAAACTGAAAGCCTTCCCTCTAAATTCTGGCACAAGACAAGGCTGTCCTCTCTCACCACTCCTATTCAACATAGCACTGGAAGTACTTGCTATAGCGATTAGGCAAGAAAAGGATATCAAGGGAATCCAGATAGGAAAGGAAGAAGTCAAGCTCTCACTGTTTGCAGATGACATGATACTCTACTTAGAAAACCCTAAAGACTCTATCAAAAAGCTTCTAGAAACAATAGACTCATATAGCAAGGTGGCAGGCTACAAAATTAACACACAAAAATCAATGGCCTTTCTATACACCAACAGTAATAAAGAAGAAATGGACATTAAGAAAACAACCCCATTCACAATAGTACCACACAAACTCAAATATCTTGGAATCAACTTGACTAAATATGTGAAGGACCTATACAAAGAAAACTATAAAACTCTGCTCCAAGAAATAAGAGAGGACACACGGAAATGGAAACACATACCCTGCTCATGGATTGGCAGGATTAACATCATCAAAATGTCAATACTCCCCAAGGCATTATACAGATTTAATGCCATCCCTCTAAAGATACCCATGACATTCTTCAAAGAAGTGGATCAGACACTTTTGAAATTCATTTGGAACAATAAACACCCTCGAATAGCTAAAGCAATCATTGGGAAAAAGAATATGGGAGGAATTACTTTTCCCAACTTTAAACTGTACTACAAAGCAACAGTTATCAAAACAGCATGGTATTGGAATAAGGATAGGTCCTCAGATCAGTGGAATAGGCTTGAATACTCAGAAAATGTTCCCCAGAGATACAACCATCTAATTTTTGATAAAGGAGCAGGAAATCCTAAATGGAGCAGGGAAAGCCTCTTCAACAAGTGGTGTTGGCACAATTGGATAGCCACTTGCAAAAAATTAAACTTAGACCCCCAGCTAACATCATGTACAAAGGTAAAATCCAAATGGATTAAAGACCTCGATATCAGCCCCAAAACCATAAGATATATAGAACAGCACATAGGCAAAACACTCCAGGACATTACAGGCATCTTCAAGGAGGAAACTGCACTCTCCAAGCAAGTGAAAGCAGAGATTAACAGATGGGAATATATTAAGCTGAGAAGCTTCTGCACCTCAAAGGAAATAGTGCCCAGGATACAAGAGCCACCCACTGAGTGGGAGAAACTATTCACCCAATACCCATCAGATAAGGGGCTAATCTCCAAAATATACAAGGCACTGACAGAACTTTACAAGAAAAAAACATCTAACCCCATCAAAAAATGGGGAGAAGAAATGAACAGACACTTTGACAAAGAAGAAATACGCATGGCCAAAAGACACATGAAAAAATGTTCCACATCACTAATCATCAGGGAGATGCAAATCAAAACAACGATGAGATACCACCTCACACCCCAGAGAATGGCACACATCACAAAGAATGAGAATAAACAGTGTTGGCGGGGATGTGGAGAGAAAGGAACTCTTATCCACTGCTGGTGGGAATGCTGTCTAGTTCAACCTTTATGGAAAGCTATATGGAGATTCCTCCAAAAACTGGAAATCGAGCTCCCATACGATCCAGCTATACCACTCCTAGGAATATACCCTAGGAACACAAAAATACAATACAAAAACCCCTTCCTTACACCTATATTCATTGCAGCTCTATTTACCATAGCAAGACTCTGGAAACAACCAAGATGCCCTTCAACAGATGAATGGCTAAAGAAACTGTGGTACATATACACAATGGAATATTATGCAGCTGTCAGGAGAGATGAAGTCATGAAATTTTCCTATACATGGATGTACATGGAATCTATTATGCTGAGTGAAATAAGTCAGAGAGAGAGAGAAAAACGCAGAATGGTCTCACTCATCTATGGGTTTTAAGAAAAATGAAAGACACCCTTGTAATAATAATTTTCAGACACAAAAGAGAAAAGAGCTGGAAGTTCCAGCTCACCTCAGGAAGCTCACCACAAAGAGTGATGAGTTTAGTTAGAGAAATAACTACATTTTGAACTGTCCTAATATTGAGAATGTATGAGGGAAATGTAGAGCCTGTTTAGGGTACAGGCGGGGGTTGGGTGGGGAGGAGGGTGATTTGGGACTTGGGTGATGGGAATGTTGCACTGGTGATGGGTGGTGTTCCTTTTATGACTGAAACCCAAACACAATCATGTATGTAATCAAGGTGTTTAAATAAAAAAAAAATTAAAAAAAAAAAAAAAAAAAAAAAAAAAAAGAAATAGCTCCTGGCTTGGGGGAAATTATGGGACTCTGCGGGATTGAACCGTGGTCCATCCTAGGCTAGTGCTTGCAAGGCAGATTCCTTACCTCTAGTGCCACCTCTTCAGCCCCTATTCAGGTCTCTCTTATTCCTATAAACATTTTTTGGGTTCACACTTTATTATTAAGTGTAATGAATGTAGTATCATTAAGTGTAATTAAGGAAAAATATCTATGGGCCTGGAGAGATAGCACAGCGGTGTTTGCCTTGCAAGCAGCCGATCCAGGACCAATGGTGGTTGGTTCGAGTCCCGGTGTCCCATATGATCCCCCCGTGCCTGCCAGGAGCTATTTCTGAGCAGACAGCCAGGAGTAACCCCTGAGCACTGCCGGGTGTGGCCCAAAAACTAAAAAAAAAAAAAAAGAAAATCTATAATACAATCTATAATAAAACATAAATATACAACATACGAAAAAAGAAAATACAAGAATTTAGATTATATGGTAATAGTAAAAGAGCTATGCTACTTAATTAATTATTATTTATTAATCTAACAATTTTATCTACTAAAATAAGAAAACAATAAATATTTCTGCTTAATAGTTTACATTAAAATACAGTATTTGCTCAATTATAAGTATATTCAATAAACACTTTTTTAAATTCCAGTATTTTTATTATGTAATTGCTTTATTTAAGCAAAATTATTTACAAATTTGTTTATTTTGGAGTTTAAATCATACAGTGTACTCCATCTTTCACCAGTATATCCTTTCCATCACCATCAGGAATGTCTTCTATTTTCTTACATCTCCCTCACTCCTGTCTTTTACTAGGAAAGTTAAGTTGCTTCTGTCTCCCCAGCACTCTCTTTCCTTTAAAATACAATTTTTCAGTACAAGTGTCTTTCACTCTAAAATACATTCTTCTCTGAGCAGTGGGGAAGGATCCTCCAGTGGTACTCAGGGGATTGGGCCACTCCAAGTGGATCTCCATCAACCAGTACAGGAGTTCAATAACAATGCAATGCTGTTCAAATTTAGGGTGCCAGTGATAGCACAGCCTATTTGCAATGGTTAGTGGCTTCCAGAGACACATCACTGATGCTTGGATTCGCCTGGCACAAGAATTTAAACAAATTTGGGTATATACAGGTGCACCCTATTGCTAATGCTTTTCCTCAGACCTTGTTAATTTATTTTAGAATATACTAAGCATTTACATAATTGACAGGGTACAGATTAGGAGACAGAAAGTGGAAGAATCAGGTTTCTAGTTCAAATTTGGTGAGCAGTAGTGAGATATGAGTTTTTTTAATTAATCAGTGCTAATTTCATTAGAATAAATTTTAATGGTTTAAAATTTTAACAATTTATAAGGCTCTATACAATATATTTGATAGAATAACTTGATAGTTTTTTGGTATTGACATATTTTTTTAGATTTCTGGGCATTTTATTGTAATTTCTCTCTCCCCTTTCATTTTTTAATATAAATTCTTTTTTTAAGTACCATGATTACAAACATGAGTATAGTTGGATTTCAGTCATAAACAGAACACCCTCCTTCACCACTGCAGCATTCCCACCACCAGTGACCCCATCCCACCTTCACATCTCCTGCCTGTATTCGAGACAGGCATTTTACTACAGTTAATATTTATTTAAAGTTTAGTAAGCTGTTTTTTTTCTTAAAAGATAAGTGTTAAAAAAAATACAGTAGTAATGATGTGAGAGTGGCAACCACCGTTGTTTGCATAGGCCCAGCAAAATATAAGGAAAACTGAAAAAAGAAAAAGCCTAAATATAAATATAAACTTCTTTCAAGTTTTCTGGCATAAGACTGACTCTGGGCTCCAGGCATACTATGGTTCCGGTGAAACTTTTTCAAACATTAGCTGTTGTTGGTGTCAGGTTCCTGTAATTAAAGATTCTAGTTTCTGTGGATTTTCTTCATCAAAGTCAGGCTGATGTGGAGTGTCCTCTAGTTTCACTTCACCATTAGGTACAGAGAGAACTGTCCTGCAAGCAGGTTGTTGCTGTTGCTAAGTCGTCTGGGTGTTAAGAGCACTCTTTGGGTAAGTCAATGCCAGAGCAGCAGTAGGGTCTTCCCTGGTAGAAGTTTGTTTCCTCATAATGTTATAGACCATTGTGGCTGTTTCCATAGATAGTATTCATGGTTCAGGGATGTATGGGCAATGTGCATTCTTCTGAGGCCTGAGCCAAGTCATTATGCCAATGTTCAGGGTATAAAGCCTAACTGCATTACAAAATTTGTATTCCTATCTCTATTAGATAAGAACTTGTTTGCATATGTAATATTTTCCCATTTTAATGTGCCTATGCAAAAGAGGAACAATGCCACAAGGTATTAATGGTGCATCTGGGGGCCTAGGGAACAAGTGCAACATTCCCTGTTACTTGGTTCTAACATTAATTTTAAACATAGAGACTCCTACCAGAATTTCTTATTAAACAGATCCCCAAAAGGGAAAAATAAAAACAGTGGGCAAAATTGTCACTATATAAGAGGATATTCAAAAAGAGTTATAGATTTTAGGGGAATACATATAAGATTTACAAAGGAGATACACATGTCCCTTTATGTCTTTAAAAGTAGCCAGGGGTAGGGTGTTGAATCCAGGACACCACTTTGGTCTGTTTTTTGGCCATCCGGAGTCTGCAAAACAACTCCCAGTAGTCCCATATCGGAAAATGTCTTTGAGTGGGGGCTTCTTAGAAACTGAGTATGGTAGCAAGCACAGGTACACAGTGAAGGAAGGTAGAGGATAGGAGTCCACTGAGAGTAGATTAATAGGAACAGAGTATTGATTTCTTCTCAGGCTGAGAGTCTATTTATTCACTTTGGGAGCTGGTTGGCAGTTGGCTAGAGTGAGTTTAATGATCTGCTTCATGAGGAGTCAAGAATTGAGTGTAAAAATGGTTAAATTCGGGGTAATAGGTGGTGGAGGTTAAAGTAAAGGACTAGAAATGAGCCTCTAAGGTGATGAGCCAATGAGGGGGGTGAAGTACACAGCATAGATGTTCTGTATATTATAAACATAGATCAAACCCTATGATATCCAAGTAAACTATACTTTACACGCTGGGGTGCTAGCCTCCATGCAGTTTGAGAATGGACACTGGTGGGAAGGAAAGTTGTCAGCGACTTCCCAAGACAACCCCTCTTGTGCAGGGTGGGAGTTGGGGAAAGCCTGGAGTCTCCTTTAAACTCCTCCTTGGCACCCACCTCACTGGCCCCCTGAGCGGAAGTCTTGGGATAGTCCCAGAGTCTGGGAGAAAGGAGAGGGAAGACTGTTGGAGGGGTGACATTGACATATTTTTAAAGTAAAGAAAATAAAATGAGTTTATACTTTATTATTAATAGTTTACAATGTTCTTTCACTTTAAATGTTTTAGGAATATTGACTCATTTAATCATCTCAAAAACCTATAAGCAGTATTTTATTGCTAAATTCCTGTTAAAAAGTATATTCTGCGTCTTATATGCAGTAAGTCTTTCTCAAATAA
The DNA here is from genome assembly GCF_024139225.1 of Suncus etruscus. Taxonomy (NCBI): domain Eukaryota; kingdom Metazoa; phylum Chordata; class Mammalia; order Eulipotyphla; family Soricidae; genus Suncus; species Suncus etruscus. The sequence goes on along the minus strand of NC_064848.1, from coordinate 134,341,563 downwards.
AACAGAGAACTTAGTGGGAAGGATTCGTTCCCACTGAGATCACACACTCTTGGAGTTACTTGCTTCCTTCCTCTGGCTGTCAGAGGGATCTGTCTCTATGACAAATGCCTACAGATTGAAGAAAATGTTTGGCTCCATTTCAACCCAAAAATACATTTTACCTGCTTGAGACACATTTTATAAAGTTCATATGGCTGTTAGTCTCTTGAAGGATATTGTAAGAGAAATTGAGCATGATAATGTGAAGCTGAAGCCTTATGCCCCAATCCAAAGGGATTGGGAAGAAGTAGTTTGGGGAGCATATGCCAACACAGGAAATAGTCCAAACAGATTTTCAGAATAAAACAGGTTCAAACATTTCCACCACAGCCTTTGGCTCCTTGCAAGACATACTAGCTGTGGATCCACTAGCTGTGGAAACCAAAAACCCCAAGCAATTTCTTCCTGAGATCCCAGGTCTTTATTAGAAAGAGAAAGAACTCCCATAGAATGGAGAACAGTAGGGTAATGAACCAGCCCAGAAGTACTTCTAATAAAGAATTGCCCTAAATAGAATGAAAATAGGTCATTCCAACAATAATCTATATGTTTGCTTTTTCTTTGGGCAATTAATAAAGCATAAGATCTCTCAAATACTGTTATCATACAAAGTCTTGGAATCCCTTTTCTTTAACCCAAATTTTAATACTTTTGCTGTTCCCAACACTAATTAGGTTGAGATCTCTAAACCATAGATTCATAAAGGGACACTCAAACTCTACACATCATTTTGTTATTATTATTTCTACGCCTTGAGTTTTTCTTACTACATAATTTTTAGGCATTTCTCATGCATTTTTAAGCCAAAATATTACATTCTAAGAAAAATAACCTAGAATTAAGCTAAATCCTCAAAATACCTACAATTATTATCACTTTATGAGAGATTTTGTTTGTGTTAGAACATAATCAGGAAGTGATCTTTTAAGCCTTGATTATTAACCTCTAAACAATCTTACTTTTTGCATTTTTGCTCAAACAATACTATCTAATATCTTTCTTTGTCAATAATTTGACCTTTCTTACCCTTATTCAGTAATTTTTGTTACTTCAATTTTTTCCTCTGCATATTTACATTTTAATGAGAATAAATATCATTCTTTATTATTCTTTAAAGAAGTAGGAAAGAAAATTTGAGCAATGATAACATTCCTATAATTATTATTTTATATTGCTATTTAATTTTTTATGTTCAATATATTATGTTTTTTCTGAAGTTTAAAATGTTTAAATTCTATTTTAAATACATATTAAGTAAAGATGTCCAAAATCACTTGTATCAAACCTTAATTTCCTGGTCATAGTAGATGTGTTCAATTTTATATAATTTATCATTTTTCTTTGTTTATTTAATTAAAATATTAAACATATAGAAATACTTATAACATTAAAATTTTAAGTATAAGTTTTACTAAAATTTTACTAAGTATATTTTGATATATTTTATCTACAATGATGAGCCAATATTATTTCCTCCTTTATTATCTACTGAAATACCACCCATTCAAAAATTATTTATTAAGAAAATGTTAGTAGTAGAAATAATCCTATAGTCTAAAAAATGCAATACCTTTTTTTTTTTTTACAAAATTAACAGCTTCTGATTTATATTTTATTGGAGAAAAAAAGGTAAAACATTGTAAAATAAAAGATACCAGTTAGTTGTCGTACTATGTAGGAAATAAAAGACAGTTGGTATGTCAAAATACAGCTGCATAATAAATATGGACTGCGTTCTCAAAGATCTTAATTTTAGTTGATTGTAGTGAAAAGTCTTCTCTGTGGTATTGTGGCAAACATCTCTTGTAGCCAAAGTATTTCCTTGACACATTTTCTGAAAAGTGTTATCTTCTCATTCTTGATTATACTTGGATTAACAGAGGGCATGGCAATCATGAAAATAGAGTGAGTAATAAAAGCTACATAAGTTTCTTGAAATAGAAATAATAAAATCCTTTATAAGTTTATTCTTAGTTATCTGTTTTATTTCTACAATGTAACCTAGCTTTTGCCTTAATGAGGCTGACGTGGGTTCAGTCACCAGTAGTTTGTAGGGTCCTTTGAGCCTTCCCAAGAGTACAGAGTAAGGGTCAACCAGGACCAGGTATTAACCTAACCAAAACAATAACAAACATATAAAGAGACCAATGAATACAAAAGAATTTTATGTACAGTGAATAATTAATGACAACCAAGCCATACTGTCAAAAAATATAGAAATGGTAGAAAAACAGCAAATCATGAGCCAACTGGGAAAGAATATAATGTGTCTGAGACTTACAAGGAACAAAGAGAATAAAACAAAGTTAAAACTGTAGCAAGATAAAATTGTGCAGGACTAAGTAAGGACAAGGTAAAATTTATTCTAAAAGTATAAGACCCATTGAAGTGTTCTAATCTAGGGAATAATATTTCATAATTAAGATTTTAAAGATATGTGTTGCCATGAAGAAGCAAAGGTGAAAATAGCACAATCATTAAAAAAGAATTGAAGAAGTTTAGGTAATGGATAGAAATAATGTGAACTTGATAACAGTGAACACAAATACAAATCATTATTCATTGAATATTGATAAGGCCCAAAAAGTATTAAATATTAAATAAACAGACCCTGAACATTGATATAATGACCTGGCACAGGCCTCAGAAGAATGGGCATCCTCCATTCACCCCTGAACCAGGGAAGCTATCTATGAAACATCCAAGGTTTTTTATAACAACACCTGGAAGCAATCCTCTACCAGGAAAGACCCTACCACTGCTCTGACATCGACCTGATCAAAAGAGAGTTCCCTTAACACTAAGAAGACTTGACAACAACAAAGATCTGCTTACAGGACAGGGTTCTCTGCACTGCCCTTTCATTGTGAGGTGAAATGAGAGGATGCTCTGCACCATCCTGACTGCAATGTAGGATATGCAGATTCCAGGATCTTCAATACAGAAACATAATACCAACAACAGAGACTGTGTGAAAAAAAAAGTGTATTGGCACTACAGACAATGACCTGGATTGGACAAACTAGTTTGCCTGAAGCCTAGAGTTGGTCTTATGCCAGGAAACTTCAGGGGTAGAGTCTCCTTGTATCTTGGCCAAGACTTTTCCTTTCCATTCCCTTATATTTTGGTGGGCCTATGCAAACAATAATTGCCACCCTAACAGTGTTTTTACTGTGCTCCTGTGACTCTAATCCTTAAGAAAAACAACCCACTTAAACTTTTGCGGTTAACTTAAACTAATATGCATGTGCATGAAAATGTAAAGAAGTACTTTGCCTTCAATGTTTAAGGAGTTATGTAAGTTTTATGGCTTTAGATTGCTTTATGTGCTGCTAAGAATATTATATACTACAATCTGGGGACTTGACAGACAAAGTAATTGTACATGGGTTCTGTTTTATTTTTCTTAATGTTCTTTGACTGAAACTTCAAGGTTAAGATGTCAGTAATGGGACTACTGAGAATTCTGTTTATAGGTGATTGTCCTTCCACTGTAACTTTACCTTGTCCTCTTACTTTGCATCTTTGTTCTCATAATTAAAAATAAAAAATTAGTTAAAAAATTAAGTAAACAGGAAGAACAGTCTTGAGTTTATGGTTTACCATTTAATTTAGCATACACAAATATATTCATATAAGAATATGTAAATATACATAAAATAAATATAATATGAAGAAAATTATACTACTAATAAAATTAAATATTCAATTCAAAAACATTATAAACTGTAAGATTTGATGTCATTTATATGGGGTTAAAAATATGTATGAAGGATCCAGAAAGAAAATATACTTGCCTTGCTTGTGGCCAACCTGGATTTGAATTGAACAGCATATTTTTCCAGGAATATCTAAGGAGTGATCCTTGAAAATAGAGCCAGAAATAAGCCCTGATCAGTACTGACTTTCTTTTAAAGAAAAAAATTATGAGGCAGTTGATATTCTCCTGCATAATTCCTATCTATATAACAATGTAAACATCTAATTACCAAATTTAGTTAAATGTAAGAATGAGTTTTAGATTAAAAGTTTAAATAAGGGCTACTTGTTTTTATATATCTTAGAATTACTGTCTCTGAGTTGTATATTCTACATTAATTTTCTATTTTGGATAAATTAAAGTAAAGCTGTTCAAGAGAGACTTCACATTTCATTAACATTAGAATCAAGAAAATACCCAAGTGTACAAATATTATCTGTGTGCCAAGGGAGAATGGTTAAGGGGTCTGATGCTTTAGTCAACTGGCATATACACTATAGGTGTGTTTAATGATTTTTTATTTTTTCTTCTGCAAAGGAAAATGTGAAAGTTTGTGTTTGTCAAATAATAATTTTATATCTGTTTCTCCTTCTTCTAAAATATAATATAAAACCATGCTTATATATTATATGAAATAATAAAACTCTGTAAAAATAGATGTACATAATTTTTTGAGGCAGCTTGCTTATTGATTTTAGTAGAAGATCTAAATTTAATCTGATATGCCCTCATTACTACATTCAGTGGGAAGTAGAGCAATTGGCTACAAGGGACAAAAGATAATTTGTCCATAAAAAAAATAAAACTGACATTGTAAAACTCAAAATTATAATAGAAAATGGTGATGGTATGAAAATTTCTAAATTGCATAAAAATGTTTATTTCTAAACAAGAAAGCACAAAAATATTCTTGATTTAAATTAAAATTTTTCTCTATCTCTCAAGACTTGCTATCTTGCCTTGTTAAGAATAATGCTATTTGTCTTGAAGTATGGCTCTATTATTATTCTTATGCCTTTCTTTCTTTTGTGATAATATGAAACTCATCCTTTGTAAAAAGACATTTACAAAACAGATACTTTTTGCAGGACTTCATACAAGCTCAAAGCCTAAAGCACTGAATTCTGATAGATACATAATGGAATGTTTTAATTTCTAACCTGAAGCATCTCACACAAAAATTTTAAATGTCATAGGATCAATTTATTGTTGGCATGTGCTTTAAAGACAGGAACATTTAAAAATAACCCATACAGAAACACCCAAGGATTTTTGTTTGGTCAATCTTGATAAAGCAAAGTTTGTCTTTGCACCTGACCCCAGAAATAAACACTTATCATTCTACTTTAAAATTGTTCTAAGTCTGAGGCTATAGATATAGCACAGTGGGATGGAGTGAATGTCTTGTATGCAGATGTTTGAGTTTAATCCTTCAAAACTGCACCTGGAGCAAACTGCAAGCATACAACTTGTAATAGTTCCTTGATATTTTTAAGTATGACCCAACAACAGCAACGCAACAACAACAAAGGACTTTGGTTTTTGTTTAGTTTATTGGGAGGGTGGGGAGTCACACCTTAATGGTGCTAAATGCTTATTCATGGCTCTGAGATTAGGGATAAAGTTTGGCAAGTTCAGAGGACCATATAGGTTATTGGGGAGTGTACCTGTGTCAAATGCCTTACCTGCTGTAATATCTTTCCAATCCCAGGAAAGGAGGACTTTGAAACTTTTTCAGTTTCTTTCATATTTTTACATGGCCTCCTGTTTATTTGCTGAAGATTTTCCTCTCCTAATTAAGATACAACCTTCTCTGCCTTTAGGCTTCGTTCAATCTTCATAGATTTTCAAAAGGGTTTCTGCCTTCACACTTTTGAGCTGGAAAGTGTTGGTGGTAAAGTAACTATTTTTATAGATTATCTCTTGGTTTTATTGCACAGTAAGATGCATTGTGAAGGGCTCATTATTTGCCTACCTCCATAGCATTTCAATGAAGTTTTAAGAAAAAATTTTAAGTTATCAACTTCAAAAGCAATGAGTTAGATGTTGAATTAAGTAAATTTGTTTCCAATCATAAGTTAGAGGGAAATATTGGATTCAAACGCTATCCACTCCTTTATAGTAAATTCTGCGATCAGATGATAAATCAAATTATCATGAACAAAAGTACCATCTTGATTTTAAAATGTGCTTTATCTTACATACATGTATATCCACTCCTCTATTCATTAATTTTATTTATTTTATTTCAATGCACTCACAAAAATACATATAAATTCTTTCTTTTAAAATGTTTTCAAATATTTCCATTAGCATTTTTAGAGTGAAAGCACAAATTGAAACTATTTGAAGGTGGGTTTTGTTGTTGTTGATTTCTTTGTTTTTTTCTTTGTGACTTTAGATAACTCACAGCTGTGCTCAACACTTTCTTATTCTAAGATCAGACATCATTCTTTGCATTTTTTTGAGAATCATATGATAGAATCATATGGAGATGGAATACACTCAACAGAGGGAAGGAAAGAGGGAGGGAGGGAAAAAAGAAGTGAGAGAAGAAGGGAAGGAAGGAAGGATGGAAGAAATTTAGGAATGAGGGAGGAAGGAAGAAGGGAAGGAAGAAGATAGGGAAGGAGGGAGGGAAGGAAGGAAGAAAGGAGGGAGGGAAGGAAGGAGAGAGGGAGGGAAGGAAGGAGGAATGAAGGGAATGAAGGATTGCAGGAAGGTAGGAGGGAAGGAGGAAGGGAGGGAAGAAAGGAAGGATAAAGGGAGGGAAGGAGGGAGGAAAGGAAGGAGGGAAGGGAGGAAGGAAAGGGAGGAAGGGAAGGAAGAAGGAAGGGGGGAAGAAAAACGAGGGAGGGAAGAAAGGATGGCAGAAGGGAGGGAAGGAGGGAGGGACAGAGGGTAGAAAAATGGAAGGAATGAGGAAAGTTGGGAGGGAAGGAAGGAGGGAAGGAAGGAGGAAAGGAAGGAGGGAAGTAGGAAAGAAATAGGGAAAGAAGGAAAGAAGAAAAAGGAAGGAAGGAGGGAAGGAATGAAGGTGGGAAAGAAGGAAGGAGGGAAGGAAGGAGGGAAGGAAATTTCTAAAATAAGCTGTCATTTTCTTTTCTATAAATGATTATCTAGAAACCAGATTGATAGAAAATACATAGGGTGATTTGTCTTGCATAAAACTAATATAATTTCGATTTCTGGCACCAAAACACTCCAGAAATGATCCCTGGTCACAGATTGAAGATTAAACCCTAAGCACCACAGGTATAACCCTAAAACAAAATAAATGAAAAACAAACAAACAAACAAACAAACAGGGCTAGCTGTATTGGGATGATTTCAAGTAGAATTCCCCAGTTCATAATTGTGAAAAATGATGCTACTTGTTGCTTAGTAAATTAATTTGGTTTAAAACCTTTTATTAAAAGTCATTCCTTACAAATAACACCCAAACACCTTCTTAAGACTGTAATGTACAAATTTCCTTCTTTTCTCTTACTAATCAGCTAGTATATGCCTAGATAACAAACAGATGAAGAATGAATACTTTATAAGTAGACTCCTTATACTACATGTCCAAGTTTCTTTTGGAATAAGAGTGTCACCATTATGATCTCTCTGAACTTTGTCAGAATAGTTCCAATTATCTAATATAGTTTTGATTACAATAAAATTTTTATGCATTATCTGTATAGAAAAAACTCTACTATTTACTTAAACCTTGAATAACTTTAAAGTAACTAATAAGTACTTCTTTAATTTCTCCCTTACACAATCCTATCATTTCAACCAAAACCTGTCTTTAAATTCACTAAAATTTATAGATTTTTCTCATCCTATCCTTTTATCTTGAATATTCCCATAATAGCTGCAAATAATTATTAATAGTGCTTATTGATCATGTTTTATATATTAAACACCATAAAATTCTGTTAATATGTTTTAAAAAGTCTGCAAAGGATGTAAGGAAAAATAGAATAATTAGATTTTTATGGTTAATCTAGGTGAGATGATGGAAGGATAATAAATTAGAAAACAATACAAAGGGAATTAAAAACAAGAAATAAACCTATTTTCATTTCCAATTCATAATAGAATATTTAAAAGCAATGTTAAAGAACTACATTACATTGTTTTTTAAATAAATAATTATTCAATCCTTAGCAAAATGTATATAAAATATTTCCATTTATTTTCTCATGGCTATCCAATCCAAAATTATTTCTTCTTGCTTTTCTTCTTCACTGTATTGTTTTATAATTTAAATTGTTTAATAGAAGAATGATTCTGCTGGAAGGTCTATAAAATTGTCAATAAAACATAGTGAATATTAACCCTACTCTTTCTGTTTATTTTAAATACTTTATAAGATATTTACTCAGTAGATCTGGGGGGGTAACATCAAGTATTGATATCTGTCTCAGATTTTAGGAGATAATGCTACTGTATACAACTTCTTACCTTGAAGTCTGTTGTATTACAGCAAACAGAGGGGCATATGAAAATCTTTCATGGTCTTTCTCAAATATTATCATTTTTATTCATTCTTTGATATGCTAAAACATATAAAATCTTGATTTTGCTAAATAAAGTAAAAGAAAATATTTCACAAATAGGTTCTCAAATAAATATTTTTGCTATTTAGATGTCTTAGCATTCTTTAATTCTTTTCAACTTTCCAATAGTTGATTTTTTTTCAATGTCCTTTTTTCTAGCTGTCCCTGAAAACCACAGGAAAAACCAAATGAAGTAATACATCTTACCATGGGCACTTTCTTCAAAGACAAGCTGTCTCTCTGTAATAGGAAAAAAGATCCAATTGTTTTGTGATCTCTTTGTCCTTAGTGTTTTAACTATTAATTGTAGTTCAGATTTTCTCTTTGGCATGTGATATTAAGCGAGAGTGGATTTTGTTAGCAGTACTCAGATAAATGTTTATAAATAAGTTTTAAAAATATTTAATTATTTGCTATAATTTGAGTTTTATAATCATGTATATATCTATATATGTATTATTATAGATTGAAAATATCTACTTGTTGATTTATTAATCACGTGGGCAATATGTAGATAGATGAATTTAGTTATATAAGAAAACACTAATGGGTGTAATGCAACAGTGTATACATAGTGATTCCAAAATCTCACTCAAATGTCCAATTAATAACCATTAAACAGACATATAGTCAATGAACAGCTATTTTCTGTGAGAAGTAACTTTCAAAAAGGTACACAGTTTCTACTGTATCAGGGATGCATTTTTGGTCATCTCCTTGACAACCAGGATGGAATTAAAGTCTCATCTACATGTGAAGCTTTAGCTCATTTTGCCTTTATTATAACACTATTTCTATTTTCTAGTTAGTAAACATTTTGTAAAGAACATTTAAACTTATGGAATAATGAGCAGAAATAAAAGCATTATTTTCTTCTTCAATCACCCCTTCTAGAGGTGAAGTGATAGCACAGTGTTGGGATGTTTGCCTTACATGCAGCCAACCCAGGACACACCTGGGTTCTATTCCCTGCATCACATATGGTCCCCTGAGCCTGCCAGGAGCAATTTTGAGCACAGATCTAGGAGTGATCCCTGAGCATTGCAGGGTGTAACCACTCCCCTCAAAAATCACCCCTTCAACATGTAATTATCATACTTCTTAACATCTTAAACTATTTAATGTATCAGTGTTAATACATCTTTGGCTCATGTTAGTATTCACTGTGCTATACATTCTGAATTTTGACAAATGTGTGAATACATGTATGATTATTAAATCATAACAGATTACTTTCAGTTCCATTGAATTCATGATATTCTGCCTGTTCACTTATTTTACTTTATCCATAGCTCTTCTTTGCTATGTCTAAATTTAATGCTTTTAAAGAACATCATAAGCTTAGATTCACAGAGTATGTAGCTTTTCAGGCTAACGTCTTATGCTTATCAATTTGTACTTTGGATTTTTCATGGCTTTTAATAGATATAAAGAAATTTCTTTATATAGTTGCGAAATATTACATTTATTATATACTAATTAATCCATCCATATTTCTAATTTAGAAATAATTTGAAAAGGCACATAAATATTCTATGTAGTTTTCTGTGTGGTCATAAATGTTTAAAATAAGCTCTAATTTTGTAGATATACAGAGATATTAATAAAATGTATGGACAGATGCTCTACATCATCTATATTTGAAAAAATAAAAAAATAAAAAGAATCATGGTATTGTTATGCATCTATGAAAATAGATAAAATATATTCTGATTGTCAATACTTAATGCTGAGATAGATATTGAAGAAAGAAACTGTCTTACTGTTGAGAATTCACAATGATAGCCACTTTGAAATAGTTTATTATTTCTTACAAAAATATATGTACACATACTATATGACTTAGTTTTGATGCTTACTAGTACTGGAATTACTCACTTTTAAAAAGTTATTTAAGCCATCAACTTTAGAACATGTCTTTATTAACTCTCTTCCTCATTTTCAAAGGATAGTTTTCTATTTCAATAAAAGGTTATAATCAAAAACAGTGTACAATATTTGTTTTATAAAAAAAATAGTTACAGAGGAAACAAGTTCTCTGATGAGTTAATAATAATATAGCTAAGCTTCTCTTTTGAGGGAGGTTATTAATATCTTTATTTAAGCACCATGGTTACAAACATGTTTTTAGTTAGATTTCAGTCATAAAAAGTACACACTCTCCACCGATGCAACCTTCCCACCACCAAGGCCTCCATCTCCCTCCTTGCCCCCAAATTAACTAAACTGCTCTTCAAACCTATGTTCTCCCTTGAACACTTAAGTCCTTACTTTTCTGTGTTTCTTTGCTTATTTCTACTTGGGATAAGCTCATGTACTTTCTTGAACTGTGGCCCTTCTGTCATTCCTTTCATCAAGTCTATTTACACCAATGTTGTCTAATAAAAACCACCTTGCTTTAAAAAACAATAGGATGTATATGCACTTACACCATTCAAGATGTTACTTATGTCAGTGATAGCTTAAGTTTTATATGTTATTTAGTATTATTTTATAAGTTATTGAGGAGTATGAAAATTCTAAATGCCTTGCATAAAGTAAATGATTAATGATTCTTTGATTTATACCACTACCACTTTAGTAGAAAATTTTTCACTAAATTGCTCTATTTTGAGGAAGTATAAAACTCTTACCCCCAAATGCATCTTCATACAAAGCATTGCACACAGATGTTTATAAAAACTATGTTTATAATTATCCAAACTCGGAAATAACCAAGAATTCTTCCAGTCAATAAAGGGCTAAATAATTATACATGTAGATAATTGAATATGATTCAGAACTAACAAAAATGAATTAACAAACTATAAAGAGACATGGAGAAATCTTCAGTCTATATTATTAATGAAAGAATCCATTGTGGTGAGGCTACAAACTGTAATATTCCTGTGGTAAAAAATCCAAATATTCAAATATTTCCATGGATTATGAAAGTTGGTTGGAATAATAGGCAAAATACATGGAACGTTTTAGGCTGTCAAAACACTTTATCTGAGCCCTCCAGACCCATCAAATGAAAATGCTAAGGGTGAACTGCGTTACAAATTTAGATGATAATTATATGCCACTATAGCTTTATCAATTATAAGAAATATTTCATATTGGTGGAAATATTAATAATGAAGTACTGTATTTTCTGGCATATAAGATGACTTTTTAACCCATGAAAAACATCTTAAAAGTTGAGGGTTGTCTTATACACAGGTATATGGCATGCTGAAACTTACTCCAGCTGCACGGACGAGTGATCTGCCCCCCTCTTACCACCACATTCCTTCCAGCTGCCAGGCATCATCGCTCAGTCCTCTGCTTGTCCTGATTCATCTTTAAGGTCACACAGAGGAGCTGGGTTACTGAGCACTGCATCCCATCAAGCCATTGAGTGTCATCGCTGGTATGCGGCTTTCTGGTACTCAGTCCTCTGTTCAGTTTTGATGGGAGACAGAGGTGGCGCTCTGTCTCCCTCTATCTGTCCTATTAATCATTGCATCCCAGCCTGCTGCTCTTGTCGGAGCCCCCTCTCTGCTCTCAATGTAGATCACAATAAAACTCAGTCACTAACTACAAATGATAAATGTAAAATGTTTGTTGGTAATCCAAAGTCTAGCTTTATTAAACATATACTGTTAACCTTTGAGGATTCAGAGGGCTCTACTCTTTTTCTCTTACATTTTTTAATTTCCTTTTGATGTGCCTCTCTAAAAGAGAGGTAGTCTTATATATTTGAGCTACAGCCCAAACCCTATATTTTAACAGAAAAAGTAGAGGGTCATCTTATATGCCAAAAAATACAGTATATAGTGCATATGTTGAAGAGAGATATGAAAAATATCTGAATTTTTGATGCTTCTTAATTTTAGTTAGAACTAAATATTACTCCAAATAAAATGAAGTATTTAATAATAGAAAAAAAGTAAAGGCCAAGATGGGAGTTGCTGTATAAAATAAGATTAAAAAAAACATTAAGCAAATGTGTCACAAAAGGCTTATATTCAGAGAAATAATCTAATGAGCTGTAAAAACCAGAAAGTGACAATAAGAAAATATGGGAGTCTGAAACTGAGTCTGGAAAGAGAAAAATGAATTGTATTCTGAGAAGATAAATTGCAATCCAACACATACACTATTAATTTATACTATCATTGTGGTACCAAAATAACCCTTAGGGAGAAAACAATCTAAATTGTCTCAGGTTGGTAGTATTCCTTGTGACTTGCATAAGAAAACTCAAATTGTGTCTGAAAGAATGCAAATTCAGTTGAAGCTAGCAGTGTTCAAAATGCCTGGGATTATGAAATAAAATTTCAGAGATGCTACAATATTTAAAATAAATTCACCTCCAAATGATTGAATTTGGTATATTTATTGCATTATTTATTCATCTAAGATAACTGCTTAATTATTTCCTAGATGAAGAAACACATATATATCAGAAGTGTCTATATGTTCCTCAAATCATATTTATCAAGTTAATGATGATTGCCTTATTTAATGAATACTTTGTTTCTATGTATATGTACATGTATAATGGTTCTTTATTCTCAATGTTTTAAAAATCATTTTTCTTTGGCTTATCTATTTTATCTCTCTGACAGATTGCTCTATTTGACTAACTACTTTTGATCTTTTTTAACAAATATTTTTTAAATAAGTCAGTCTTTAATGATTGTTCCTTAGGGTCCTGGCCTTAATTTCACTTCCATAAGTAAAGGCATTACTTCTAATGGTAATAGAACATAAAATCTTTTTGTAAAACCAAAACTTTCTTTTCATTTTTTAATAACACACAGAAAGGAAAAGAGTTTTCTCAAATATCTGAGCACATATTCTGTACAGGAAACATGGGTTTGATTCCTAGAACCACATGGTCCCCCTGAGCACCACCTGAAGCAAACTCAATTCATAGAGCCAGAAGTACCTTCTGAGAATCAATAAATTGGGCTGAAACTATGTCCAAACTAAAATAACATATAATAAAAATTTAAATTCTGAATATTTCAGAGTAAGTTCAAATTTAAACTTTGGAGTGAGGTAGGGTTAGGTACCCAAATAGTGATCAAGATGTCTGGGTAATACCCTATTGACAAAGCCTGTTGTTCAGTGCTAGAACCTGTGATGCTTGTTGCTAAGATGTATGTTCCAGTGGTGGAAACCCCTAGGCCAACAATACCTACACCAGTGGTGCTCTTGGACCTTTAAGGCCATACTTTATAGCACACTACACAGTTCTCTACAGAGATGCTTGAAAAATTCATGTAGAGTGAGGAATTCAACCCATGTCAGGCAAATTCAAGGTATGAACCTTAACCATTGTATTATTTGTCTTTAAATTTAGAAATTTAAACATTCCTAAAAGATATTCAATTTTTCAAGTCAGAAATAAAAGCCTCATTTGTCATCATTAAACTATATTGATTAACATATAAATCTATATATCAATTTTATTGTTACTTTCCTTTCACTCTTCTACAAATCTACTAAATATCTTAGTACACTTCGTTAAAATATTTTATATAATAGTCCAACCTTATTATTTCTAAAATTTGTAAAATCATTATTTACTCTTAAATAATTACAGTGATTATTTTTGTTTGTTTGTTTTTTGGGGGGCACACCCAGCAGCATCAGGGTTACTGTTGGTTATGCTCTCAGAAATTGTTACTGGCTGGCTTGGGGATCATATGGGATGCCAGTAATTGAACCTGGGTCAGTCCCAGGTTGGCAGTTTGCAAGGTAAACACCTTACAACTTTGCTATTGCTCTAGCACATTTAATTTTTTGTTTTCTGATTCTGATTTTAGGTCCTGGCTCTACAAATCTATATTGTTCTTTATATTCATTGAACATGTCAAAACAGGATACCTCTATTTAGGTGTCTTCAACAGCAGACATTTGTGGAATAGAGTCCTGAAATTAGGAAGTGCAAATTCGGAATAAATACAGATCTGGTTCCTTCTGAGGGCTATGTCCCATGCCCTTCTTCTGGTTTGTTTAGAAGAGCATCATCTTGTTGTGTTCATTTCTGCTTGAATTTCTTCTGTTTATGAGGAAAACAGTCATGGTGGAATAGGATCTTAGCAAATAGCTTCATCGTAACTATACCACATGCCAAGAGAGTGTTTCTAAATAAGGTTGCATTATAAATACTGGGTATTAAAACTGTGACTTTTTTTTAGGGATGTGATAAATTCCATTTTAACTACTAAAAGGTATCATTATAAATGAACTTTCAATTTATTTCTTTATCAGGTGCTCATGACTATTTAAAAAGTCTGCGTGTTTAAATGAGAATTAAAGTTGTCATTCTATATATACTATATATACTCAATCTATGTTTCTCATCTCATCCTGTTAATGACTCTTTACAGTCATTATTTCTAAATGTTAGCTGATGTTTTGATTATTTACTCTTTTACTAAATAATACTTTTTGTTTTGCTTTTTTTGTATGTGTGGTTTTTGGATCACACCTGGCAGTTCTCAGGGGAAACTCCTGGCTCCATGCTCCTGGCAGGCACGGGGGACCATATGGGAAGCCGGATTCGAACTGATGACCTTCTGCATGAAAGGCAAACGCCTTATCTCTATGCTATCTCTCCGGCCCCTAAATAATACTTTTAATATAAAATATTTATTTGATTTTTCTGCCTATGTAACTTTTAATTAATCTCCACTTGATCTCTATTACCCCAATTCAGTGGCAATATGAAAATACCAAAAAATTAGTTTTCTTTCTCAATTTCCAGTAAGTACAATGAAATTTATTTTATTCTCTAAAGTTTCAAATAGCCATTTGTTATCATTTTTATCCTAGTGGAGATTCTTTAGCTACTTTTTAATCACAAAAAACAGAAACTGAGAACTGTTTTTCAGTAGGAAGAATACAGTTGGAGAGGGAAGAGCAGGAGAAGGAAGGGAGCAATAAGTATGGGGGTGGAAACTGCCTCAAATTTGAAGAGAATTCTGGTGGAGGATATTGTGCCAGAATATTATGCATGGTATACAAGCAGGAAAAATACTATAAACCATAGTGGTAAAATTGAAATATAAAAACTTTAAAAGTTTTACTAAGATTTATCATGAGTCATATCTCTCCTTAAAATATGTTTTACTGTATTTACTTTACATTTACAAATATAGCAATAGTACAAATTACCTTCTCAGGAAATAATGCTATGAGTGTTGAAATTAACCACAAAAATAAGATAAGAAATAATAAAAATATAAGAAAACTTTCAACACGTGGAATCTGAACATAACAAAGCAAAACAACAAATGGATCAAAGAGAAAATTAAGAAAGAAATAAAAATATTCTTTGAGACTAACAGCAATGAAGAAAGAAACTATCAGAATATATGGAAATTCATATTATTGCAGGCCTATATTAAGAAAGAAGAAAAATTTCAAAACAATTTAATCTGAATAAGAAAATGCAAATAAAGCCAAAAGTAGGAGGAAATAATAAAATCAGGCACACAAAGAAACATAGAATTAAGAAAGCAATAGTATATATATATTGGTTTATACCCGATGATGATCAGGGGTCACTCCTGGCTCTACATTCAGAAAACGCCCCTGGCGGGCTCAGGGGACCATATGGGATGCCCCGGGATTTGCAAGGCAAACGCCTTACAACTGTGCAATCTCTCCAGGCCCCAAAAAGCAATACTTTTAAATTTATATTTCTTCTTTTAAGTTTATAGCTTCTAGACAGGAGATCCCACCTGCTTTCTTTCTCTTTCTTTCTTTCTTTCTTTCTTTCTTTCTTTCTTTCTTTCTTTCTTTCTTTCTTTCTTTCTTTCTTTCTTTCTTTCTTTCTTTCTTTCTTTCTTTCTTTCTTTCTTTCTTTCTTTCTTTCTTTCTTTCTTTCTTTCTTTCTTTCTTTCTTCTTCTTTCTTTCTTTCTTTCTTTCTTTCTTTCTTTCTTTCTTTCTTTCTTTCTTTCTTTCTTTCTTTCTTTCTTTCTTTCTTTCTTCCTTCCTTTTTCCTTCCTTCCTTCTTTCTTTTTCTTTCTTTCTCTCTTTCTCTCTTTCTTTCTTTCTTTCTTTCTTTCTTTCTTCTTTCTTTCTTTCTTTCTTTCTTTCTTTCTTTCTTTCTTTCTTTCTTTCTTTCTTTCTTTCTTTCTTTCTTTCTTTCTTTCTGTCTTTCTTTCTTTCTTCCTCTCTTTCTTTCCTTCTTCCTTCCTTTCTTCCTCCCTCCCTCCCTCCCTCGCTCCTTCCTTCCTTCCTTCCTTCCTCCCTCCCTCCCTCCCTCCCTCCCTCCCTCCCTCCCTCCCTCCCTCCCTTCCTTCCTTCCTTCCTTCCTTCCTTCCTTTCTTTCTTTCTTTCTTTCTTTCTTTCTTTCTTTCTTTCTTTCTTTCTTTCTTTCTTTCTTTCTTTCTTTCTTTCTTTCTTTCTTTCTTTCTTTCTTTCTTTCTTTCTTTCTTTCTTTCTTTCTTTCTTTCCTTCTTTCTTTCTTTCTTTCAACAGAACCATGGAACATGAACATCTTGTTCTCCCTCATATCTCTATGTCTTCCTACAATTTAAGGGGAAAAAGTGGATGATACCAGGGCAAAGCGATCTCATGAGCATTGAGGGGAAATAAAAAATGATCAGACCTACTGTGAATATCCAACCCAAAGTCAATGACATTAGAATCAAGAGACCCAAACTACAACAAGCTATACCTAAAGGGATCTGTTACACTTGCAATCCAAGGGGCAAGGGGGTGGATACATGCTGGAGCCGGAGAGATAGCATGGTGGTAGGGCATTTGCCTTGCATGCATAAGGACAGTAGTTCGAATCCTGGCATCCAATATGGTACCCCGAGTCTGCCAGGAGAGATTTCTGACTGTAGAACCAGGAGTAACCCCTGAGCACTGCCAGGTGTGACCCAAAAAACAAACAAACAAACAAAAAGGTACATGCTGGGAACTGGCTGAGAGTGGTGGGAATAGTCTTAATACACAGTCATTAAGTACCTTAAATATAAATGTGAAAGATTTGTAAAAAAAAATTTTGAAATCAAAATTTCAAATCTAAGCCTGAGTGATAACACTGTGGTATGGCTTTTGCCTTGTATGCAGACAACCCAGGATGATCCAGTTTCAACCCCAGGATCCCATAGGTACCCTGAGCCTACAACTCCTGAGCACCTCTGGGTGTGGCCCAAATAAAAAAATTTAAATCTGATAGAATTATAATGCTATTGATTAAAAATGGGGGCTGGAGCCATAGCACAGTAGTAGGTTATTTGCCTTGCATGCTGCAGACCAGGGATGGACCTGGTTCTATCTCCTGAAACTCATATGGCAGTTCAACCCCGAGCCTGCCAGGTGCGAATTCTGAGAACAGAGCCAAGAGTAACCCCTGAGCACTGCTGTGTGTGCCCCCTCCCAAATAAAATGGGAAAACACTAGATAGATCTAAGTTACAGAAAATATATGACTTGATTGATGTTGGAAACCCATGTAATATGCAGCATTAAGATGTGCAAAATCCCTCTAACTGTGAGAGCTGAATCTTCCCATATAAAATATCCCAGGGTTAAAATAAAGAAATTACATAACTTTGGGAAAGTATATATAAATAGTCAAAAAAGAAATAATTTTCTTCAGATAAACTGAAGAAACAAAAGTTGAAATAATATGTCTTTGGCAAATGATACAAAATTAATAATAAAAAACTTAGTTTTAGATTATTATTTGTAGATATTAAACATGGGAAAATAAAACAATATCTTAAAATAACTTTAAAATTTGTTGTATAAGAGAAATTGGTAGGTTTCAATAAAAATACATGTGACTATAATTTCTTTTACTAAAGAAGTATTTTTCAGTTTATCTGATTTAGAAGATAAATATTCTTGTCATGATTTTTGTCTAATTTTTAATTTATTTTAGTTCTCGTGTTAAATTATAGCATTTAACTTAGATTCGATGTTCACACTTAAGATGGAAACCTAAAATGCAGATTTAATGGCAATGATTTTTTTAATCATACTACTTTATGATGCATGATTTAAGAGTTTCATTTCAATTAACTATATGCATAAAGCTATAATCATTGCCAGCCTGCCTTTCTATTTATATTTTACCCCTCCTTAAAAGACTTAATGAGTTTATTGGATAATTTTGAGAAATAAAACCTAAATTTCACAGCTTCTTATTTCATAGGAAATTCAAAATGCATTGTTTCATTTTTGATGTTTGGTTACATAATGGATAACAACATAATCCATCTTTCTCCAAATGATAATTCCAATCTTTCTTTAAAAGGCATCATCATTTAACTGCTATAACTCTTACTAGTAGATAATAAATTTTTTTCACCTAAGGATTATGGCAAGGCAGCTTGAGAGTAACAGATGAGTTTCTATCACCATCTGCCAACAGCAGAGAAACATTTCTCCATGGCTCTCTTCTTAATGGGAAAATGAGCATGTTTATGTATATCTCTAACTAATTTGGGGCCAAATACATCTCTTAAGAATCTTTACTTCCTTTTAAAAATTAATTTTGAGATAATTACAGTATGACAGGTGGAAAGTTCAAGTAAAATCACAGCTGCAATCTTTTAAATAGTACCTATAAACAATTGAAAATAAACTAGGCCATTTCCACGATCACACAAGAAGGGTTGTCAGCAAGTTTTTGGTGCTGTCTCCCAATGGGCATACGCTGAAGATAGAAAGTGATGTTTAACATGTAGCCAAACTATAAAATACAATGTGATTCTGTTAACTTGTCCCAGTGGACTAGCAGTGTAGGATTATTATTGCTTCTTTGAAATACTGTGGTCAGTATTTTTGCTTTTGAAATGTCATTTTATACATCATATTTAGAGATAGTTTAGAAAGTAAATGTATAAAACTCTAGAGATGTGTACAATTAAAATATAAAAAACATTTTTCCTTGTTAAAAGAGAAATATACTCTAATGAAAATTGATGTACCTTAAACAATAAAAAATTATATGAGTATTAAAGTATTAGTCATTTTGGGGAAATCACATCTGGTGATTTTATAGAGTTCTAAGTGTTTTATTTTATAATTCTCTCCAAAAATTCCATAAGCATAAAGGCTAGAATTCTAAAAACATTTAAATATTATAGATTTATGTGATACTTAAAAATTAAAGACCTGTAAGTAGTTAAAAAATTGGTTTTGTCTATCAAGAGATAGTTCTTTATTTAATTACATCACAAAGAGTCACTGATGTTTTTCCAATATAAAAATGATTATGAGGATAGGTTGAAATTCTAAGAAAATTTTGACAACTAGAGCAAAATGCCTAATATGCTTTAAAAAAGCTATGTTTAATTTTACTTATTAGACTTTCATCATTATCTTCAATCACACCAAGATAACAAATTTATATTTATTTTCTGTGTATCCTATTACAGTTACTGACAAGATAGATTAAAAACTGTAAATTAAAGATTTACCTATGTATTATTAAAAACACACTTCAATTATCAATTACTTTGGAAATAACAAACATTAGACTTTTAATAAATCTAAATATTTTTAAATTTTTTTCAGTTAATTTTCTTTTTTGAAATTATTTCTTGGCTTTTGGCATTTTCCAGTTCTATCCAACATTAATTACAATTTCACTTACAGAGATATTTTTTCCCCTCTTCCTTTTCTTGGTTCTAAACATTTGAAGTTTCAGTTCTCATATATATCAATAGCAGTCTACTGTAAATGGGAATGCTACAGATTCTCACTTCTCAGTTTCAAGTATGGTACCATCATTAAAGTTACTTAAAATATGAGAATTCTACTTTTTTTTGGGGGGGGGGTTAGGGTCACACCCAGCAGCGTTCAGGAGTTACTCCTGTCTCTGTGCTCAGAAATCATTCCTGAAAGACTCCAAAGACCATTTGGGATGCTGGGAATAGAACCAGGTTCCATCCTGAGTTGGACAAGTGCAAGGCAAAAGCCTTACCACTGTGCTATCGCTCCTACCCCACAAATATGAGAAATCTAACGTAACATGTTAGGAACTAAATCTGTGTTCAATGAATATTTCATAAATATTATTTTGAGCACTGTTAATCTATAAATAAGGATTTTATCTCTACGTAATAAGAGGTAAGTTTTAACACCATTTACATTGTGTTGTCTTTTGTGTAGTGCTGAGATATAGATAAGAGGTGAAATGGTAGAAGAGAGATAGTCACCATGTTCCCTTCAATAATAATCTTGCTCAAATGTTTAGCATTTTAATTGATTATATTTATATAAAATATAGGTTTTTTTGTTTTCATGGTGTCATATTGATAGTACAAGATAGAGAATTTATCTTGGGTGTGGCCTTGATCTATCCCCATCATCCCAGATGTTCTCTGAGCCCTGGCAGTGGTCATCTCTGAGCACAGTCAGGAATAAGTAGTGTCCACCACAAGTTTGGTCCCCCAAATCATGTGTATAATATATAATATATACAATATATTATATATTGTATTATATATTAATTATAAATGTTAGAGGAAGATATATAAGACACATACAAGTACCATAATATTGGACTATCTCTAATCTTCCAGGAAAAAGGTTAAGACCTTGTGCTTTTATGTAAAGAAAAATACATGTATGCACTGCCAAAGAAAACATATTCTTGAATAACTGAAGATCTTGAAAATTATTTTGATAATTAGTTATGTTTAATTAGTAATATATAAGTACTGAAAATATTTACAAATGTTCTATATTTGTAGTGCTGTTAAAGTCTAACTAGTCAGAAAAATAAGTCACTGGACATGCTTAGAATCCATCATTCTTATTTTGAATGCAATTTTGTAAATACAAATTTTACGGGTATAATTTAAGACAAATACCTGTTAGAGTATTATTATATGAATAGTATTTTAAAAATGCATGGCCTGAACAACCCCTTGACCTATTCCTTGAATTTTCTACCAGAACTACACAGGTTTCTAGGGTTATCTTACCTAGTCTTTTAATGCTTTGATTCAGAAGCTGAAGTAACACTGGAAATAATTTTGGTAGAAAAGATATATCTAAAATTAATGTTGCATCATTCAGAAAGAATATTCAAAAACTTTTAAAATGCTCCACTAAATAAATAAAATCTTCACACTTTTTTCTCATTGTGTTATTGTGTTATCAATCCATCCCCATGTCTTTATTGGTGGTTTTTATTTTAATATATATTAGCACTTCTAGGTGTGAGAGAGACTCAAAAAAAATAGGCTAATTGCAATACATTTTGCAACAATGATTCTATTAGTCACCCATAAAAAGTATCCCTATTTAGAAGAGTCCCAGAAAGGCCACTGTGATTTGTAGAATAGAATCAAGATTTTCATAGTCCTTTAGATATTCAATATTGACTGAAGAAGATTTATAATATTATTATAAGCAAACTACACCTTGTACAAACACTGAGATGCTTAAGAAGCATAGTACTATATTTCTCCAAAGTCTAAAACCATATCTATTTCTGATTTAACTAAGTTAATACCATGAAATTTGAACATGTCATTCCTTATATTACGTCAACAGAATATGCTTCTTGTAAATGAGATTCAAAAATGCCACATACTTGTCCTGTTATTATTCAATGATGTATATCTGAAAAATCAAGTTGAAAGTAACTAAAGAATGTAGAGGGTAAAAGCCTTCTATGTTTTGGCTGGAGTGGATTAAATAGAGACACGTTTTAGATGGTTAGTTAAATTCATCTTAAAAATAGCCATAACATTTCCAATAGCATGTCTAATAACAAAAACTGATTAAAATCCATTCAGTAAGTAATTGAGATAGAAAAGAATATAACCTCTAACATGACCTTAGAGATACAGCTTTAATAAAATAGAGGTTTAAAAATTCTAATGCTTGCACAGTAAAACATTGGCCTTAGTATGTATGCTATATTAAAATAAGCACACCTTTAATATGATTACAGGGGAAATATTAACTTCATTAAATTACCACAGATGAAAATAAATATATACAAATATTACTTTGGTTAATAAATTTAATAAAAACTATAATTTTTCTTCAAAACAAAACTTTCTGTTGAGAAATTGTTTCTTATTTTTACATTATATAAACATTTTTAAATGCCATATCTGTGCTCATTTTGGCAGCGCATATACTAAATGCCAAATCATGTATAGATTTTATTCACCTTTAGTAAAAATATTTATTATTATATTTTAGGCAAAGATTTTTTAAGTAATATCTTTATTTAAGCACAATTTTTACAAAATGTTTATAGTGGGTTTCCATCATAAAAAAGAACATGCCCACTGCAAGAAAAACTTATTATTTTCAACTATGATACTAATTAGGACTACCTCATATAGGCTAGAAAACATGAGAAAAAAATCTTTAGTAAGAGATCATAGGAGCCAAGAAACTGAAACAGACAGCGCAGCTGTGATGTTTTGTGACTTAAAAGCACCATTTTTATGTTTTTTTTTCTGCCACACCTGTTTGATGCTAAGGTATTACTCCTGGATAAGCACTCAGAAATTGCCTCTGGCTTGTGAGGACCATATGAGACACCGGGGTATCAAACCGGGGTCCTTCCTTGGCTAGTGCTTGCAAGGCAGACACCTTACCTCTAGCGCCACCTCACCGGCCCCTTTTTTAAATCCAGGTCAGTGTATCAAGGTGAAGGGAAGTTCCAGGGCAAGGGGAGGGGTCTTCCAGACATAATTTTCTGGGCTTTGTCTAGTCAAATGGTCCCAAAAAAACTGATGCAGACAGATAGAGCAGCAGCAAGGTTCTTCTTTGTGACTCAGAAGCACCACTGAATCTAGGTCTGCATCCTGAATAAAGAACAGATAGATACTCTGCTTTGTTCTGTGCTGTGTATATATTTCAATCATTTAGACACACCACAACACACAATAACCACCTCCAGATTGCAAAATCCAGTATGGGAAAGCAACACAGAAATCTACCATACTTAGTGACAGAAGACGATTACTCTGAAGACACAACCAGTATCAATCAGCTATATAAGCTCTCCTTTAGAGGAAAAGTTAAGGATGTTCAAAGAACTCAAAGACCCAATAAAATAATAAGTCAGTAAGACTCCAGTGGATATGAGCATTAAAACAACAAAAAATATTAAAACAGAAATTACAGAACTGTAAAACCTTTTAGGTGAAATGAAAAATTCACTGGCTGACTCACCATCTGAGTAACACCTGCTAAGGATAGAATCAGTGAGTTCGAAGATAGCTCCATAACACATGAGACAAAGGGAAAAAATGAAAACGTAACAAAACAAATGAAAACTTTGAGATGAATTCAAGAGAAAAAAAAAAACTAAGAATAATTGACATCCCAGGCCAAAAAGACAACTTCTTTGAAAAGATGACAATCAAAGATATTATTGCTGAGAATGTGCCCAGCTCTTAAGAGCACCTGTATCTATATTCTATGTGTACATAGGGTAGCTACAAAGCAAAGGTGAACCCAAATACAAATGATACATAGAGACAAATAATAAATAGAATAATAAAACCATAGAGGTAGATTACTGAAAGCAATAAGATCAAAACAATAAATAAACCGCATACAAGGGAACATCCTTAATAGTTACAAAAAGAAAACCTTAAGGCCTGAAAGCAGTAGTCAGATGAAGTGAAAAGACTACACAAAATGAATGCCTCACCAAGAATACTTTATCCAACCTTCATATTTAAAGAATTGATACATAACTTCACGAATAAAAAACAGCTCATGAACGGATCAAAACCAAATTAAACAGAACTGAAGAGGATAATTTATGACAAAACAAACGTATTAAACTTCCACAAAAATATAACATAGAATTCCATGAAAATAATATCTTTGAATGTCAATGGACTAAATATCTCAATCAGGAGACAATAAGTATTAAAATAAATTAAAAATTAAATACAACATTCTACTGCTGGCAAAAAAAAAACATGTTTGAATGGTCTGAATAAACAATACTCAAAATTAAAGCTTGAAAAATATTTTAAGAAAACAATTCCCTCAAAGACGCTAATATCAGACAACATAGACAACAATGAAGTACCACCTCACACCACAGAGATTGACACACATCAAAAAGAATGAGAACAAACAGTGTTGACGGGGATGTGGAGAGAAAGGAACTCTTATCCACTGCTGGTGGGAATGCCGCCAGTTCAACCTTTATGGAAAGCGATATGGAGATTCCTCCAAAAACTGGAAATCGAGCTCCCATACGATCCAGCTATACCACTCTTAGGAATATACCCTAGGAACACAAAAATACAATACAAAAATCCCTTCCTTACACGTATATTCATCGCAGCACTATTTACCATAGCAAGACTCTGGAAACAACCAAGATGCCCTTCAACAGACGAATGACTAAAGAAACTGTGGTACATATACACAATGGAATATTATGCAGCTGTCAGGAGAGATGAAGTCATGAAATTTTTCTATACATTGATGTACATGGAATCTATTATGCTGAGTGAAATAAGTCAGAAAGAGAGAGAGAAAGATGCAGAATGGTCTCACTCATTTATGGGTTTTAAGAAAAATGAAAGACAATTTTGCAATAATAATTTTCAGACACAAAAGAGAAAAGAGCTGGAAGTTCCAGCTCACCTCAGGAAGCTAACCACAAAGAGTGATGAGTTTAGTTAGAGAAATAACTACATTCTGAACTGTCCTAATAATGAGAATATATGAGGGAAATGGAAAGCCTGTCTAGAGTACAGGCGGGGGTTGGGTGGGGAGGAGGGAGATTTGGGACATTGGTGATGGGAATGTTGCACTGGTGATGGGTTGTGTTCTTTACATGACTGAAACCCAAACACAATCATATATGTAATCAAGATGTTTAAATAAAATAAAATATATTAAAAAAGAATCAAAATAGGTATCAGAGAAAGAGAATGATTATTAATAATCAAGGTATATATGTGTATATATATCAAGAAAATGATACTTCTAGCACCCAAAGTGGCCAGCAAAATATTTATAAGAACTGTGAATATACCTGAAGAAGAAAGAAATCAGTAGAAACTCAATGGGAGCTGGAGTCTTCAACACCTTTTTATCACCTCTTGACATATGATCCAGACTAAAACTCAACAATAAATGCTAGCTTTGAAAAAAATAAATGGAAGAAAGGTGTTTTATATGTATATATATGCTCATGAGAAAGGGTCCACATAAAAACTTGATTTCATAGCTTAAAAAATAACCAATAAAAATGAACAATAAAATGAATCTAAAGAACATAAAAAGAAGGAAAGATTAAAAATTAAAAAAAAAAATTAGAGTAGGGCCAGAGCGGTGGTGGAAGCAGCACCTGTGCTAGTCTAGGGCAGGCTGTAGTTCAATCCCCCAGAGTCCCATGTGGTCCCCAAAGCCAGGAGCAATTTCTGAGTGTATAGCCAGGAGTAACACTGAGGGTCACTGGTATGACCCTAAAACTAAAACAAAACAAAAAATAGAATAAAATTAAAGAACTGAAAAGCTATGAGATAAAATCCAAAAGATTGGATTGGTATGGAAAATAAAAAGGTGGTACTTTGAAAACAAAATTAAACAAGATGAATAAGTCATTAACAAGAATCATAAAAAAAGAACAAGAAACTAAATAACTTGTATCAGAAAGAAAAGGTAGGTACATCACAACACTACAGAAATCCAAGGATAATTAGATATTACTTTGAGAATATGCCATAAAACAAGTCAACTTCAAATAAGTGGATAAATTCCTGGATTCCTACTGCTTCACAAAGTTGAACCTAAAAGATTTGGAATACCTGAACAGACCTATCATATCAAGGAAACTGAGATGGAAAAAATGAAGTCTTTTTGTTTAAGATATAACAAAAGACAAGGTTGTCCACTATTTTTACTTCCTTTCAATATAGTACTTGAACTACTTATCATAGCAATTAGGTATCACGGACATCCAGACATAATATAAAGAAGTTAATTTTCTCTATTTTCTTATGACAGGATACCATATTTAGAAAATACTACAGACACTACAAAAAAGCTTCTATAATCAATACATTTTAGAAAAAATGGCAGACTACAAAATTAACATGAAAAATTCCAGAGATTTTTTATATACAAATAGAGAGAAGAAAAATATATTAAATACACAATCCCATTCACAATTCTGCTTGGAAAACTGATCAGAGTGATAGCACAGAATGAAGGGTGTTTGCATTGCATGCAGCTAACCCAATTTGATACATAGCATCCATATGGTCCCCTGAGATTGCCAGGAGTGATATCTGAGAGCACAGCCCGGAGTAACTGCTGAGCACTGTACCCCCCTCCCCCCAGCAATCAATTACCTCAAATTCAACCTAAGAGGTAAATTAAAAACATTACTTCAGAAATAGATGAGGATGTAAGTAAACAATTCCGCAGTTAATGAATAAGGAAGATTAACAATATTAAAATGGCAATATTCTCCAGAGCATTGTATAAATTTAATGCAATTTCTAAAATTATACCCATAGCATTCTTCTAAAAAATTGGTCAAACACTCCTGTAAAGCATATGTAACAATAAACCTCCATAAATAGATAAAGTGATCCCAGGGAAAAAATGTGAAGCATCACTTTCCCCGACTTTATTTTTATTTTTATTTCCTATATGTAAATTATATATATATGTATATATATATATATTGGTTTTTGGGCCACACCCAGTGACACTTATGGGTTACTCCTGGCTATGCACTCAGAAAGTGCTCCAGACTTTGGGGACCCTATGGGACACCAAGGATAGAATGGAGGTCCATCCTGGGTCAGCCATGTGCAAAGCAAACATCCTACCACTGCGCTATTGCTCCAGTCCCACTTTCTCCAACTTTAAACTGTATTAAAAAGCTGTGGTTATTAAAAAAAATGGTATTGAAATAAATACAGACCATTGATCATTGAAATATATTTGAATATTCTGAGACAGATCCAGAGGTATGTGATCAATTAATCTTTGATAAAATGGCAAGACATATGAAATGGAACAAGGAAAGCCTCTTTAACAAATGGTATTTGGAAAACTGGTTAGCTACATACAAAAATTAACTTAGACACCTTTTTAAAGCCATACACAAAAGTTATATCAAAATGTTTTAAAGACCTTGATTTCTGACCTGAAACCATATTGTACATAGAAGAAAATGTAGGTTGAACTCTCTATGACATTGAAGCTAAGGGCATCATTAATGATGAGACTGACCAAGAAAGTGGAAGCAAAGATAAACAAATGATCCTACATCAAATTAAAATGCTTCTTCACTTCAATAAAAATGTGACCAGGATACAAGAACTGATCACTGATTGGATTACTAACAATACCACTTATTACCAATGAGTATCAATAATACTATTGATTATTGGGGGCTGTAGAGATATCACAGTGGTAGGGCATTTGCCTTGCATGCAGAAGAATTGTGGTTCAAATCCTGGCATCCCATATGGTCTCCCTAGCCTGCTGGGGGCTATTTCTAAGTATAGAACAAGGAGTAGCCCCTTAGTGCTGTCGGGTGTGACCCAAACCCAAAACAAAAAAAATACTACTGATTATTTACCCAATATGTATCTTATAAGGGGTGAATAGTTAAGATATACAAGGCACTAGTTAAACATAAGAGGAAAAAAATCTAATCCCATCCATAAGTGGGGAGAAGATATGAACAGAAACTTCCCCAAAGAAGAAATGCAGATGGCCAAATAGACAAGAAAAAAATAAATGCAAATAAAAAATAAAATATCACCTCACACCCAGAGACTGACACACATCAAAAAGAACAACCATTGTTGACAGAGATACAAAGACAAATGTAATTTCATTAACTACTGTAGGAATATTGACAGGTCCAGCCTCTGGAAAAACAATATAGACATCCTCCAACAAACTAGAAATTGAATTCCCATATGACCCAGGAATACTGTTTATATGAATACACCCTAGAGGCCCCCAAACACATTGCAGAATAGTCTTCCATACTCTATGCCTATTCAGAACTAGTTACAATTGCCAGAATCTAGAAACAATCCTAGTGGCTGAGAATAGATGAGTGGATTAAGAAACTGTGGTACAACATAATGGAATACAACATTGCTATTAGAAAAAATGAAATCAAGAAATTTGCTTGTAAGTGGATGAATTTAGAGAGTATTATGCTGAGTGAAATGAGTCAGAGGAAGAGGGATAGAATGATCACATTCTACATGCATATCTAATACACATATGGATATGTACATATATTCCACATGTATATATATATGTATGTATATATATAAACATAATGAGGTAAAAATATCCAAAAACAAGAGGAGGACTAGTCTATGGTAGGAAGTTTGCAACAAGACTGAGGGATTTCAGTTAGGACGGAGAAGGGAAAACTCTGATAACGCTAGTTGTACAGAGAGAGAAAGATAGAAATGAGATAATGAGATGTCTGTCATAGAGATGCAGGCTGTGAGGAGAGGCAATAGGGGACACTGGTGGAGGATTAGGTGTATCACTGAAACCCAATCATAAATACTTCTATAACTGTAGATATTACAATGATTCAATTATAAAATACATTAGTCTTTTTGTTTTTTTGTTTTTTTTTCGGGGGGGGGGTCACACCTGGCAGTGCTCAGAGATTACTCCTGGCTGTATGTTTAGATTTCTGTGCCTGGCGGGCACAGGGGACCATATAGGATGTCGGGATTCTAACCATCGTCCTTCTGCATAAAAGGCAAACGCGTTACCTCCATGCTATCTCTCCAGCCCCGCATTAGTCTTTTTAAAAGAAGCAAAAAATCATATGGAACCTGAACAATGATACAGTAGGTAGGATACTTGCCCAACATTTGCTGACTGAGCATCAGTCCTAGGAATCCCATACCCACCACAACTGATCCCTAAGTGAAGAGCCAGAAGAAAGCCCTGAATACAACCTGGTGAGAACTCGAAACATAAAACAAAACAAAAAGGAAAGATAAAGAACTAGTCATATTGATTTGTAATCATATATATTTCTTTTGCACTGTATATTCTAAAAACATTTAAGATATAATTTGCCAAACTTTAAAACTATAACAAAGAATAATGATACTTTTTAAACTTGACATGAAATATCCAATGCTAGGGAGCTATATCTAAGAACATTTTCCTGCAATAAAAAGCCAAACTTGTTCATCTATGTTGCTATTCATTGCAGAAAAAAAATTAATACATTAATTTTTATCTTTATTTCCTACTGCTTTTTGTTCACTAGGGAGGTGTGTACAGTACATAATTTTACATCTCTTTCCTCTACTATAAAACATTACAAAACTTGACAGTAAGAATTATGATTTGTATTTGTGTTTTTTAAATGCTTAAGGGTCTGTAAATTAAAAATATATTTTATATTATTTTTATTACTGTTATTGCAAAAGTCAGACATTTTTATATTATATATATGCTATTTTTAAGTTAGAAGATAATATTTTCAAGTTTGAAAGTATGGCTAGTTAAGGGCTGGAGAGATAACATGGAGGTAAAGTGTTTGCCTTCCATGCAGAAGAACAGTGGTTTGAATTTCAGCATCCCATATGGTTCTCTGTGCCTGCCAGGACCAATTTCTGAGTGTAGAGCCAGGAGTTACCCCTGAGTGCTGCCAGATGTAACCCAGAAACCAAAAAAAGAAAGAAAGGAAGAAAGTATGACTAGTTAACAGTTCACAACTTAACCAAAATAAAGTACATTCTATGAGGAAAATTTCTGCAAGGAATAAACAAAAGGCATTCTTTACTTTGGTTTGAAATGAAAGCAGATAAAAGATACAGTTCTCATGTCTAAGATAAGTTCATTAATATGAAATCCATAGATGTATTGCCTTATACCAATATATATGAATATATAAATTTACTTGAGTACTTTTATAGAGTTTACTATCAATATTTTTGAGCAAAAATGAATAGTAAAACATAACATGATCTCTCAAATTGAAATATAATTTTTATGGCCAAAGTAGAATGGGAAAATAAAACAATACTGTCATTTTTTATTTTTATTTTTATGATTTCATTTCATTTCATCACTTCATGATTTTAGTGCTGTTGATATGTGCTTTTGCTAGCAGATGTCTGCCACTGTTTTTTCTGTAACATCTCCATGTCCCAGGTCTTTTCCAGGCATGCCCAAAATATTGCTTTACTAGTGGTTTCCTTCTTCATTCACAGCTCAGTTGTATAACCATGTAATTAACCTTTTGTGCAAAAGGATTGAAGAGCTACTTAAATAGTCAGTGATTAAGAAGTCAAATCTCAGAAACAAGGGAAGAAAATCTAAGTAACTTCAACTTTCTGCATATCACTTTGCCCTTGGGATGTTTACCAAGTTTTGATAAGAAGTGCTTCAAAGGACCTTCTCTAACTGAAGAAAAATTGAGCAGAACACAAATAGCTATCTTTTATAAGCTCCAGCAAATTACTGCTCAGCATTGCCAATGAATCCAGAAACTAATAAATTGATCCACAAGAAAAATAAAAACAAAAAATGCAACAGATGCTTCATATTAGTTTTTTTTCCCTAAAGGTCATTGCCAAGGGTAAAAGACAAAAAAATGAAAGTCGAAAAAGAAATATCTGAAATGTAAAATGTTTTGTGGATTGATCACTTAATTTTATTTTTATTTATTTGGGGGGTGGGTGAGGCCACACCCAGCGGTACTCAGTAGTTACTCCTGACTCCCTCTCAGAGATCCCTCCCGGAGGCCAGAGAGATAGCACAGAAGCAGGGCATTTGCCTTGCATACATCTGGCTTTGGAAAGGTGGGTTCAATTCCAGGCATCCCATATTATCCCCTGAGCCTGCCAGGAAAAATTTCTGAGCACAGAATCAGGAATAACCCCTGAGCACCGGGTGTGACCTAAAAACAAAACAGAAAAATAAATAAAAGGAAGTAAAAGAAATCACTCCTGGCAGGCTTCCAGGTCAGTCCTGGATAAGCAGGGTGCAAAGCAAACACCCTTGCTACTCTGCTATAGTTCTGGCCCATGCTCATTGTATTTTAATGCAAAACTATGAAAATAAAGCCAAGGGGAAAGAACCAGTAAAAATAATATGAACAATTAATGATGGAAAATGAGGAGGGTGAGAGAAAGATAATTATAAAAGAGAAAGTAGTGAGAATTGATTCAAAAAAAATGGAGGGACTTCAAAAACAGTAAGTAGCCAGATCTGCCTATATGATTGAGGTAATTGGCATGTTCCTCTGAGCCAGAGCAAAGATGGTATTAATTAACTTTGGAAAATAAAAACAACATGGAGTCTGAAACACTGAAATTCACAAGAAAGTAAACTAACGGTATAAATTGGATTAAAAAAAAAGTCAAAGGCTGAGTATAAATATATAAAGAATCTTAAAGTACATCTAAAATATTAAAAAAGTTCTACAAAGAACTTCTATAACTAACTGAAGTCATCCACCCAAAGTGAAAGAAATGCACAAAAGCATAAACAAGTAAATAAATAAGAATAAAACCATAGATTGAGTGCTATTACAAACAAAACTACAGAAAAACAAACACATAATCATAAATATTTTTTAAATAGTCAAAGGCAGAAAATCTTAATGCTTTCTTCAAAGGTGTGCAAGTAAACTAGCAACTAATGAAAGGACACCTTAAAAACCAAGGGCTCTATTTAAAATGATGATTTCCTTAAATTGCAAGTAAGTGGAGTGGGAGAGAGAACTCAGTAGGATCTGAGCATGCTTAGAATTCCCAGAATCTCCCTGAATCATACCCCAATTCAGAGCTAGGCCAAAAATTTATGCATGAGTAGCCCTAAATCCTGCTGCTATAGCTAAAAAAGGCTTATAATCTCTGAAAAAGTATATTTTTAATAATATTTTTTATTTAAACACCTTGGTTACAAACATGATTGTGGTTGGGTTTCAGTCATATAAGATGACACCCCCCATCACCAGTGTAACATTCTCATCACCAATGTCCCAAATATTCCTTTTCTCCTCCCCGTCCCCACCATTACTCTAGACAGGCTTTCTATTTCCCTCATATATTCTCATTGTTGGGATAGTTCACAATGTACTTATTTCTTTAACTAAACTCAACACTCTTTGTGGTGAGGTTCATGAGGTGGGCTATAACGTCCAGCCCTCTTCTCTTTTGTCTCTGAAAATTGTTGAGAAGTGTCTTTGATTTTTCTTAAAACCCATAGATGAGTGAGACCATTCTGCATCTCTCTCTCTCTCTCTCTCTCTCTCTCTCTCTCTCTCTCTGACTTATTTCACTGAGCATAATAGATACAAATGACCAAAAGGCCCATAAAAAATGCTCCACATCACTAATCATCAGGGAGATGCAAATCAAAACAACTATGAGGTACCACCTCATTCCACAGAGATTGGCACACATCACAAGCAGTGTTGGCGGAGATGTGGTGAGAAAGGAACTTATCCACTGCTGGTGGGAATGCCGACTAATTCAACTTTTCTAGAGAGACATATGGAGATTCCTCCAAAAACTGAAAATTGAGTTCCCATATGATCCAGCTATACCACTCCTAGCAATATACCCTAGGAACACAAAAATAAAATACAAAAACCCCTTCCTTACACCTATATTTATTGCAGCACTATTTACCATAGCAAGACTCTGGAAACAACCAAGATGCCCTTCAACAGATGAATGGCTAAAGTCTTTTTGTCATGTTTTTCTTCGTATTTCCCTTTCTTATTTTAAATTGATATTTATAAACTCTAGATGGACTACTCTTTTTTCTTTTGTTTTTTTTTTGTTTGTTTTTGTTTTTTTCTTTCTTTTCTTTTTTCTTCTTTCTGTTTTTTTTTTTTTATATTTCTTTACTTTTCAAACAGAACCACATAACCTGAACTATCTTGTTCTGCCTCATAAATTGAGGGAAACAAATGGATGGTATCAAGACTAAATAGTTGTATGACCATTATGTAGAAATAAAAAAAAATGATCAGACATAAATACCAAATCTAAAGCCAACAACAGAATTGATACCCAATTTACAACAAGCTAGACACAGAGTGGATCAATTATATTAGAAGCCTGAGGCACTGGAGGGGGATATGGAATGCAAGCTGGGAACAGGGGTGGAGGGAGGAAAACACTGGTGGTGGGAATTCCCATGATTCAATGTCACTATGTACCTAAAATATTACTGTGAAAGATCCATAATTCACTTTGGTCACAATAAAAATTATTGGAAAAAAAAGAAATCATAGGTGATAGAACCCTTATAATAGTGTAAATTATTGGAACAAGCTTTGCTAAATTTTTAATAAATTGAATTTTAGTAATTGAATACATAACTCTCTGAAGGTCATAAAAATTTGGTAATGGAATTGAAACTGTTGTCCTGATAAATTAATCTATTAGAAGACAGTAGATATATCTTTTAGTTTTGGTAAAGTCTTTACTATCATAAATACTCTTATTTTTATTATTTGTTATCACATGGTTTTCTTGGTGAAGTAATAAAATTCTCTTTTAATAGAATAGCGGTTTTCTCTATAAAAAAGTGCTGTGTTCATTTATGATTATACAAATGGAATAACAGGATTTATAGTAGGGCAGGTAATGAAAGTAAACTAAATTCTACATTTGACTCCCTATTAAAATGCCATTACCTTTTGATTTTATTCCTAACTTTAATATTCTAAAGTGCTTCAACATTTTTAAAAATAACCATAACTAATTTATGTATAGGCAAGAAAAAAGTGAGTGTTTTCTTTAATATTTCTGGAACTTAGAAAAAAAGGGTTGAATGGACACTTCCTTCACATCAAAGCAAATTTAATTTTAATTCATTACAAAGTAGCTAGCTGGAACCACACATTTTATTACTATGTGTTTGATTATGGAAGTGATTTCTGACAATGTGTTCATTACAGGTTAATGAAATTTGGCTATAATTAGATAATGCAGTGTTTGTTAAATTGGATTTTACTTTTATCATCTCTAAATACCAGATAGCTGTTTCTTTGATGAAATATTTTGCATTGACTTCTTTACAAATTTTATTCTTTGTTGAAAAAATAATATTGTCTTAATATGTCTCATAGAAATTATAAATAAAATATTAATTCAGGGACAGAAAGAAATACATTGTGCCTTCCTAATGACCTGTCATTTTTTATTCATTTAGATATACTCTTGTCTTTTTGATCTTCTTATCTGATCACTTTTCAACTAAACTAATTTATGTAGAACTGAATAAAATAATATCATATATCATTTCAAGTTATTGTTTAGGACAATATGTTTTATTTATTTTTAATCAAGAGAATACTAAATTTTCAAGCATTACATTTCATGTTTAATAATCACCATTCTACCAATAATATTTCCTAAAGTCTTCAATGCTTTATTAGTAGAAATTTACAGTTTATTGTGGTATAGATTAAAAACCACTTCAATATGTATACCATTATCTATTAGCAGTGAACATATCATATAAAATTAAAATTAATAATTTTTGTCTTTATTTTCTTTGATCTCTTTATGGAGTTTCTTTTGATCATATCATGAAATTCCATATCCTAAAATACTTTATTATTCTGGGATTCTAATGAAAACTAGTTTATTTTTATTTATTTTATTTGGAATACTTCAATAGACATTATTTATACCTTCTTTTGGGAGGCTGTACTCAAGGCTTATTCCTAGCTCTGTATTCAGAAATCACTCCTGAATGACACACAAGGAACCATATTGGATGCCAGGTTGGAACCAGATAGGCCATATGCAAGGCAAGTACTTTATTCATTGTAACATAATTTTCTTTACTTAGTCAAATATATATTTACATTAGTGTTAGTTCAGAGACATATTTTGCATTATTCATTTTATAAATGAATCTTATGATCATTTAACTCTGTGTTCAAATGGGTCCAGGTTTGGTCTATTCCTTCTCTATTAAATTTGAAAATAAATATGTTTTAATTAATATATCTGTTTAATTAAAGACATTGAATATCAATAGAAATGAATAAAATATGTCATTCATTATTCCATTTCTGTACTGTTTCACTTAATTTATATATCTTTGACTTTTTTTTAACCAATACCATCCTAATTATAACTTCTATTTAAAGAAAGATGTCAGCCCTGAGAGCTAGTTCAAAGGACTGGAAAACATTCCAGGAAGCAGAAGATCCCACTTTTGATATCAATATCAACTAGGAGCCCCAAAGTCTGAAAATAAACTAGTCCATCAAACAACTTTGTATAAAGAACAAAATTTTAATTTTGATGTCTGTATCACTAATTAATCAGTTTTATTAGGTGACATTACAACAATATAAGTCAGTTCTCACAACAAAGATAATTCCCATAAAAAGTACATAACAGGATGAACTCATCCAGTTTTGATTAACAACTCCCTCCAATATTTTTTTTATTATTTTTCTTTCTGTAGTTTCTGTTTTTGCTCATTCCTTCTACTACTAAGTTCTCACAAGATTTTATGATTATTTTTATCTTTGGTAATTTCAATGAACCTTTTTATACTTTACATTTCCATTTATATCAGATTTGAATGGAATGAAATGAATATGCTTTAATGTTCATTATTAATGTCATATTTATGGAATTTTAATTAGATTTCTAAAAAGCTTTATCTAATTATTCCAGTTCAATTCTTATCTATTTTCATGTACTTTTAAAAAATTGTGTGTGTTTGGAGGCTGGAGGGGGTAGAGCATTTGAGTTCAATAACAGATGTCCTATATGGTCTCCCATAACCACCAGGAAAGACCCCTGAGTGCACAGCCAGAAGTAAGCCTTGAGCATCGCCTGGTGTGGCTCAAAAAACAAAAACAAAAACAAAAAACAAAATAAAAGATGAGGAGAAATTTCCTAAAGGATATTCAGGAGCCCCCCAGTCAGGCTGGCAATTCAATGCAACCCAGAGGATACACAGTTTGTATGTGGCGCAGGAGTGCTCGGAATTACTTGAGTAAGGTGTATGGTCCATGGATTTTCAGGAGTATTCAAGGTCCTCCATGATGGAACTTAGTAACATTTGATACTCTGGGAATATTGTGCTGCTGGTGGGGATCAAACAAGTTTCAGTTACATACAGAAGATGAATTTTCTTCCACTCTTGTTATCCAAGTCCTAATTTTGTTCTGGTAATGAGCTACATTTTTCTGCTATTTGTCAATCCTGAAGATTTTGGATTGAATATTATATATCATGAGTCTTGCTTAATTAAATACTAGAGTTTTTAATATTAGTTAGAGTGTTGATTTTTATTCCACTAGGTAGGTAATATAAAAAGAAGTTTTAAATTCTATGATACCTTCTTTTTATTGTTTTTATTTGTTGTTTTAGAGGTCTACTGTACCCTTTAATTTGGAGCTAATTAATTATTACTCTTGTTATGATTAGATTCTGTAAAATCTACCTAATGTCCTCTGACTTTCAATATCTTGGCAATATGGTGAAAAGCAAACTATTCCAAAATATTTTCCAGAAATTATTTGGTCTATGATTTATCAATGGTACTTTTTCAATCTTCAAAGTTTTTACTTCAGCTTTTTATAATCAGTATTTAAGCAGTTTTGAAAAACTTACATTAGCTTGAATGTAGTTATAACTTGAAGTGGGACATTTTAACCAATATTTTGGTCAATGTATCTATTCAGACTTCTCTTTCTAAATCCCATGACTTTTCTGCTTAATCTATTAAGTTAAAGGTTTTATTCAGATTTTGCCTTTCCTCTATTATGGTCTGAAATTTATGTTTAAATGTTAAACCAGAGAATAACATGGTATCTCATTATAGTTTCCTAATACTAGCTCTTCTTTTGGCATTAACTAAAGTTGTTTTATTTTCCTGCTTTTCTAAATGTCTATGTTTAGGACTAGGGCAAATTCTCAAAGCAGATAATAGTTATGCAAATTTTATTTAATTGGTTGTTAGGAATCATGACTTTTTCTGTATTTTAGGAACTCTTTATGTTTTAGGTTTTCCCATGCTAGTTCTATCTTTGCTCCAGGAGGATTAGGGATAAATATATTAAAGATAAATATATAAAATGCAGAAATGTTAATAACTAATCGATAAAGAGAAGTCAAGATGGGCTTCATATGTGAGTTATTTTAAAAGAAGGAAGATTTTCCAGTTATTTATTTATTATTCAAGATATTTATTCAGGTATTGTGATATACAGAACTGTTAATAACAAAGCTTCTTGCTTCTTATTCATTATCACTTGCCACGAGTTCACTACCTCTCCATCAAAGTTATGTTTTAACAATGCAGTAGTGTTTTCTTAGTTAAAAAGAATACCTGTATTTAGATTATAGATAATCATATATATAAAAACTTTGTTTTAAAAATTCAAAAATTTAAAACTCATTTTAAATGATAAATGACTTAAGAGATAAAGTTTAATTAAATGTGTGCAAATTGGCAAAGATACAGGGTCATTCTGGAGATTTTTTTGTTTTGTTTTGTTATGGGAAGCAAGTGACTCTTTGTATTTTAATTGCTAGCCTGGGGATCAGAAACAAAATTCAGATTATAGGGTAGACCATTAGAAACAATATGTCTTTACATATATTAAGGATCCTTAAAAGTTACAATGTCAATAAAATCCTGCCTACAAGCAATACATTAAGTCAGTAAAATGTTTTAAATCTCTTTTTAAGACTAAATGAGTTGACTTTATTTTCACATTACCAAATAGAAAGGAATTTGTTTCTTTTCTGTTATATTACTTCCCTCCGGAACCATACTGTCCTGTGTACAGGGGGAGCAAATATTGTCAGAAATTATAAAACATTCAGTACTACACCACCATGATATCCTGACAAGGTAGAACAAGTAATAACTATAAAACTGATGGAAAAATTTTTCAACTCCCCTTACGTATTTGAAACATTCTTAATTATTATGAATTTGGAGGTCTCATGACTTGTTTTCAAGTCACAATTGACATTGATGGTCACATTTTAAGAGGAAGTATCATGTGCATCATTACAGAAGATAAAAAGTCATCTACCACCAATAAGGCCTTTATATGAAGCACCAATGTCAAGGCCAAACAATACCCCAACAAGATAGGTATTGGAATGGGGTTTCATGTAGGATAGGCAAAGCAGGGACGCCAGGGACTTTATAGTCCACTTCCTACGCTAAGAGTGAAAGAGAGAGGACTAATATTGGGACCAAAAAATTTTCAGCCAGGGAGAGGAATAAAGGAGAGGCAAGAGCACGAGAGGCAGCAGAGGCAGCAGAGGTAGAAAAATCTAACACAAGTTTCCCAAGAGTGTGGCAGCAACGGTCCAACAGAGCAATCTATCAGAGGCAGCACCCCTCCTCCCTGCACTGAACCCTGGAATTTTTATATCCTGCAGACAACTACCCCTAACCCAGTGCTTCTCAATTATTTTATGTCATGCCCCCCAGGAAGAAGAAAACATTTTTTCACGCCCCCCCCCGCATGACTGTAAATAGTATCTTTATTAAAGAAAAACTTTAACCTGCAAAACAAAAATATATAAAATAATTTGAGCTGATTTTTTAATCAGAGGTGATGTCTGGATTAATGGCTACAATGAGCACGTTTTGCAATGCAAAGCTTTTTTTTGAAGCAGGGCACAGCAACTCTCAGCTCCAGAGACATGCAGAGACATAAACATGGGGCTTAACTTGTTATGACAGTGTTTGCCAAAGTCAAAAGCCCCCTTTACAGAGCCTCGTGCCTCCCTTGGGGGACATGCCCCACTATTTGAGAACTACTGCCCTAGCCAGAGGCCCCTCCTAACTGAATTTCTTAGACCTTAGGGACAGATCCCTTTATGGCTTACCTGGGGCCATAAGGGTCTATGTACTCTAAGATACTGACTTCACTTTTGTTTTGTTTTGTTTTGTTTTTCCGGCCACACCCGTTGATGCTTAGGAGTTATTCCTGGCTAAGAGCTCATAAATTACCCCTGGCTTGGGGGACAATATGAGACGCAGGGGGATCGATCCGCATTACTTCCTTGTCTAGCGCTTGCAAGGCAGACACCTTACCTCTAGCGCTACCTCACGGGCCCTGACTTTTGTTTTTTTTTTAATTATTATTATTATTATTATTATCATTATTATTAATTATTTTGCTTTACTCATCAATGCTCATTGGTGATTTTTGGCTCTGCAATCAGAAATTACTTTAACAGGGATGGATATATGATATGGGTGCCTGCAATATGGGTGGGCTGTACTCAAGGAAAATACACCATCACCTGTATTATCACACATGCCATAAAATATTAAGGGAAAATTATCTTAAGTATATTACCACCATATTACCAACAATCAACCAAGCAACATACACCATAAATAGACAAAAGAACCTTTAAAGTTGATAATATGTTTATTATTTTGATTATGCTTTGGTACCTATATGTGTTTTCCGAATACCCAAAATATAAATATATGTCATTTTATATATCATTTTTACTTCAAAAAAGCTGATAAAAATAAGCTGGAGTGGTATCACAGAAATAGGGTGTTTGCCTTGCATGCAGCTAACCCAGGATGGACACAGGTTTGATCCCCAGAATTCTATATGGTCCCCTGAGCCAGGGCTATTTCTGAGCTCAGAATTAGGAGTAATCCCTGGGTGCTACAGGGTGTGCTCCCCCTCCCTCCAAAAAAGCTGAAATAAAACATGTATATACAATGTTTATCATAGCTTTATCTTTAATAACCAAAGTCTATAAAGAGCAAAGGGCAAGAAACCAAATGTTCAAATTCAAAAATATTTTGTTTATTGGAGCCAAAGCAGTAGTGCAAGCAGTAAAGTGTCTACTTTGAATGCACTAGCCTAGGATGGACTGCAGTTTGATTCCTGCAGTGTCCCATATGGTTTCCCAAGCCAGGAGCAATTTCTGAGCGCATAGCCAGAGCAACCCCTGAGAGTCATTGGGTGTGGCCCAAAAAATAAAAAAACAAATTTTTTTTTGTTTATGAGGACAGGAAAAAGGGAGCGAAAATTTAAAGGCTCCCAAATTATGAAAGAGGTCTTGCAAGCAGCATTTCTATGAAAAGTAGAAAACTCTTTTCTTCTTATACCTTAACTAGAAGGCTAGGTGCATACTTCTCATTGAATATAAAGCAGGGAATCCTGTAAGACAGGTAGTGGGTAACAGCAGGGTTTTAAAATGCTTAACTTATTATTTGTTCAGGTTATTGGACAGACCGTTCATCTTAGTGCCATCCAGTTTTATAAATTGGCAATTCCTTTCTTTAGGGCCAGTATTTTCCTAATCAGGTCTTGCCTCATTTCTCCCTGGTCCTATTATTACCAGGCAAATTATTTTAAGCATTTAACAGAAATATATTTTCTAATGTTTAATTAATATGACAATATGCAACAACAATTACTAGACAATTCAACTCCCAAACATCTTTTAAAAAGCTCTTAACACTTAATTGTTCCAGCTTAGACATTCATTATAGTCACCTTTCTAAAAATAACTCATTGTGAAGATCTGAGGCGAGGCTACACACTAGCGGTGCTTGGGAACCCAGGCAGACAGTGACCTTACCTTTGGCAGGTACAGGGAGTAGATCTGAGGCGAGGCTATTGGTGCTTGAGGATTGTACCTTCTCACAGGTATCAGGAGAGAAGGTCTGAGGGTGGGACCAAACCTCATTGATCACTCTGACTGTCCCCTCCTCAAGCCACACTCCAGAGTAGGGACCCAGCCACATGCCACAGGTGACAAAGGAAGGTTAGAAACAAGGACAGAACACTCTGAATCACCACATGCAAAGAAATATGGGGAAACCAAGGAAGATGCTAGCAATCAGAGATATGGAGAGAAATCCTAGCAAGTTTCCAAGTCCACCAAAAAGCATGAGCCCAATAAATGAGAACATAAAAGTGGCAATAAAAGCCATGCTATTACAAATCAAGGTATCACTTGCCAGCGAGTTCAAGAAATTCATAGATAATTAAGTTAAACAACTCAAAAAAGAACTTTTACAGAAGATTAGAGAATCCATACAAATGGAATTAAAGGAAGTAAGAAATGTCTTAGCAAGTCATAATAGCAGAATTACACAGTTGTAGAATCACATAGAAGAACTTGAAGAAAAACTACAAACCAAAAATGACAAAGAAACCAATAAGGAAATAAGAGATAAGGCATTGGAAGAAAATGTTAGGTATTTAATGAACAAAGACAAAAGAAATTATCTACAGATTTTAGGAATACCAGAAGGAGAGGAAACAGAAAAAGGAGAAGAACAGTTGGTGAAAGAAATAATAGTAGAAAACTTTCCCACCCTCTGGAAAGAGGCTCCGGTGCAAATACAAGAGGCAAAAAAAGTCCCTAATACAATAGATCCTAATAAACCAACACCAAGACATATAGTAATCCAAATGGCAAGAGAGAGAGAGAGAGAGAGAGAAGAGAGAGAGAGAAGAGAGAGAAAAATAGAGAGAGATAAAGGTTAATTCCTTAAAGCAATAAGGGAGAAAAAAAAACCCTCAAGTACAAATGAAGGAACATAAGAATCAAACTAGATCTCACACTTCAATCAATTGAAGCAAGAAGACAGTGGAATGATATACTCAAACTACTGAATGAAAGAAACTTTCAACCTAGATTTGGAAGTCAACTACCTGGCAAAACTCTCATTTATATGAAAGGGAGGGCTAAAGAATTCTCAGACAAGAAAGAAATCACACTATTTGCACTAACCAAACCAACTTTAAATGAACTAGTCAAAGATGTATTACACAATCCAAACCCCCGATTGTAACAACAACCACTCTACTCAATACATAGCACAACAACCCACTTTTTCAATAACCTCCTTAAATGTCAACAGGGTAAATTCCCCCATTAAAAGATATAGAATAGAGGTTTGGGTCAGAAAACAAAAACCAGATATCTGCTGCCTGCAAGAAACACACCTAATGGAACAGGATAGACACAGACTTAGAATAAAAGGATGGAAATAAATTATTTAAGCCAATGAAAAACAAACAAACAAAAAGCTGGGATAGCCATTCTTATATAACATAAAATTGCATTTAACCTCAGGAAAGTGCTCAGAGACCAAGAGGGTCACTAATTATTGATCATGGGAACATTAGACCAAGAAGTATAAATCTGATCAATATTGCACTAACTGTAGAGCCAGCATAATATGTTAGGCATTTGATCACAAACCTAGAGAAAAAGATGGAAGGAAATGTGATAGTAGTAGAAGATTTCAATACTCCACTATCACCACTATACAGATCCACTAGGCAGAAAACTAGGAAAGACTTAAGAGCCCTAAATGAGAAACTAGAGGAA
The DNA here is from genome assembly GCF_024139225.1 of Suncus etruscus. NCBI lineage: Eukaryota > Metazoa > Chordata > Mammalia > Eulipotyphla > Soricidae > Suncus > Suncus etruscus. The sequence goes on along the minus strand of NC_064848.1, from coordinate 134,298,904 downwards.
ATGGGCCTAATGAGCCTACTGGACCTATATAGGGCAGAATACAAATTCTTTTCAATGCACTTGGAACCTTCTCTAAAATAGACCATGCCTTAGAATATAAATTTAATTTTCACAAAGTCACAAGTATAAGGATTATCAGAAGCACTCTATCAGATCATTATGCAACAGAGATCAAGATTGACTGTAAAAAGAAACTGTAAAGAAAATACAACATGTAGAGATTAAACAACATGCTACTCAACAACTGTTGGATTTAAGTGAAAAGGTACAAAAATAGGTTCAGGAAATCTAGTGCTCAAGCAAGGAATTCAAACCACAAAAGCTTTCTGCTCCTAAGATGAGGTGCAGCTCAGTGGAAGAAGACCAAAGAATGAGCCCCAGCCTTCCTCAGACCCTTGCTTTAAGTGACAAGAATTAGGTACCACCCTAGGGTGGGAGCAGATTACCAAGTAAGAAATAATCCAATATACTATCACTAGGTCATACTAGGGTGAGGTTCAATAATTGATTAGGGTAGGACCAGTAACACAACACAGGTCCAGATGGTTTTACAGATAAATTCTATCAAACATTCTGAGAAGAATTACAACCACTGACTCAGGCTCTTCCAAAATATTGAAAAGACAGGAATCCTTCCTAACTCCTTTTACAAGGCAAATATCACACTAATTCTCAAAGATGGAAAAGACCCAAGAAAGAAATCTGCAGACATATCTCACTAATGAACATAGATTCAAAAATCTTCAACAAAATCGTAGCAAACTGAATACAATAATGCATCAAAAAGATTATACACTATGACCAAGTGGGTTTCTTCCCTGGGATGCAAGTTCGACATATGCAAATCAATCAACATCCTACATCACATCAACAAGAAGAAAGACAAAGATTACATGATCATATCAATCAACACAGAGAAGGCATTTGACAAAATCCAACACCTGTTAATGCTGAAAACACTCAGCAAAATAGAGTTGGAAAGAACCTTCCTCAAGTTAGATACAGCTATCCATAAAAAGCCCACTTCCAACATTATCCTTAATGGTGTAAAACTGAAAAACTAAGGTCAGGAACTAGGCAAGGCTGCCCACTATCTCCACTCATATTCAACATAGTTTTAGATGTATTAGCAATATCAATAAGACAAGAGAAGGGAATCCAAGTTGTCCAGATAGGGAAAGAGGTAGTCAAACTATCTCTTTTTGCAGATGATATGAGAATATACATAGAAAAACCTAAAGAGTCCACAGTAAAACTCCTAGGAACAATAAGCCAATATAGCAAAATGGCTGGCTAAAAATCAATACACAAAAGAAAATAGTATTCCTCTATACAAATAACGAAGTAAAGGAGAAAGACATTAAGGAGTTGATCCCATTTAAAATAGTATCTAAAACTATTAAGTACCTAGGAATCAACCTGACAAGAGAAGTGAAAGACCTATACCATGAGAACTTTAAATTGCTTCAGAAAGAAATTGAAGAGTACCTAATAAAATGGAAGAACATCCCCTGCTCATGAGTAGGAAGAATCAACATAATAAAAATAACTATCTTTACCTAAATTACTATATAGATTCAATGAAATCCCTATCCAAATTCAGACATCATTTTTAAGAAACTAGAACAATCAATTATAAAGTTCATCTGGAACCACAAAAGACCTAGGTTAGCCAAATCCATACTAAAAATAAACAACAACAACAACAAAAAAAAAAAACAAGAAACTAGGTGACATTTCTTTACCTTACCTGAAGCTTTATTATAAAGCTGTAGTCATCAAAACAGCATGGCAGTAGAACAAAGACAAAATATCAGACCAGGAGATTAGAACAGAATACAGAATATCCGGAGAAATACCCCCAAATATATGGTCAACTAATATTTGACAACGTATTCAAGAACCTGAAATGAAACAAAGATAGTCTCTTCAACAAATGGTGTTGGAATAACTGGATAACCACCTGTAAGAAACTAAAGATTGATCCATACTTCTCACTCTACACAAAAATCAACTCAAATTGTATTAAAGACCTTGAAATCAGACCCAGATCTATAAAGTTCATTAAGGAATAAATAGGCAGAACACTTTAAGACCTATAGCTCAAAAATGTCTTTGATGATGAAATACTAATGGCAAGAACTTAAGCATCAAACCTAAATATATGGAACTACATCAAACTAACCAGTTTCTGTATGGCAAAAGAAACACTGGCTTAAACTAGAAGACAGCTAACAGAATGGGAAAAATGTTCACACTTAACACATCAGATAAAAGGTTGATATCTAGGATATACAAAGCTCAGAAAAGTGACCGCTACAAAACCTAATAAAGACATAGAAAAATGGGAGAGTAAATGTGAAGACACTTACCCAAGGAAGACTGACGAGATGGCCAAGAGACACATGAAAACATGTTCTCCATCACTCATCATTAGAGAAATCCAAATCAAGACAACAATATGGTACCACCTTACATCAGTGAGGATAGTGCACATTGAAAATAATGAATCCAATTTCTGTTGGTGGGGATGTGGTAAGAAAGGAACTCTCATCCACTCTTGGTGGGAATGCTGCCTGGTCCAACCCCTATGGAAAACTCTATGGAGGGTGCTTATTAAACTCAGAATTGAGCTGCCATATGACCCAGAAATTGCACTCCTGGGTATCTACCACCAACACAGAAGAATATTCATTACAAATTACATATGCACTCCACTATTTATTGCAGCACTCAGCACAATAGCGAAGATTTGGAACCAAGGAGAAGCCCAACAACAGATGAATGGGTCATCAAGATGTGGTACTTATACACAACGGAATGTTACAGAGCAATTAGAAATGATACAACCATGGTTTTTGCAATAAAATAAATGGATCTTGAAAATATTATGTTAAATTAAGTAAGACAGAAGGATAAATACAGAATAATAGCACTTCTTTGAGGTATTTACAATATATACCACATTTACATATAGTACTGCAGCAACAAATACAAGGGTCAAAAGGGTGAAAACTCCATACAAAGTAGATGCCAGCATAAAACGAGGAGAAGTGTTCAAACAAAGTGGAAAGGGGGCAACACAAAGTCGCAAATACCCATCATATCATAAGGAAACCAGCAACGAAGGAAAGAGCACTTTAAAGTGAACAAGTATGCACTCAACCTCTAACTACAACGGTCTATAATCCTAATGTATTATTCACAAAACCAGTGAGAATATTATTGGAAGCATGGAATCCCACTTTAGTGATTACTAACAATATGCTTTAATGTCTTAATTTTACCAGGTATAAAATAACCCTTCAGCTTCTTTGCCTGCAGGATGCCTTGGAAACAAAGGCTTGACACTCTAATTTTAAACATCGGTGTTAACCAAACTGGATACCTTATACAGTGCTCATTAAGATAATGTCTCAATAAAATACTCTAATTTACCCACTTACTTTTGTTTCTGTCTTATCTTAGGACCCAAAGAATATGATCATTCAGAACACTGAAACAATCAATGGTGCACCACAGGCTTATGTTACAGAGTTCACTCATGGAACATATTATTTGCAAATTACTACTTTCTTTTTCTTATTTCATTTTTTCTTTATTTTTCTCATTTTTTTTCTCTACTTCTTCGTTCCCTCTCTTCATTATTTTTTTCATCAATTAAATATATGTAAAGCCCTTGCTATCTGTTGCTCCTTAGAAAAGGTACATCTCTACTTAATATGTGGCAGACAATACTACATAGTGGAGCCACATCTTATAGTCTTCACTACCACATTGCTTAGAACTCTAGACCAGCATTTTTTTAAGCACTGTGTCGTAGCACACCAATGTGCAGTGAGATATCATCTGCTGTGCCATAGGAAAAGTTCTAATTTTATCCGTAACATGTGCTTTCAGCTCACAAATAAACCAATCATGAGATTATTTCATAATAAAATAATTATAAATTATTTCTTTGTGTTTATTTGACTCCTATTCAAGAGAATTACTTTATATATAGTCAATATAGGCACAGTTATTTTTATAACATTTTCTAATGGTGCTGTGCCTCATGAATTTTTTTCATGAACAATACTGGGCCTTTAAACAAAAAGATTGAAAAGCAATGTGCTCGATATGAAAACTGTGCATATCCTAAAAACCTCCAGCCACTATATAACCCTGAAACCTTTAGCATAGCCCACTTCCAACAGTGATGAGGAGCCTTAAAAGTGGAAAACCATCCAACACAGACACACCAGCCTAATCTCTTTTTAAACTTATTTTTTACTGTATTTACTTTTTCTTTTCTCTTGTCTTATCTTTTGTTTTCCCCTTATCTTTCCTAATTCATATCTTAGCCAATTATCTGTCTTTTCTTAACTCAATTATTTCTTAAGAGCTCAGACATAGCCTATGAGGGTCAGGCCTCTAACAGCAACCTAAGAATAGATCACTAATTTCTGCATTTATGTGTGTATAAGCTTGTAAACAGTGGACTCCTCTCTGAATGCTAAAGCTAAAATGTAAACAATCCATGCCTAAAGTGTATATAAACCCACTTATATATTATCCCTGTTGTTATTATTATTATAGTTTTAACTTATTTCCTTAAGTACCCTGGTTTCAAAATTGTCAATTGTCGGGTTTCAGTCATACAATGTACATTATCCTTCACTAGTGCCAACCTTCAAGCCACCTATGTCTTCTATTTTCCTCCCCTTTCCCCTCACCCTTGCATGTTTCTAGAGAAGGCAATTTGCTTCACTCACTCACATTCTTTAGCTTTATCCTTTTTGACACTGACGTTTGTGCTATTGTTAATAAAGGGGTGCCTTGAATGTCACTTTCTTCTCTGTCAGTGCCAAGTTCTTGGCCTGAATGATCAATTCAAACTACTATTGTTCTAGTAGACCTTTTTCTACTTTAACTGCACTCACCACTATGTGGTAAGCTTCCTATCTTGGGCTGAACCTTCTGACCCATATCTCTATTGTCTCTGGATATTACCATACTATCTCTTGTTTTTCTTATATGCCACAAATGAGTAAGATTATCCTGCCTATCCCTTTCCCTCTGGCTAATTTTACTCAGCATAATAATCTTCATGCTCATTAATATATAAGTAAATTTCATACTTCATTTGTCCTAATGGCTCCATAGTATTCTATTATGAAGATGTGATTTTTTTAATATTTATTTTAATTTAATATTGTGATTTTTTATTTTAATTTAATATTTTAATTTAATTTAATATTAATTTAATATTTTATTTTATTTTTAATGAAAGAGACAAAATAATAAAAGGCATTATTTAAATTTTCTAAAACTATTTTAGGAGCTGTACCCAGTAGTACTGGGTCTGGAGAAATAGATGATGCTGGAATTGCTTCCATCTATGATTGTTCTAGTGCTGAACTCTTACTTATTTGGTGTCTGGTTTTGGCAATCAGACCTTACTCATTGACAATTGGGAAGCCAGGCTATGTAAGGGATTGAATTCAAAGTCTCAATAAAGGAGTATACTTTACCACTTGAACTATTTCCCTGGCTCTATTTGACTTTATTGTTTTTAATAATAATTGTATTTTTTAAAGGGAGCTTGTGAGATTCCTAAATTTTTTTCTCAAAAAAAATCAACAATCTTATAGTTGTGCATTTGTTTACACATCTGTTTGTTCAAATGTGAGTTAACATTTTGAGATAAAAAATCATAAACATAAAATAAGTATAAATTGTACTTATGCAAGATTTTGTGAAGTTCCATACTGTTCCATAAAGGATAATAATAATAATAATAATAATAATAATAATAATAATAATATCAAAGAACAAACCATATCCATAATGGAAAAGGCAAAAGATGGAGAGTGTATTGTCTAGGATTGCAGGGTTTCTTTGATTTACTCATATCTAGTTTGATAAAACTGCTATGGTCATTAAAATTCAGGCACCACCACTACTTGGATGTTTCAATGACATCTCAAATCAATGTATGTAAAGCTCAATTCAATAGTTAACTCAAGTGAGAATAGCTTCTCATGAGGTCCTTTCTGTTACAGTCATTTGAGTAAAAATATTGAATATTTTACTTGTCTCCATGTAAATTCAATGATTCAATATTCTAGATTATTTTCACTGTATTTAATTCTATTTCTACATACTGTTATTATTTTATATTATGGTGATTTAATGTGACAGTTGCAAATAAATTCTTCACTAGCATTTCTACTTGAACTTGTAAACATTCCAATGTATATCTTGAATGCCCCTTAGGGTAATTAGAAAAGTACAAATTGTAACACCTCTTCTCAATATCTACTTAATGGTTTTATGAAAAATTTAGCTAATATTGCTCAGAATTAAGTTTATTATTAGGAAATTTCTACATACTCTATTATTATAAATAATATAATAAGGCTTATTATATTATTCACTGTGATAATATATTCATCATTATAAATGTTTATATTCAGTTTCTACTAATAAGAAAAATAGAAAATAAAAAAGAATGAAAAGTAGAGATGCTCAGCTTCTCAAAAGTAAAAGCAGATCTTAACTTTAAAAATATAATAACAGTTGATATTAACATTAGCATAAAATATACAAATACTATATACAGGAATTAAATTAATATAAAAATATAATTATAATCAGCTTGATTCAGTTAGCCTAAAATCAAAACATTAAACTGAATATTATCTAATATTTTATAGTAATTTTCAATGTTATCTATTACTGATTTAATTTTCAAATAATCAGGAGATCACAATTGTGATGCACTTAAGGGAGGTGGTTAATAAAAATAAAATATGGAATAAGAGAGATACTGTATTTAAGATTTCAACTCTATAGATATATAGAATAGAAAGGCCAGCAATGGTAAATTGGACAAAGGAGAAATAATCATTGAATAACAATGTTGTACATGATTTAGCAATCACTTTATCGAAGAACTCTAGTGACTTTTTGATATTTTAGAAAGTCATACTAATGAATATATTTCTTTGTGATATCTTCAATCAGAGAACAAAAATCTGATTTTCAATACCCTTTGCATAGAAGAACAGAAACTTAAAACCGTCAATGCCATGGAGACCTCACTATTTAACTATGAAAAAACCTGAATGGCGAGTGAAATAGCAAGACAATAATATATAAGGAGAAACACATGTTATCTTTCAAATCTTTATTCTTCATCACTTCTAAAACTATCTGGTGCTTTGTGATTCCAAAATCTGCTTGGGAAATAAATTTTATTCTTGGAGTAAAAGTTTTCTGGTTGGATTCCTGATTTAATATTCTCATAAATACCCTATTTGAGATATGGGATGTCTGAGAGAGTAGGCATCGACTTTGTTTAAAACCATGTATACAGCCAATAGCTGGCCAGACTATGATGAGATTCATGGTTAGCATGCAGAAAAAAAACCTTTCCAAAACAAAAATTTTCATTCAATACTTAAAAGAAAATGTTTCAAGATTTTGGGACAAAGGAGACTATACCATGATGAGTTCCTTTACTGACATGTCTACTGATTTTGTTCTTTTTTTTTTTATCTTTATTTAAACACCGTGATTACAAACATGATTATAGTTGTATGATTACAGTCATGTAAAGAGCACCCCCCTTCACCGGTGCAACATTCCCACCACCAATTTCCCAGATCTCCCTCCTCCCCACCCCCCTACACCTGTACTCGAGACAGGCTTTCTACTTCCCTCATTCATTCACATTTTATGATAGTTTTCAGTGTAGTCATCTCTGCAACTGCACTCATCACTCTATGTGATGAGCTGCATGTCCTGAGCTGCACCTACCAGCCCTCATCTCTCTTGTCTCTGAGATACTGTTAAAAATGTCCTTCATTTTTCTTAAAGCCCATAGATGAGTGAGACCATTCTGCGTCTTTCTCTCTCCCTCTGACTTACTTCACTCAGCATAATAGATTCCATGTACATCCATGTATTGGAAAATTTCATGACTTCATCTCTCCTGATGGCTGCATAGTATTCCATTGTGTATATGATTTTGTTCTTATACCAGTCGCCTGAACACTGCCAGAAGTATTCTCTTTTTTCTTTTCTTTTCTTTTCTTTTCTTTTCTTTTCTTTTTTCTTTTCTTTTCTTCATTTCTTTTCTTTTCTTTCTTTTCTTGTTTTTTTTGGTTTTTTGGTATTTTGGGGGGCCACACCCGTTTGATGCTCAGGGGCTACTTTTGGCTATGTGCTCAGAAATCGCCTCTGGCTTGGGGGGACCATATGGGACGCCGGGGGATCGAGCCGCTGTCTGTCCCTTGGCTAGCGCTTGCAAGGCAGACACCTTATCTCTAGCGCCACCTCGCCGGACCCCAGAAGTAATTCTTGATCTCAGAGTCAGAACGAAGCCTTGATCATTCTTGGGCGTGGCCCTCAACCAATAAAATTATTGGAAGTCTAAAAATTTTATCCTTTAATAAGAAACTGATATTTTGGCAATAACACTACTGTTGTTTAATATATAACTTAGCAATGAGGATAAGGGGTGTGACCACTTTCTGTAATAAGCAACCAATCCTAACGATTTGATGTTATGGTCCAAGGTGTTAACATCCTACCATTTGGCAACTACTAGAAGCGATCGTTTTCATACTAACAGTTGCTGAAAGCCTCAGGGCTACAATTGGTGACATTTGGGGACAAAACTGGAATCTCATGCATGTAAGTATCTTATTCTGGCCTTGATCTGAAATAAAATTAAATAATTTAGCTGGAGTTATGTATATTAAATCTCCTAACAAAACAATTTTCACAGCAATAAGGAAATGTTTTAGAATATTAAACAAGTGTACATTAAACTTTATTTCCCAAGTAAATAAATGTGACTAACATAGCCCACTTAAAAATATTATATAAGTCATTTTCATTGCACTAGAACTTTGTGTCATAGTGTATTCACATTATGCTTCTAAAACATATTGAGATTTAAGCAAATTTTTTCTAAGTGAATATCTAGATCACTATATAAGTGCAAAATGCTAATGAAAATAAATAATATTTCTATAAAAACTAGATATAAATTAAGTTGTAAGTTATTGAACAATAATTTAATTACTTTGTCTGAGGAGCTATGTGGCAGTACAGGTAATATTCCTGTTCGGTGCTCAACAGTGGTTCTATCAGGCATACTCTACCAGGGGTCCTCAAACTTTTTAAACAGGTGGCCAGTTCACTGTCCTTCAGACTGTTGGAGGGCCAGATTATTGTAAAACAAAAATTATGAACAAATTTTTATGCACACTGCATATATCTTATTTAGAAGTGAAGAAACAAAATGGGAATAAATACAATATGTGGCCCGTGGGCCGTAGTTTGAGGACCATTGCGTGAATCTCTAGAGAATCCAAGTAGTATAGGAAAGAAGAGGAAAGCATTTTCTTTGTTTGAGCTAAACATACATTTTACCCTTGTTCCTCAATTTCAGCATTCCAGGTTCTTAATCCTTTGAACTGGGCTGCAATTTATAACATTGACTTTACTGGCTCTTAGTCCTTCAAGAGGATAAGGCTGAAATTACAATATTGAGTTTCTGGGGTCCCACTTTGGAGGTCTCTTCTCTCATCACTTTTTTGCATGAGCCAAATGCTCATAATAAATCTCTTTCTTCATACCTAAAAATTATCTATTGGTTTTGCTTCTCTAGAATATATCAACCAATGTATTTCTAAAGTAGATGCATTTATCAGAACCAGATAACTAAGGTCATTATTTATGAGAATTTATTACAAGTTTGTGAAAACAACTCCTGAATGTCAACAAAGCCTTATAATTCTGTGTGAACAGTCTTCCGTAATCCAAGTGGTTTTACTTCTCTAAAACAAAATGTTCATGATTTAAATTCCAAGACAATTGTCCTTGGAGCAGTTCAAACATTTGAACATCATAAAAAGATATTTTCTTGAGCTACCTATACCCAACCTCCACCAAATTAACAGTCCTGAATCAAAAATGCTGAACCTCTGTTTGCTGCTCTCTCCTTCCCAATTAGATGAATTTCTGCCTGAGGCCTCTAGACCTATATACACAGCCCCAAAATAGAACTACTGAGCAAAATTCTCACTGTTCACAGTTACATTTCCTGTCACTGGTACAAATGGGCAGAAAAGAAAAGAGAAGCATCCAAAACAATCCTAGAATCTCAGCAGAGCAGGTGCATTAGAAAAAATGAATAGGAAGATGTAGATAAGCTTACAAATTCCAATGAGTAAAAACAACAACATGGATAGTGTAACTAATACTAATCATAAAATGATGTTAGTGATATCATGGTGATAATATTTAAAGAGCTAAAAGGAGCAATGACACAAGTGCTTAGTGTGACAAAGTATAAAGGCTCATATAAAAAAACTACAAGTAAAAATGACAGAAATAAGAGTATGGTAGATTATATACAAAGTTTATTAACAGCTCTGAGAAGCAAGATAATAGTGAATAAAATATTGAAAATGCCAAGATGAGAAAACCTTTGCAAAATAGCAAAAGATGGTAATTAAAAGTCTGAAAAATAGTGAGCAGTATAGCAGAAAAATATGGGACAAGCTCAAGAGGAAGACTATAAGAATTATCAGAGTCCCTGAGCACCAGAAAAGTGAAGAAATGCTAGTTAAAAATAGACTTTTAACTTCTCAGACATAGGAATATAAACAACTATATATTAGAGGCCTAAATAGGTTTTAGCTAAAATGAACTCAACTAAAAAACAGACACATTGTGCTTAAAATGTCAAAAGCCAAGTATGCAGAATATTGAATGCAGCAAGATAGAAAGAACTTACATACAAAGGAAGTCCTTAAGATCACAGTAGATATGAATAAGTTGAGAGAATGGAGTTTTATAGTAAACATTTCAATGGCATAAAAATCTGACCATGAATACTGTATCCAGCTAAATTAGCATTTATGTTTGAAGGACATATAGAACTTGAAGGACAGGCGATGGTCTAGGACAGTGATTGGCAACCTTTTTTTTCAACTGAGCCATATCTCGCCAAAACCACTATTGAAATTTATTTTGAGAGCCACACAGGGCGTACACTGACAGAGGCTAGGAGTAGAGTCCTGACTCCTGGAGCGGCCGCCCGGCATACAGAAGAGCCAAATTAAAAGTGTAAAGAGCCACATGTGGCTCGCGAGCCACAGGTTGCTGACCACTGTAGGATTCCTTATACTTGAAATCAGTTTTGCAAGATGTGTTAAAAGAACTTGTTTTCAGAACAGGACAGATTTCTCAGCGTGTAGCAATAAATACAACACTCACCGTGGTGTTTATGGTTGCCCTCTACAAGAATAACGAAAGTATGTTTACTTCTAACTAAGTAAAGATTTTATAATTTTAATAAGCTTTTAGTGTCTCATTATATTGAATGTTCTGGGATCATGTTTTACAACTATATGCATTTTATTACAATATTTATCTTTTTAATGTGATACCTATAAAACAATATTTTCTAATATAAAGTCAATATTTATTTTCTTAAAATAAAACCCACTCTGGGGCTGGGAAGGTGGTGCTAGAGGTAAGGTGTCTGCCTTGCAAGCGCTAGCATAGGACGGACCGAGGATCGATCCCCCGGTGTCCCATATGGTACCCCCAAGCCAGGGGCGATTTCTGAGCACATAGCCAGGAGTAACTCCTGAGCGTCAAACGGGTGTGGCCCAAAAAACAAAATAAATAAATAAATAAATAAATAAATAAATAAATAAATAAATAAAATAAAACCCACTTAGCTTATTCATATCTTTCACTTTAATGCTCTTCACTCTTACTAAATTTTATATTTGTAAGATTAATCTATTTTACATGAACTACAAAATGTATTAGCATCAATTATCTATAATATTCTTTAAACTTTTATACTTCAAACAAGTTCCTATTTTAGAAAAAATAATTACAGTTTTGTGGAATTTTCGATTAGCTCTCTATATTTTTATGTGTCATCTTTAGGTGTTCTTCAGGTATCATCACATCCACTAAAACAAAGAAAGAAACAAAACAAAACACTTTCTATGGAATATAAAGAAAATAACGAGATAACACAAATGGTTAATATCATCAGCACTGAAGTTTAGCCTACTAAACTGAGCTTACATGAATGAGAAGATATTGAGAGGAGTCCTAAATTCTGAAACAGTGGTAGAGAGAAGCAAGCTCTTTGGGTCTGCATGATGTTTGCATACAATATATTTTTAACAATATCAATTGCTGACGTCAATAAATATTGTTTTAAAAAACACTTTCTTCAGAAAAATATCATATATTATGATTAACATATATATGTTTTAACATGATTAATATATGATTAACAATATCAATTCCTGACCTCAATAAATATTGTTTAAAAAACACTTTTTTTTCAGAAAAATATCATATCCTTATAATTTTTACTTTGTAAATGAAAGTAATTACAGTTCATTGTTTTGTTCAAATAAAAGCACTATGTGTATAGATTCTTAAATATTGTCATTAAAGTTTTACCACTAAATATTAACCTGACATTTGTAAATTCAAGTAATAACTCTAGTTTCAATCAAAATTGGATTGAAAAATCTAGAATTTATAATATATCTAGTCCACAAAAGAATAGGGTGATAAATAGAGGCCATAACACAAATATTTAAAAATATTACAAAATAATTAGTTTGGGAATAAAGTCTTTTAAAGGTAGTGAGATGTGAGAATAAAGGGTGATAGGAATTGAGTATTCATAACTTGATGGAGTCAGAATGATGTAGAAGAAAAAAATTTCACTTTGACTTGCCTGGCTAAGATTTTTTATTTTTCCAGAAAAATACATTACCTTAGTCTTTTAAATAGTCAGGAAAAGGAAAAGTTAGCAGAGTGGTTAACTGAAAACAGTGGCTATTAATATTATCACAATTCTCTAGAAATTATGAATCACAGTGTTGACAGGACTTTGCTTTTTCCAGAGACCTTAAAAACACTCAATTTAGGTGAGAGTTTTCTAAACTTTTTCAGATTCTAATGTACCAAGAATTTCCTGGTTGGTGGTAATCTCACTCCAGTTCCAAACTTATCATCACAAAGTCCTATTGTCCTGGATCTAGTCTTATAAAAACACTATATAGAACATGAATCATATTTTTGGCCTCATATGACTTCCTACAAATTAAGAAAAAATGGATGATTCCAAGAGCAAGAGATCCAAACTACAACAAGCTATACACTAATGGGATCTGTTACATTAGCAGTTCAGGAGGGTGGAGTTATGGGATTTATGTGATGGAGCAATGTCAACACTGGTGGTGGGAATTTCCTAATTCACTATTACTAGATACCTTAAATATAACTGTGAAAGACTTGTTATTCAAATTGGTCTCAACATTTTTTTAAAAATGACAGTGGTAATAGGAACAAGGATTTAAACAATTTTGTTTTCAAGCTATGAACTATTTAATTCTTAGTCTTTGTATAATTAAATTAAAAGGTTTATTTTAATTTATTAACTAAATTTAAAATTTTTCATAAGATGTACCATATTGTCCTATAAGAACATCATATTATGCCGGTGAGGTGGCGCTAGAGGTAAGGTGTCTGCCTTGCAAGTGCTAGCCAAGGAAGGACTGAGGTTTGATCCCCCAGCGTCTCATATGGTCCCCCCAAGCCAGTGGTGATTTCTGAGTGCTTAGCCAGGAGTAGCCCCTGAGCATCAAACGGGTGTGGCCCCAAAACACAAAACAAAACAAAAAAAGGAACATCATATTAAAGCTTGCCTTACTTTACCATACTTTTCAATGATAATGTTCACAATGGCTATTGCAAAGAAATTTACACTGTGAAGTAAATGGGGTTAGGATTTTAATGTACTTTTTTGATTGGTAGGTACCAATTTGCTATCTAATCAGAGAGAGAAACTCTCATTCTAAGCAGAAAAAACAAATTGAAAAATTATCTTATAAGCTTAACAATCACTATCCTTGATTATCATTTAAAATATTTTATTTACGGGCCCGGAGAGATAGCACAGTGGCGTTTGCCTTGCAAGCAGCCAATCTAGGACCAAAGGTGGTTGGTTTGAATCCCGGTGTCCCATATGGTCCCCCGTGCCTGCCAGGAGCTATTTCTGAGCAGACAGCCAGGAGTAACCCCTGAGCACCGCCGGGTGAGGCCCAAAAAAAAAAAAAAACCCAAAAAAAAAATATTTTATTTACATCACACATTCTCTTTTATATCTTAATATTGAGCTTAAAATAATCTTCAGTTAAGAGTTTAGAAAACAAACATTAATATTCAAGTATTCTTACTTGGTTTATATTTTAATATTTTAAAACTGACTATAAAGCCAGCTGATAGTTGACTAGACATAGTGCAGACCATAAAGTGCTTGTCTTGTTTGCAGTTTATTCAGGTTTTATCCTTGATATAACATATGGTCCCCTGAATATCACGAGAAGTGATCCCTAAGTGCAAACCCAGAAGTAATCCCTGTGCACTGGTGGGATTGGCCCCAAATCTCCCTCTCTAAATTAATTAACAATTAATTAATTATGTTTTTGTTTAAGAAAAACTTAATTAATATGCTTGCTTATACCACACAAACATATTGTTCAAGATTAGCTTTATTATTTTTTTAAGAATCTAAATTGGAAGTTTACAGACTCTTGATAAAGTGGTGAAAGGGGAATAGATTCAATTATCCTGTAATTAGTATTTTCTCTAAGGATAAAACATTAGCCAATTAGCAAAGCTTCTTTGCAATATTTATCAGTCCTCTTTGCCATAAAATACCTCTTCACTACATTTCTCAGATTTATGGGGGAAATTTCATATTAATAAAAAATAACTTTCATGTTTTAAACATTATTACAGACTGAAAATTTCCCCCTCCAAAAACACTTATTGGAGCCACATTGTTAACTTTCTTTGAATGTAGAGTATTCATAGACAAAATCAAATAAAACTAAAATCATTGGGGAAGGTCAACCCAATATGACAGCCTTACAGAAAGAAAATTTAGACAAAAAGTATCACAGGAAGATCATCAAGTTAAAATGGAATCAAAAGGGTGTCTACAAACCAAAAGTGACCAGAGGTAACAAGCAAACCACTGACATTGGAAAATATGTGTGGGTCAGATACTTTCATAGTCCTCAAAGGAACTTAATCTGACACACTTTTTTTGAGCTTATTTTTATTTTTTATTAAAACCATTATGATTTACAATTTTATAATTGTTTTCAGACATACAATGAATGAGAGCCAATCTCACCACCAGTATCTACTTTCCTTCACCACTCTTCCCCAAGTACATCCTATACCTGCTCCTTGCCCCCCCCCCCAGACTGCCAATATAACAGGCTCAATTTAAGTTTAGATTGTTAATGTTTGGGTTTCTTCATTACAATTATTGTTGCCTTTGGCTTGGATATTTAGTTCTGTCCTTTATCAACACTACCAATGCACCAGAGACAGTTTGATGCCTAGCTCCCATCCTTTTTGCATTTTTCCTCCTACACTCAGTTTCTTTCCTTCTCCTCACCATAATCTGAGCCAAGAGTGTTTGAGACTACTCCCATTTAGACCAATGCATTTCTTTATGTAGTTATTCTAAATACAATGTATAAGTGATGTCAGTCTGTATTTATCATTCTTCTTCTGGCTTACTTCATTTAACATAATATCTTCAAGTTCCATTCATGTTGCTGCAAATTGCACAATTGCATCATTCCTTACAGCTACGTAGTATATCATTATATATATGTACCACATATTCATGATCTAGTCTGTTGGTGTGCATCTAGGTTGATTCCTACTGAGTGCTGTAAAGAATAATGGTGTGCATACATCATTTTGGATAAATATTTTTCTGTCCTGAGTATACGTATCCCAAAGAGGGATTTCTGGGTCATATAGCAACTCAATTTTGAATTTACTGAAACACTCCATACTGTTTACCATAGGAGTAAAACCAGGCAGCATTCTCAACAGTAGTGGATGAGAATTCCTTTTTACCATATTCCCTCCAACAGAGACTTCCCATTATTTTTGATATGAGGCATCCTTACTGGTATAAGACAATATCTCATTGTTGTATCAATTTAAGATTTTTAGCTACTAGCTCCATGGAACATAACTTCCTGGTAAGTTGCACCATTTGTGGTACTTTTTGCATATAAGAATCAGAACACAATTGCTTAGGTGTTTAGATGGGTGTTCTATGAAGTAAATATGTACACAGAAACGGTAGTACACAGATGGGGGATTTTACCAAACTCTTTGTTCTAATATCTTTCTTTTCCTCAGATATTATGCCGCAGAAGTCATCAAATTTCACATTATTTTCTGTGGTTTTTCTCTGATTTCACATGTATGCAGTTTCTTCCCCTAATAACTCTTCTCAGATATCAGTTACAAAGCAATGTGTCTGTCATTCTAGTCGAAATAGGTGAGGTTCCTATTCAAGAATAGTTTGGCTCAATAAAACACTATTTTATTTTGTCAAAATCCAAGTCAATGATCCTTTGAAATTTATAGTTAATGCTCATTAGACATTCATCAGAATGATGTTTTGTATGTTGGTAACTTTTAGGTTCCTAAAAGCACTTCATTTCCTGGCACAAACCCACCTCTTTTAAACATTTTTTGTTGTGAGAGGTAGATAATGGTAAAAAATAACTGCAAGAAGGAAGTTTAGTTTGATTCCCTGGCACCACATGATATCTGGAGCTGCCATGAGTACGGTGTTATGAGTAGTTTATAGGCACTGCTGGAGTTAGTCTAAAGTCTAAAAATTAATTAATTAAAACTTGTTTATTTGTTTATGGTAATTATTAAAACTGATAATTATTAAATTATCACAATTTTAATGGTTAGTGATAGTTATTAGTAGTGATTAATATTGACTAATATTGATCATTATTAATAATAATGATGATCATTAAATTATTATAGTTATTAACCAATTTAGAAAGTTTCTCAAAAACAGCACCTATTAGGGCCAGAGTGATAGCACAGCAGGTAAGGCATTTGCCTTGCACATGGTCACCAGAGACCTACCTGGATTAAATGCAGCTGGATGTGGCCCAACCCCTACCCCACAAAAAAGAGATGACTGGTGCAGTGATGAAATTTTTCTGATACTCAGTTTCTATACTATTCACAGAAATACTCAAATTTCCTGTGATTGACTCTGATCAATTTTTTTTTGGGCCACACCCGTTTGATGCTCAGGGGTTACTCCTGGCTAAGCGCTCAGAAATTGCCCCTGGTTTGGGGGGACCATATGGGACGTGGGGGATCGAACCTCAGTCCTTCCTTGGCTAGCGCTTGCAAGGCAGACACCTTACCTCTAGCGCCGGCCCCCTGATCAATTTCTAATTCCTTTAAAATTTCCTCCAGGACCTCACTATTCCTGAAGAGAATTCTACTAAAAAAAAAAAAAAAAAACACTTAAGTTTCTTACAGAAATATTTTCTAATCGGATGCAAAATCTTGTTCAGATATGCTGCTGTAGCTATAGTGACAGCACTTTAGGTAATACTTTTAAGACTAAAGGAGAATTTTGCTGAAGACTTTATTGTTATTTTAATGCCACTCAGATTTACATGTTCTTTCAATTAGTTTTAAAAAGAAATTTGAACAGCCTGTAACACAAGTAGCCTATTTTTTAAATAGTCTATCACACATATTTAACTTCATCATCTATTTTATAAGATACAATAAATTTCACCATAGACTAAGTTGTGCTGTATTTGAACAACTTTTATTTTTATGTCCATCTGTATTGGAGGATTTTGGGTCACACAATCTGTGCTCAGGGATTATTCTTGACTCTGTATTTAGTGATTACCCCTGGCTGTGCTCACTAGACTATATGTAGTGTTAGGAATTTATCTTGGGTTAGCCAACTGCAAGAAAATATTCTGATCCTCTGGACAATTGCTGAGCCCTCATATCTGTGTTTTTAAATATGTTTGTTTAAATTATGCATTTATTTAATTCTTCATTATTTTGGTGTATGAGACACACCCAGGAGTGTTCAGGATTTACCCCTGCCTCTGCACCAAGGAATTAGTACTAAAAGAGATCTGGGGCTCATAAAGGTAGTAAGGGATCAAACTCAGTTGGCCAAGTGCCCTGTCCACTATATTATTGCCCCAGCCCCTAAAGAAAATTTTAAAATATTTTAAATGTTTAATTTGAATTTCATTTAATTATAAGAAGTGGTATGTGATATATGCATAGATCCACAAGTATATAAAAACTGAATTGCAATTGTTACTTTTTTGAGATCACAATTACACTCATCATTATCAACAATAATTTATTTGTATGTTGTGAAGATAGTACAATTGTCAGATTAAATGCCTAGTATGTGTTTTGGTTTCTGGCTTCAAGTGTTCTCCGAAGTATTACCTGGTACAGTGCTGGAAGCACCCAAGCTCTGCCAGCTGCGGCCCAAACTCTTTGGGAGTAATCCAGGTATTTCTTGACACTGCAAGGCCAGAGCAGTGTCACACCACATTGCTCAGAATTGAACCACTTTAGTTGACAATTGAAACAGGGTTCCACTCATATTGAGCTCAGCTTCAAAATTGCCTCACAAAAACTGTTATTTTCTAGGCAGAAATTTTTGATTTATTATAGTATCCTCATTTCTACATTAATGTTTCTCTTTCATTGAGAAAATTTATAATACACAAAAGATCCTACTTTTTCCCTTAAGCTACACTGTGAACATTTGTATCAATTTAATATTTCTATCAATTATTAAATTAAGAATGCCAATGTCGGGCATAAAGTGTGTCATTTGTATAAAATGTAACCTTAGGGACATAGCAGAGCCTAGTAAATAGTAAGAAGGACTAGGTTGACAAAGGAAAATCATGTTGAGAAATTATTCAGTACCTCATGCCTTCCACAACTCTCATAGAAGTTTATTGATAACCATCAAGAGCTCTGCTACCATACCAGAGTCTAGAAATTGGAAAGATTGAAAGGAGAAAAACATAAAAGAGAAAGAACAATACTTAGATAGCTCAGACTCCATTTATCTCTCAAGCCTGGATAAGAGACCTGTGGTTCCTTCCCTGCAATTCTCATCCAACTAGAGTAGTGGGTCAATGTGAGGGCCTAAAAATGTGATGTTAAATGATGTTACTCATTCTATGCAGTGCTATGTTAATCTAGGCCACCATGGAAATGTTTAGGGTACTTCTGGGCTGCACTCTGCCATGCTGGAAACTATGTAATGTTGTTAACTGAACTAAGCTTAACAGCATGCACAATGTATGTCTTAACCTTTGCACTATCTCCTCAACCTTTGAGCCATAATTTAAAAGGATTACTGAGATAGAAATCCACACTGAAGAAAATATGAGATAAGAGCTGGATTAGAATATTCCAGGACAGTGTCAGACTCAGGAAGTTTGAAAACATTGCCAATGCTTGGCTGCTATAGACTACCTTGTGCTGGAGATTAGTACCCCATAAATCTCAGAAGACAATGCATATCTGGAGATTGAAACCTGGCTTTGTGCATGACAATTTTGCTGTCATCAATCCAATGCAGTGATTTTTTTAAAAGCTGAATGTTTATAAAATTGACTATTGTCAGCACATATTCTTAA
The DNA here is from genome assembly GCF_024139225.1 of Suncus etruscus. NCBI lineage: Eukaryota > Metazoa > Chordata > Mammalia > Eulipotyphla > Soricidae > Suncus > Suncus etruscus. The sequence goes on along the minus strand of NC_064848.1, from coordinate 134,279,297 downwards.
ATTTTCCTTTAAAAATAATAAAGAAAAAACAGATAAAGAGATTATCTAAAGTTTCGTTTGTATACTATATACTATAGTATGACATAATAGTATAATCCCATGCATAATTCTACCTTTGTCTTTATTGGTATATTTAAATTAAATTTACCAGTTTAAATTTAAATTTTTAATTTACATTTAACATTACCTGTGAAAATTGTTTCTCATAGTTTACCCCAGTTTTTCACACTATTTTATCCCAAAGAAATCTGGTTATATAAGATAGTTTGTTTTATTTATCTTTCAAGAAAAAATAAAAAATGACTAAAAATACACCTTTGGCCCTTTTTCAAGAGGGCATTCCAATTCCTTCTCATAAGTAAGCTAATTTATTTTATTTTATTTTAAATAGAATCACCAAGCCTCATCTTAACTTAAAGTTTCTAGTTTCACTTACATTTCTGTTCATAGATTCATCAAGATTCTTTGTAATTAATAGTTATACTAGTATTTATGGTATTATTGGAAAACCATAATTAAAACTCCAGTATATAGTTCATTCTGAAATTTTAACTGTATATTATAAATTACAAGCATTTATCTATAACAACTTTCTGAATTTTAACATTTAGTTAAAGATCATGGGACAAAGACAAATCTATTCCCAAGGCAAATGAGTAACCTCTTGAAAAATAAAAAAGAACACTATAGTGTACCAATGATTTGATTTAATAATGATAAAAACACCTAATATGTTATGTTATAGAGAGGCAATATATAAGAAGATATTGTATCCCATTATAATTTAATACAAAATTTGTTTTTCTGTAAAAACCAGATATTGGATATGTTGGTAATTGTGAACTTATCCTATTATCATCACTCGACTTATCATTTATGATTAAAAATGTCATATAAAATTGGGAATAAAAAGGATGTGGGTATGTTCAAAGAGTATTTACTAATCAAAACAAAGAAAGAAACAAAACCAAATATAGAGAGCTGAATTTTACCCAATTGTATTTTAATTTATGTTTGCTTTAGTGGACATACTCTATTTATTAAATATCATTGCAATTAAACATGAAGTTTTAAAGAAAACCTTCTGTGTAATATTGTTTGGCATGTAGCAAAAATCATTTTCAAAATATAAAAGTTCTAGAATTTTTGCCATCAAGTTTTATCACAAATTCAGCACTGTACAATTTATAAAAATAGGAAAAGGGAAAAATTTATTGGTGTGAAATTTTCTTTAAAATTTGTTATGACTACTAACTTAATGGTTTTTTTTTTTAAGTTGAGCACAGTCTTCTGGATGATAAGTTGTAGGTAATATGATTCCAGACTAAAAAGTAAATGGAAGCAGAGTATCATTACTCACAGCTTTTAGGGAAAGTGCAGAGAAACCTTGACAGCCACAGGAAAAAATCAAACTAAAATGCACACAAAACTTGTGTTTTGCTTTTTTGCTTTATTATTAGGGTGTGGAAGTAGTACTTTGGTGGTCCCAAGCTAGAGTTAGATTGGCCATTTTAAAACCAAAGATCAAGACAGTGGCAAGACCCATGCATGTGCTGCCAGACATGAAAGACCGCTGTCTCCCATTTAAAGAGTTTACAGAAGGGGCCGGAGAGATAGCATGGAGGTAAGGCGTTTCATGCAGAAGAACGATGGTTCGAATCTTGGCATCCCATATGGTCCCCTGTGCCAGCCAGGGGCGATTTCTGAGCATAGAGCCAGGAGTAACCCCTGAACACTGCCGGGATGACCCAAATAATAAAATAAAATAAAATAATAAAATTAAATTAAATTAAATTTAAAAAAAGAGTTTACAGGAAATTCAGCAACTTACAGTAGTTATCACTCTGCTGTTAACTAGGACAAGTTGGAGAAGTTGCTATAAGTTCAAGATGCCGTTAGAGTACTGGGCCAAAGTAAATGGTTGTGGAGGAAAAGTGGAGGCCCTACCATAGTGTAGCTATGTTAAACTCTTGACTCCAGCTTTGTTTAAAAGTATTGTATTATAGTCCAAGAACTGCCATGACGTGCCACAAATTATTTTCTCATAATTTTGAAGATAGAAATCACAAATCAAGATATTTACAAAGTCAAACTCCCTCTGAAGTTTGTGAATGAAACCATACTTGTTCCACTTCAATTTTTGCCTTTCCCAGAATCTTAACATACCTGTCTTTGGCTGAATCACTGTTATTATCTTCAAATGACCTTCTCTTCGTTCTCTTTGTGAGCATCTGTGTCTTCTCCTGAAAGGCGCATCTCATTAGTCTTAAAACACATTCTAAATCTAGGATGACTCCATCTTACTGTAAAAAAGTGATAAAAGTCTACTTATAAGAAAGACAATATACTATTTTTGATTATTAGGAAAGTTACTACCATTCCTTTAAAAAGATGCTTCCTTCTTTATGTAAATTGAACTGTGTCCACTGAAAGACTTGTTTGAGTTCTAGCCCTGGAAACTGGTTATTATGATCTTACTTGGAAGTTGAGATTTTAATTGATAAAGTTACCATAGGACATAATAGTGTAGCTTGAACATTCACTCCAATAATTTATTATTTCAAAATATAGAGTCACAGAAGAGTCAGGAGAAAAGTCATTTAATACAAAGATTTGAGTCTGATCCCAAAAATGTATGCTAATTATCATAATTTACAAAAATATGTGATTTTCTTTAGAGTCCAGAGAAAGAATAGTCATACTAATGACCTATTCTAGGTTTCCAGTCTCCAAAGCTATGAAAGAATGCATTTCTTTTATTTAATGATAGAAAGTTGGTAGTAAATTCTTAACAGTAGCTATAAAGAAAATGTAACTCAATATATTTTCCAAAACAGTGTTGAAGGCATTGTTCTTTAGACCAGATAGTTTTCTGAGAAAATAGTTCTCACACACAAAAAATCTCCTCCAGAGTTATTATTCCCTTAAGCCCTAAACTGAAAAGAACGTTCAGTGCCAAAAGCTTTTTAAAAATATTGATCTTCATTATGACTTAATTACTACTAGCAATGGAATCATTAATCCCCTTAAATCTAATTAGATCAAATAACCAACTGCAGATTCCCAACGTAAATTTGTCTGCACAGAAGCACTAGTATTATCAAAAATGTTATTGATTACAATATGCTCAAAGAAGTAAAACCTTGCAATTTTGAAGGGAAAAGATTAATACAGGAATGTTAGTTTACACAAATATATGAATATGTTAGACAGGAGATTTACAATGAAAAATGATTCAATAAATATTTTAATTACTTCAAATTGGAGTAGACAGAGAAGGCAGAGCTTGTAAAAAAGGGAAATAAACTGATATATTTGTCTAACATGTTCACACATAGATTTGTTGAAAGGTACTCGGTGAATATGAGATGATTCCCAAAAGTCATGCTTTTAAATTTATGTGAAGCTTTCCTTATTTACAAAATCTAATTTAATACCATACTACAAAGATGATTTTGGGAAACTTGATTTTTAGCTTTGGCAATCAGTGATTAGTAGAAGGTTAAGCAGCTCTGAAACACATTTTTTCATTTCAGGCTAACAAAATTCCCAAATACTTTCTGTATATATTCTCTCAGAGAATTTCCTCTTTAAACATTAACATTTAACTCCTATTAAACATATGACCTTAAATTAAACCTTAGGTAATACAAATTGATTTAGTTTTGAAGTCCATAGAACTATATAATTAAATGATGCAATTTTCTTTAGAATTAAACTTTGAGACAAAGAACAATAAATGAGAGTTTAGTGGATTAGGTCTTTGCTTTGCATGCAGCCAACCCAGATTTAATCCTCTGCAACCAGTATGGTCCTGTGAGTACTTCCAGGAGTGACTCCTGCATGTAGAGAGAATAGCAACCCCTAAGCATCACACGGTGTCCTCTAAAAACAAAAACAAATAAAACTTCTTATATCTTTGAAGAATTTGATAAAACAGAGACTATATCCTAACCAAAATCACTCACACCTCAAGAAAATTAACTATTCTATATTCAATTCATAATACATTGGGAGAAGACTTCAGGTTAAATGCTGCTTTGATTACAAGGTGTCATTTATGTATCTAAAAATAAACTGTTCCATGATATAAAGTTCACTATACTATTTATCACTCATAACTATAAAAATTCAATGTGTTGCTTTAAATCTTATATTTCCATAAAATATCACAATGGTAAAATGAATTTGTTGATAATTTAAAATGCTTCTTAAGTTCTAGCATTAATCTTTATTTTATTAAACATTTTATTGAATATATTTCCATTTTAATTGAGATATAATTAGCATATATAATTATTCAATTCTAGGAAGTACAATGTACTGATTGGATGCACTTATATGCTTAAAGACTAATATAAAATTAACTAAAACCTCTAGTTTATCACATAACTACCATTTATTTTTGTTGTTTAAAACATGTAAGAGAATTTTTCAATATATAATACAGTCTAATTATCAATAACTTAGGACAGAGAAATCTATACCTGTTTATAGATAGATGGAATTATTTGTTACTGAGATCAGAAAATATGACATATTTCTCATACAGAGTAACTCTAAAGATTGACATAGGTGTCTAAGAAAACAAGCAGAACCAAAGCATCCAGATAAGAAAGAAGTCAAGCTCTCACTGTGTGCAAATGACTTGATACTGTATTCAGAGAATCCTAAAGACTCTACCAAAAAGCTTCTAGAAACAATAGTTTCAAATATCAAAGTGACAGGCTAAAAATTAACCATGAAAACTGGCCTTCTTACATACAAATAAATATAGAAAAGAAATATACATTAAAAACAATATTATTTACAAAGCACCACATAAATTTAAATACCTTGAAAGAAGGCAAACATGAAGTCCTGCTTATTTCTATTTGAAATCTGGTTCTGAAGGAAAGCATCAGCAAGCACCAATAATAAAACAGAATTCTGAATAGAAATTTGGGATAGATAATAGTGGGAATCAGTGGTTATAGTATGTGTGTGAAGAAATTCCATAATGACCTCTATATCACATAACCACAGGGAAAGAAATGATTACCAATTCATTAGGGGACTCATACTAGCCTTGGTAGGGAAAGGAAAGTTTCACAGAAATCCCATCTAACAATGTCTCTTTTAAGAAAAGCTTTGGAACCTACAGTTATGAGATTTATGTTTCATACCTGGTGCTTTTATTTGGCCTGGTAGGTATCCAAGAAAAGAAAATGTTTTTGAGTGTTTAATAGTTTCTCTGATTGTTATATAAAACTCTGCACTGCATGAATTGGGGACAAGGATGGAGAATGAAGTACAATATGATATTGACTTCTGAAACCTGTCCATAAGGTTCTAAGTTTCCCTTGCAGAGGAGTTGTGAGGCTCACCCTTTTTGATATTGATCTCTATTGATCCCTAAGACCTCACTGTAGAATAATTGCATGCTCCCTTCCCCTCACAAGAACACGTGGTACCTATAGTCAAGAACCCCCTTCTGGTTCTGTTTCTTTTTTATTGGTGTCAGATTTGCAGATTTTGCAAAAAGCAGGATTTTGCTTTCTTTTAATATCAGGAACTAACATGTATGTATTTGTTGAATTTCTCAGAGGAACACATTTAGCAACCTCTACTAGACAGGTGATTTTAGACTGCACTGTCACTCTTCATATTCACTTTGCTGATGGCTAGTGAGTCATATGAATTCATATGAAGTACCTTCTGAATTCATATGAGTTACCATATAAATTCATTCCAAATGTAATCAAGCCCTTCATTAAAGAACATTATCATTATTAATTACATTAATTCACTAAGCAAAAAAGTTAAAATTAAATTTTAAACAAGAAGTTGGGCCTTAAATCAAAGAAGATATATATATGTATATATATACATACATATATATATCTTCTTTGATTCCCTCCTTTCCAAACCTTCCCAAGACTTTGTTAAAAAAATTAATCTTTTATGTTAAGCACCACAATTTATAAAATTAATACTGTTAAAGTTTTATGGGTACTGGTTTTCAACACTACACCCTACTACCAGGTACTCACTTCCTTGCACACCATATTTCCAATTATCTTTCCCCATTTCCTCATATACTGATTCTCAGCTTCTCACTATCTATTAGCTCTTCACTGTGCCTCTTTATGTGCTACACATAAAGGAGAACATTTTCTCTTTACTTCTGGCTAAGTTCTCTTAGTATGATATTCTCTGGTTTCATCTACAGTGCAGAAAATTGCATGATTTTATCTTTTGCTGCACCTATTAGTGTTTTTCTGTGTATTATACCCTAGAGACAAATCCTCAAATATGTGGACAGCTAAAGTTTGACAAAAGATCAAAGAATATGAAGTAAAGCAAAGAATACCTAGTTAACAATAAAATTGACAAGACAAGTTGTAAAAATTTGTAGAACTTAGGCCTCTTTCTTGTACCATGAATAAAAGCCAATTCAAAATGGTTTAAAGGCCTCCATATTAGACCTGAAATCATAACATATAATGAACAAAATATAGGCATAACACTTCATGACACTGAATCCAGGGGTTCCTTCAATTATTTAATTATAGTGGCCAAACAAATCAAAAAGTAAACAAAGGCTATTGCATGAAACTAAGAATATTCTTCATTAGTGCAAATAAAACAATGGTTAAGATTAAGACAACAGATAAACTAGGAAAAATAGTGTAAAAAATTTTAAACGGGGGCTGGAGAGATAGCACAGTGGCGTTTGCCTTGCAAGCAGATGACCCAGGACCTAAGGTGGTTGGTTCAAATCCTTGCATCCCATATGGTCCCCTGTGCCTGCCAGGAGCGATTTCTGAGCAGATAGCCAGGAGTAATTCCTGAGCACCACTGGGTGTGGCCCAACAACCAAAAAATAATTTTTTAAACGAACAAAATGTTTTCTGCAGAATACAAATTGCCATGAATATTTCAGTACAAGGGTAAAATAAGGCAATTTCCACTTCAAATACAAAATATTCATTTGCTTATATTTCAATAATTTTTGTTTATAATATTATCTTCATGAAAGAAAATCTAAAAATACATTAAAAGAAAAATTATATGTAGGGACTAATTGATTACAATTTTGTATTAAATACTAGTTTATAATGTTTCCTCCAAAACTAAAAATAGCAATAATAATTAAGCCATCATTAAGAAATCATATTCTTTTATTGCTTTGCTTTTACTATTTATAGTACAATAGAAAATAAGTTTAACTCTAAACAATGTTTTCTATAAATATTTGGGGTAAAGTAGATAATTCCTTTAGATCTATATCATAATTTTTTTTCAAATCTTAATTTCAGGATCATAAACTTTTTTAAATAGCTATGTAGTTGTGAGAACAAATATGTAATGTTAGATGGAAAAGACTGCATAACAATTTTATGATTCTTTTTAAGGCAGAGGGAAGTATTTTTGCTACTCATTTACTTTAGCCATCTCCATTTGTTTCCATTTTTAATATAATAGCCATTACACCAAAAGTGTAAGTGTACATAGAATAAAAATACAACTTAATTATAAATTAAATGTGTAAAACAAGAGATATCTTAGTTTTTTGCTCGATCATAATAATGTGTGCATTATCTTGAGGTGTCAGAGAAGTGGGATAAGAGTTGAAGAAGTGGGCTAAGGTTTCTGAAGTCTAGATTTACTAAATATTACCATTATAATGATATATTATATCAGCTTCATATAGGATAAGCACAACATAATGACTAATTGCTTATATTAATTATCAAAATTTTGCTTTAAAAAGTTTTGTTGCTATTCAATTTTTAAAGAATCTAGTGCTTTTATTGAAAATGATAGCAATAATATTTAGAAAATAAGTACTACTATTACTGTGATAGAGGATAAAGGGGCAAAATAATTTCCTTTTAAATCAAATGTTACACTTTGAGCTTGTTTTTCTATTATTGATGACCTTTGCTAAATACTAGGAAAACTCAAGAACAATAAATGCCTATTATAAAACTTCTGACAATAGGATCATTTTACTGTTTTACATTAGAAACAGCTTTCTCTTTTCTATTCATAAAGTTATTAATATTACTCAGTTATAAGACAACTGGATGACAAATAAAGGCTGGAACTTAACAATATTCAATTTTCAAAAAAATAGAATAAAGAGTCTATGCATTATTATTGCATGCTATTAAAGTATAGTGCACAAAAATGAAAAATAAGAAGGATAAAATATAGAAAATGGGGAAATATAAATTTATAAGTATAAATAGTCATAAACAAGATAGGTAATTACTGGATTTTTATCTAATATCATGGGAGTACAAAAACATGGCAAAATGTGTATGGCAATGTTTGATAAAAAGGAGTTAACTACAGTTTTATATATATATACATATATATGTATATACATGTGTATATATATATGTTTTTTGGGTCACTCCCAGTAGCACTCAGGGGTTACTCTTGGCTCTATGCTCAGAAATTGCTCCTGGCAGGCTCAGGGACCATATGGGATGCCGGGATTCGAACCACCATCCTTCTGCATCTAAAGCAAATGCCTGACCGCTGTGCTATCTCTCCGGCTCCAATAGTTATATTTCTATTAGCATGAAATTATTTCCACATATTTTGGCTTCTGTTAGATTAAAAAATATTTTTATATGCAGATTCCCCTAACTTGGTTTTATATGAATACATGTTTTATTCTTTTTGTTAGTGTTTACAGATATAGAGAAAAATCGACAAATTAGAAGACCTTATTTAATAAAATATCTTTTTACTAATTATGTTGCTGTATTTAGAAATACCTTAGTTAGTCAGAATAAAAATACACGTTCAACCCAATTTTGAATTTTGCCACCAATATATATAATAAAGCATATATACTTTAAATCTGTCACTTGAAATAATTTAGTTCTATATATCACTGAGAAGTAGGTTTTTGACAAAAGGTTGACAAAGGTTTTTTTTTACCAAATTATATTCCCAGCAGGATAGATGTAGACACTAGCAAACTCCAGGCACAGTGACATCTGTATTTGTGAAAGGAGACCAATTTGCATACCATCTGGCACCAGAAAGTTAAGCTACTTAAAGTTATATTGGAGACATTTTGGATCTAGCAATCAGGGTTATAGCTACATGGTAAGTCAAATGCTCTTTACAGAAAGAAGTACTATAACCCCCAAAAAGACAAACTGATGATATCATTAGGCTAGCTAGAATTATTATTATAACAACTGAAGGTAGATATCTAAATTGGGAACTTCTTACCAAGAGTCCAGAAAGATTTATATTCTATATTAATTTATGGTATTAAGGTTCATTCTTCAGAAACAAGTTTTTTTTTTTTAATAAAGATGTTAGCCTTGAAACTCAATTAAAAAATAAAAAAAGAAGAGTATTCTTTCCAAGGTGCAGAATACTGTGTCTGTAAGTAACAGCTTGAGAGAAAATTACAGTCATTAGGGTGCAATGGTAAAGAGTTTTTATTTCTATCTAATTCAAATTAGATCTGATTCAAAATACATGGGGAACAGAGGAGGTTACTGCCAGAAATTCCATTAATGCTTCTGTTCAGCTTTTCTGTATACTCATATAAAATAAGTCTGACAGAATGATCCCTTACACTTCTCTTCACCACCACCCCACTAAATACAATGATTTCTTCTATCAGTTTTTCACAGTATGTATTTATGATCATCATAATTTGGACACAGTAGATGAAATTAATTTCGATCACTTAGCAAAAGCACTTACAAAATAGTTGTTATTATAATAAGAGAACAGGAATTGAAGGGAGTTTCCCAAACTTTACTCATTATTTTCCTAAGCAATCTTCATAAAAATAAAAAGGTACTTTAATGCTGATAACTATACCTTGTAAATGATTTAGTCATTCATTTGATATTTTCCCCTAAAACATCCATTCCTCTCTAATTAAAATCTCCCTCTAGCAATACCAATATGACATCTGCTTCCATTATCTCCTCTTAAATGAAGATTTTTAGTGACTCTGGAACTGAGAAAAAACTCTAACAATTTTATTCCCAGATCATGAATTTAATCATATATGAAAAATTCTCTTTGAAAATAAGGTAACATACCCTGAAGATTCAAGGATTAATACTCAGGACAAATTTTTAGGACATTGCTTTAACTACCCAGCTATCACAGAAGATGCCAAAAGATTACATCAGCAATCTACTTTACAACAGGAAATTACCGTATTTTTTGTATGCACAACTGCATAAGACGCACTTTTTTCCTTCTAAAAGATGGAGAAAATAGTCTGTGCATCTTATCAAGCAAATGCTGCCTGGAGCTGAAGCCTGAGTATTTAATTTCTTTTTTTTATTTTCTGCTTTAAAAAAAAGAAGTTAGGTAAATGTGTTTAACCAGTTGTGGATTGGCATATTGTAAATATACTTCGACCTTGCAGGCTAGTTTTTCCCAGCCCCAGTTTTCTGACTGCGTTTCCTATTGCACTATTTGCTTTAGAGTATTTTTTCTTGTTTTTCTCATTTAAAACCTATGTGCATCTTACGGTTAAGGTGCGTCTTAGAGTGAAATATATATAAGTTACTTATTATAAGTAACGTTTAGAAGTAGAAGAAATTAATATATTAGATAACCAAATGAATTGTGCTTATTTAATGGTGAAATAGATTATAATTATTATAACTATTTTGTAAAATGATGCAATAGTTCTACAATCATCATCAATGATCTCTTGCAAGGAGGAAATAGAAGGAAGTCAAGTGACTTGCCTCTAGATGCTCATAGATTCGCTTATACTTTAGACTTATTGAATAGAGTATCCTGAAATAATAGAAGTAATAGAGTCCTGGAGCCAAAGTGATAACACAGTAGGTAAGCTTGCTTTACAATGGACCTGGCTGGGTTTGGTCCTTGCACCTTATCCCCTGAGCATGGCCAGAAGTCACACTAAAACGTTAAATATGGATTGAGGGTAGAGCATGCGTCTAGTATATGAGAGGCCCTGAGTTGGTCTGTGGTACCATGTTGTTAACCAAGCACTAAGTATTTCTGAATGTGACCCTGGTGACCTCCAAAACTGACTAGTTCCTGGGTAGGTCCTTGAATTTTATATGTAAAAGGGATAACATAAATTTAGATATTTATGAAGCTTTAGTTATACCATTTTAGGAAGGTGGTTCAAAAATTTCTCCAATCTATCAATAGTATCTATTTATTTATTGGTTTTTGGTTTTTGGGTCACACCCAGCAGTGCTCAGGGGTTACTCCTGGCTCCAAGCTCAGAAATTGCTTCTGGCAGGCTCGGGGCACCATATGGGATGCCGGGATTCGAACCACCGACCTTCTGCATGAAAGGCAAAGGTCTTACATCCATGCTCTCTCTCCAGCCCCAATGTTTTTATTTTTATAAAGAAAATATAGTTTTGTGATACTGAGGACCAAAACAATAGTAGATAGTTTTAAAGTTAGACATACCTATTGTTGGATCACATTTCTGCTATCTGCAAGTTGTGCTTATTTACCTCCTTCAGGCTCAGTTTCTTCACATGTTAAAATACAAAAAAGAATATTTATTTCAGTGTAATTATGAATAATTTGTACTTGCAGAAACAAACAATACAGAATCTGGTATGCATTGATTGCTTCATAAATATTAGCTTTGATTATTATCAGTTATTTGTCTGATTTTTATATCACATAATAATGCCAGTAATGACATTTTTGGTATTAAGAGAAAATTGAACATCTATAATGTTTAAGGAAGATTATTTTTAGTACTGATAAAAGAAGTAGCAAAATGAAACAATGAACAAATTTTTTATATTTAAAACCAAATGAATTAATTTTATATAATATTGTAACTTCATATTATAATTTAACTTAATAATAAAAATATATAGTATAAGTATATTATAACTTCACATTAATATTCTGAATTTGTCAGTATCCTTTTTGAATCTATTTTTCCACCTGTATAAAGTAACAAGTAATATCATTAAATAAATAATAATTATAATCTATTTCACCATTAAATAAGCACAATTCATTTGGTTATCTAATATATTAATTTCTTCTACTTCTAAACGTTACTTATAATAAAAAATTAAAAGTAATATCAAGATTAGCAAATTAATAGCATGTAAGTGATTGATCAAGATTCTAATAATGATTTTAACACACTGAACATATCATTTAGATATTTTACATTGATCCATGATACTCTTTTAAAAAGAATAAAAATCTCATGTATTTTATTTTAAATTTTATTTCTTTTTGTTGTTGTTGTTGTGGTTTTTGGGTCACATCCAGCAGTGCTCAGGGGTTATTCCTGGCTCCAGGCTCAGAAATTGCTCCTGGCAGGCACAGGGGACCATATGGGACGCCGGGATTCGAACCGATGACGTCCTGCATGAAAGGCAAACACCTTACCTCCATGCTATCTCTCCGGCCCCTAAATTTTATTTCTTATTATACAAAAGTATACCAATTTTATTTAGTTGAAAGAAATTAAATTTATCATTGTTTCTAGAATATTGTGTCAAAAATGCTATTTGAAATTAGTATCCAATTTCACTTACATTTAAGTTTTAGAATTTACTTACATAAATTAATAGTAGGTTGTCTGGAGCATAGCACAGAGGTAGGGTATTTGCCTTGCAAGCGGCCAATTCTGGATGGACAGTGTTCAAATCTAGGCATCCCATATGGTTCCCGAGCCTGACAGGAGCGACTTATAAGCACAGAGCCAAGAAAAACTCCTGAGCACCATCAGGTGTGACCCAGAAACCAAAAAATAAAAGAGTTGCTGATTGAATGAGATAAATCAGTATGGGAAATTTAGTGCATTTCCTAGCAGCTATTCCTGGTTCATTATTTACTGAAGCTGTAATTTTGCAGCAGGAGGTATAATTATTATAAACTCTTATATTATTAATATGTTTATTAATTAATAGCCTAAGCTTTTTCACCAGTAGAAAGGACTTATTTTATGGCTACAAATGAATGAAAAATTAAGGCACATATTCAGACATTCTCAGATTCAAATATTTAGCTCCAAAGTTGTCTTTTTTTTTTTCCTTTGGTTTTTCAGACCATACCGTTTGATGCTCAGGGGTTACTCCTGGCTAAGCGCTCAGAAATTGCCCCTGGCATGGGGGAACCATATGGGACGCCAGGGGATCGAACCGCGGTCCTTCCTTGGCTAGTGCTTGCAAGGCGAACACCTTACCTCTAGCGCCACCTCGCCAGCCCTTAACTAGCTTTATTGAGAACTTTTCTTAACTATTACTTTACAAGGCATACCATCTAAGTGATAATTTAAAGTCTTTAATCAAATGTTTAAGTTGAGGTTGGCATATGTTAATATTTTTGTTCAAAGGACCATAGAGAGCTGGAGTACATGTCAACAAGCACAAGGCCCAGGTTCAGACTGTGGCAAATATCTCTGGTTATGGTCCTTCTGATTCCCAAGCATAAGACAATCAAGCAACATATTTGTGTCAACAATCCCACACCACCAGGTCAAATATTGCTAAGAATATCTTTCAGGGACCACATAACAATGAGTAGTCTCATTAAATATATTAATACATGAATAAGGAATAAAATATAAGTATATATTATATTATTAATAAGTGGTATATTAAGGATTTGAATTCAATTATAGAAAATATTTGTTTTCAAAAGCTATTCTGAGAACTGTACTCAACAGCAAGAATAAATACTCCTCTTTCTATTGGAGCTTACCATTGAAAATCTCAATAAAAATTATAAAGAAATATTTTAACAATAAATGTATATAAGGTAAGTACATTTTTAAATACAATATTTTTCTAAGTTGATAATTTTCATATATTTATTATTTTATATATTTACTTCATTATTTACTATTATATTGGAAAATATTTCCAGATCCATTTCCTATATGGAATTGCAATAAAGAAAACTTGTTATTATTAGTTTATGTGCAATTTAAGATTGCTATCATAAATGCAAAATAAATTATAATTTTAAATTAAGTATTCCATTCTGATTTTAAATGTTATACCCAATGTATGACAAAAATGTCTAAAACTAATAACACATATAAACTACTAGAAAATATTACTAATTTTGTTATTTTTCTGAAATTTTGCATCAAGAGTCAGAATTAGCAGTTTCTATTATTTTACTTTAAAAGTCACCCTGAAAGAAATTTAAGGACAAAATACAATGTATTGAGGTTGTCTCATTCCCTTATATTTTCTACATAAATGATAAAAATGAATGGAAATAGTCTTAACTCTGATCATATAAATCATGTTTTTTCACATAAATGGGCATTCCAGGTCCCGATAAGAAATCAAAATAGAAGATATAGTCAATAATAAGTAGCATCCATGTTTATTCTAATTTTATCCTTTTTAGGTTTACAAATTCATTAAAGTTTGATCTACATTTCATATCAGCTATCAACAATGGTATGATTGTTTCACCAATTCAGTGATTGTTTTGTAATATTATTTGCTATCTGCAGTCAGTACCTTAAATAACTACTAATATGCACTATTTCTCCTTGATGCATTATATTTATTTATTTATTTATTCAGAGTCAGAATACTAAATTCAGAACTAATCACTTAAAATAAGTTACTACTTAAAATAATAAAATATCATTTTCTCTAACATTAAGTGTACCTTGCATGATCACTTACAAATGTACTTTGCAGGGTCATATCTGGACTGTTGGCTAACAAAATATAATTTCCTGGGTTACTGTTAGTCACTTCATAGAATAGACATAAAAATGTTAGTCTTTTCTAAAGTGATCGGTATCACTTAGTTTTGGAAAGTGATCCAGGGAACAAGAGAAGCCTTGAGTGCAATTTGTTTATTTACAGGTAGATTTCCAGGAAGACTGAAAGATTTTTTTTTATATAGAGTACTATGGGAGTTTGGAAACCTTAGGGATAATGATGTACATGTAGATTCAGTGCATAAATTATTTGACCCAGGAAAGTCACAAGATATTTCTGCTACATATCATTGTCTAAATCAGTCTACATGGCTATTCTTTTTTTTTTATTTTTTATTTTTATCATAGTGGTTTACATAGTGTTGACAATTATATTTTAGGTACATATTTACATAAAATCAAGGGGGATTCCCATCACCAAATTGTCTCCCTACACCTCCGTTTCTGTCCTACCTCCCATTTCCTCTTCCCTCACCCCAGGGCGGCTAGAATATGTGGTCCCCTCTGTATCTAACCCACAACTTAGTAGTCTTGCACCTGTTTGGTCTTGATGCCTCCCTTAGTTCCCCCTCTATCTGGAGGCAGGACTAGCTAGTTCAAGTTGCTATTCTTCATTATACTGTAGTAAGAAATAGAAACAGATTTAACTAATGAATACTGCTAATAGTACTTAACACTTATAAGTATGTTTAGTTTCTTAGTTTAAAATGAGGAGCATATTTGCTAAGAGAACTCTTACATTTTATTTCTGACTTCATGCAACCATTTCTGTGTGTGATGTTCTGAAGTACAGAGCACAGCTACAGTTTCTTTACAGTCAAAATCGCAGATTTTAATGAGAAATCCATTTTTCTGTTCACACTTGAATTCCTTTTACAGTACAGCTAGTCCTAGACACCAAAGATTTCCAAAGTCATTAAAACATCATTTTATGCATTACAATATTTATATAGAATGATACTGTTTATCACCCAATATTGTTAATGTCTTAGAAAATGACTGCAAACTATGCTTTTCTTCATTTAATTATGTCACTATGAAAAGATTCTTGACTATCTCATAAGAAGATCATTCCCATATAAAAATACTTGCATAATCTCAAGCATGTGTGTCAAAGGAAAGGCATTACAATTATTTTCAGAAAAATGAAAAGGAAATAGAATGATATATTTGGAACATGAATACTTTTGCTTTTATATGAGGCAACAATGCCAAGTTTTGCATGAGCTATTGTGGCCTCAATGTTGTCACTGAGAAATAGACATAAAGTTCTATTTTAGACAGGGCTTACACCCATATCTGACTAATTTAAGAAGCTTTATAGCATGAGCTTATCAATGATATTGTCTTTAAGTTTCATGGGATTAAAAGATTGACCTGCATAGCATAATTAGCAATGAAAATAAGAAAACAGTAAAGCAGCGAGCGAGTAACTGAATCATAGAAATTAAAGTCAGTATTATCACCCATTTATAGTCTATATTAAATCACTAATTTTATAGCATTTAAAAAAGTTATTAGAAGGGGCCGGAGAGATAGCATGGAGGTAAGGCGTTTGCCTTTCATGCAGGAGGTCATCGGTTCGAATCCCGGCGCCCCATATGTTCCCCTGTGCCTGCCAGGAGCAATTTCTGAGCCTGGAGCCAGGAATAACCCCTGAGCACTGCCAGGTGTGACCCAAAAACCAAAAAAAAAAAAAAAAAAAAAGTTATTAGAAGGAGAACTTTTTTTATAAACAATAAGTTGTTAAAATAAAAAGGAAACAAATTCTATGAGCTCTAACACACATGAGAGCACAAGACTTATTAAAAATCCATGATTCTTTAAAGTCTGCAAGAAACAGAAAGGGTAATAAATGATCTAAGGACAAAAACCTGCAGTGAGAGACAACTCCTTTAATTATGCTTTACTGGCCTGCTAATAATTATTTTAGTTTTTCTTGTCAGGACAACCTACTGGAAAGGCCTAAGGTATAGGGACAAAGCAAAAAAAAAATGTTTAGATGACACCCTGCCTTTACCCAAAACAAAGATATTCATCCAACTTCATATTTTCACCTATCCCTTTGATATGTAAAAGTTCACCTGGATTTCACTCAACCCTTCCCCACCAGGTTGAATTTGTATTGGGAGAATAAAGGTCAGTTTGGAACACAGAGACCATATGGTGAGAAGCCAACTGGAATCTATGATTTTCTCCTGACAAGCTTGGTTTATACATTCTTCACTTCTTCCTTGCATCAGACCAGCTAACCTAGAATTAGGTTAGAAATATGTCATGTTGGATATGAGCAAAAAATATAGCTTTTATAATAGCTCTATATTGAAGCTTACATAGCTTTATAACACTGAAATAAACTTTTCTGTTTGTGGATGCTTTCCTACATCAAATATTAAACACAAAGAGTAATTCTTTCTAAAATCTGCTAGCAATATTAGAAATACTCCTTTATCTTAACTCATATTCAATATGTGAGTAGCTATATTTATCTGAATAACATTATGTTAAGATATATATTTGGTATGGTTAAATATGTCTAATCATAGTAGCAATTTTATAAAATTAACAATTCATGAGTATTAGTTTACAATCAAGTACCTAGCTTGCTAATGCCTAAATTATTTATCTTTCATATTTATAGTTATCTGTTATTCCTCATATAATTATAAAATGTTCAAATAACTATATATATAATATATATATAAATATTACTGAAATGTAACCTATATTTTTCTTAATATTAAATTTGGTGAGCTATATCGTTAGTACAATTTTTCTAAGGATATTACATCTATTATTACTTTTATCTGTCACTGTTTCTGGGAAGTTCAAACATCAACAGCTTTATGTAAGTCTACCATCATAGCTTGATATGTATGGTAGAGAGTCAGTGTTTACTAGAATGAATATTTCATTTTGGTTATTGTTTTGTTTTGTTTGAAGGTTTCACTTAGCAGTGGTTATGGGCTTATTTTTGTTTCTCTATGCTCAAGCATCATTCCTAGAGATGTTTTAGGAATGATTTGTGGTGTCAAGGAGCTAAGTCTGGTCCCTGCATATAAAACAAGCATGCTACCTGCAGTACTGTTTTCACTCTAACTAGAGTTATCTTTAATGGTAACTTTGCTACTTAGGAACATGGGTAAGGCACAAGAGCCCAGAAAGAGCCTAACTTTGACAGAGAATCAAATGAATCAGCTTTCTTTGCACTCCTTAATCTTTTTGATCAATCTTATGGAGAATTACTGTGATCCATTGAGGCTATATCTAACTTGGCTTTCCTTTTTATCATGAGAATTTGATTTAATTTGATTAATTTTATTTACTTTGGAACATATTTTCTTGGTTCAAAGGCTAATAGTTATGTTATTTGTAGCCCTTTATTTTAACTTCTGTGGATACACAGACAGAAAGCACTTTTGGTCCTGAGACTGTTTTCAGAGGAATAAGAAATTGTAGACTCATTTAGCCAGTGTCTGCTGTAATCAAATAAACAAAAAGAATAAATAACTGGCATAATAATTTCAAAAATCACATGAAAATAACAGTGACTAATATAGAATTTCTGTAAATAATCATTTTCAGAGAAACTTATTCTATAAAAGAAAACAGTGAGCTTACAGAACCAAGAAATTAAGTTGGCAAAGTTTAGTAATTATATTTATGTCAAACTATCATCATAGATGAATCAAAAAAGAGTGTACAGATAAAAATAGTTATAAATCAGTTTATTAATTTTTCAATAATCAAAGAATAAAAACAGCCTTGACCAGATACTGTGAATAAGTTTAATTTGTAACATGATCAGCAGCAAAGAAAATTTATTCCAGGGGTGCTACAAATTAATATACCAAGTTGAAGTAAATCTTTGGCTTAATATCAATAAGCTAAATATGTAGACACTTAATGTAATGCAATAATGTAATATAATGTAACATCGATAAGACAAATATATTGACCCATAATAATTTAAATTAGTAGCATGTTTTAACAGCTAAATGTTATTTTCAAGTTAAAATTGATAATTATATTTAAATAATTCATGTTGTTCTAATAATATAGAGTTTAATACTTACTTTTCTTTTATGTTTCTTACTTTTCTCTAGAAAAATATTATTTAACATAAATAGCTATATGACACAGTTCCAAAGTTAGGAATCATGCTCTAAAGATATAATTACATGAATAGAATTTCAGTAAAAATATGCATTTTGTTTTTATAAAATATATGGTACCATACATATATAATTATGAGGTAAATATGAATTTATTTTATCATCAGAACTTAGGTAAAAAATAGAAAACAATTTTATTCTCAGTGTTTCAATAGCAGAAATCATACTGAAAGTGTGAGGGCAAGAATTATTCTCCTATCTGCAAAATAAACTGATATTCCATATAGTAAAAACGGCTAATGAAGATCATAATATATATGAAGTATAGAGACTTTCAACTTATGGTATTTATCTTTACTTTCAAGTAAAATATTAATGTTAATAACTTCTGAGCGATAGTGCCAGTTGTGACAGTGGACTATATTTTCCTAGATATTTTATAGCAATTTCTTTTTGACTTTGCTTTAAAAAAATGTATGCTAGGCATATATTAAAATTTTTGAAGACTATAGAAGAGTATTTTAATATGCAATATTTTAAAATGTATTTTTCAAATAATTTTATATCTAAATGCTCAGACACATTAGAGATTTTTACTAAATGACCTTAGTATCAACAGTTTATATAACAATGACAGATATATTTTGAAATCATTCCTATAAAATAAGTAAATATATAGCAAAAAGGAGCTGAGAAACATTGGCATACTCAGCATGAATTCAGCAGCCTGCCTAAAGGCTTTAAGACAATCTTCTTTACTAAAGAACGGATTATAGAGTGAAATTTCATTAACATTAGTGTTTTAGGACTCTTTTAGATTTATAAAAACTTACTTAAAAACTAGGACCACTTTTGCATCTCTTTTACCTGATGAGAGACAAATGAACTAAGCATGTAAAGGACAGTCTTGAGATAACTTTTGCACATGAACCATGGTATAACTCTAGTTAAAGACAAAAAACAAACAAACATTAACTTTCCGCTACCACGGTGCTAACAACAGTCACTAACCTTTCCTACCATAGATAGTTTCAGAATTAGTATAGAATAATTATAATAAATCATTATTCTCAACACGGACAACACATTTACAGAAATCAAAACTAGAAACTCAAAATGGGAATACTTTATTATGTGTAAACAGGATATTATTACTTATTAAAAATATCATTAAGTCTGAATGTGATAGTGTGAATATAATTTAAACTGCCTCATAGGAGGTCTTTTTTATGAAATAAGCTGGGAGATAAATTTTGAGAGATTTCTCTGTAAACAGATAAAAATGTTCTTTGCTGAGTAGGGTGAACATCACCACCATTTGGGCAATGTTCTAATTAGCTACAAGTGCATTTTTGCTTTATATTAAGTCTTTGTTTGTTTGTTTGTTTGTTTGTTTGGCAGCCACACTCGGGCACACTCAGGAGTTGCACCTGGTTCTGCACTCAGAAATTGCTCCCAGCAGGTTCAGTGAACATGTAGGATGCCAGAGATAAAACCCAAGTTCGTCTGGGTTTAGCAGCACGTAAGGCAAATGCCCTACCACTGAGCTATCGCTCCCTATATTAAGTCTTAAAATTGGATAATGCTAGTCTTCTTTACCTTCAGAACTTTTTAAGCTATTAATTCTGAAAATAAGTTTAGTGACATTTTTATTTAGATACCATCAAATCTATAGAAAAAATTGTGACAAATTGACAACTATTCATTATTGAATTCTTCTATTCATGAGTATCTACTTGTTTACATTTAAGAATACTCAGTTTTCAATCATGTAAATCCTGTTTTTATTTTTTATTTTTGGTTTTGGTTTTGGAGCCACACACTTGTGGCACTCAGGGATTATTCCTGTCTCTGTACTTGCAAGTTACACCTGGCAGGCACAGGAATCATATGAATTGCTGGGGATCAAACCTGAGAAGGACACATGAAAGACAAATGCCATGATTCTATGCTATTGCTCCAATCCCCTATATATGTTCTTATATTTATATATGTATTTATTTATTTTACTAAATAGATAATTAATTCAGAATTTCAAAGACCAATTGTTTATTGCAAATACATGAGAATTTTCTCGAGATCCTTTGTCTGTGAAGTCAGGCAGGAGAAATCTGGCCCTGCTGTGTGATTACCAATTGAGAGAAACTGCGTGTTTCTTTACTGTTCTTCTGAACCTCTCCTGCGTGGGCTGAGAAGGATCCAGCAAAATTGCTCTCCTAGAGTTGCCCAGGCCGAAAAGCCAAGGAAGACTGAGTCCATGAGTGAAAACTGGTTATCAACAGTAACTAGCAAAAAGGCAACTCCCTTTGTCTGTGAAGTCATTGTGAGAGGAATCTGGCCGCTGCTGTATGATTACCAATGAGGAGAGACTGTGTGTGTCGCCTATGCATGTTTCTCTACTGTTTTCTCTTGAATCTCTCTTAGTGGGGGCTGAGAAGGGCCAGCAAAATCCGCTCTCATAGAGGCTCCAGAAAAGCATGGCAGCTACACTTTGCTTCGTGGCCACACGCTCTTTCTAACAAATGAACCTCATCATAGCATGCAGAAAAAAATCACATTACAAGCGAGACAATGGGAAACCTCACAGGCAAACACCAGGCACAGAGAATGAAGATGATAGCTCTGACGACCCAAAAATACCAACCATCTGATTAAA
This sequence comes from Suncus etruscus, assembly GCF_024139225.1. Classification (NCBI taxonomy): domain Eukaryota; kingdom Metazoa; phylum Chordata; class Mammalia; order Eulipotyphla; family Soricidae; genus Suncus; species Suncus etruscus. Next base: position 134,257,825 of record NC_064848.1, on the reverse strand, counting down.
CTCTCAGATAAGGAGTTTAGAGTAGAAATATGAAAGCAGCAAGATCAAAAAGGGAAATTACATTCAGAGGAGCATCCTTAAGATTTATAGCAGACATGTTACAAGAAACTCTAAAGGACAGAAAACAGTGGAGAGATATTGTGAAAAGAATAAACTGGAGGGCTTCACCTAGAATACTGCACTCAGCTTGACTCATGTTTCAGGGTCGAAGGAAGGATAGATAGCTTCATGGAAAAGCAACAGCTCAGAAACTTTACAGATGCAAAACCAGCACTTAAGAGGAAAAACTGACTAACTTATACACAAAGATGACATTAAATCCCATGACAATCATCTCGCTCAATGTCAGTGGACTAAATGCATCAGTTAAGAAACTCAGAGTGGGGGCCAGCGAGGTGGCACTAGAGGTAAGGTGTCTGCCTTGCAAGCTCTAGCCAAGGAAGGACCGCTGCATCCCATATGGTCCCCCCAAGCCAAGGGCAATTTCTGAGTGTTTTGCCAGGAGTAACCCCTGAACATCAAACAGGTATGCCCCCCCAAAACAAAACAAAAAAAAAACAAAAACAAAAAACAAAAAAGAGACACAGAGTGGCTAAATGGATCAAATAGATGAATCCAACATTCTTCTGCCTACAAAAAATATACCTGAATAGTAAGATTATACATAGATTCAAAATCAAAGCCTCGATGAAAATTATCCAAGCAAACAACACCATTAAAAAAGCTGGGGTGGCCATATTAATATCAGATGACACAAACTTTAGACTCAGAAAAGTTGTAAGGGACAAGGATGGACACTTTATACTAATTAAGGGATAATACAACAGGAAGAAATCACAGTACTAAACATATATGCACACAATGAGAGACCAGCAAATTATCTAATACAATTATTGACAAATTTGAAAGAGGACATCAATAATATAACAATAATTGTGGGAGACCACAACGTGGCCCTGTCAATACTTGTTAGGTCAATGAGATAACCTGTATTAGAAATGAAAAGGAGATCACTACAGATATTTCAGAGATTCAAAGGGTAATTGGAGACTAATTTGAGAAACTCTATGCCACCAAATATAAAAATATGGAAAAAATAAATAAATTCTTGGATTCCTACAGCATTCCACGGTTGAATAAGGATGATGTAGCATATCTAAACACCCCATCACCATTGAGAAAATTAAAATGGTAATCAAATGTCTGCCCAAAATCAAAAGCCCAAGACCCAGTTGGATTCACTAATGAATTCTTTCAAAGCTTTCAAGAGGAAGCTACTACCAATCCTGGCCAGGTTTTTTCATAAAATTGAAAAAAATGGGTACACTTCCCAAATAGTTTTTTATAAAGCCAATATCATCTTGCACCAAAACCAGACAGATGCTGCAAAAAAAGAAAATTACAGACCAATATCCCTGATCAACACAGATGCAAAGATACTCAACAAAATCCTGGCAAATAGGGATCCAATTGCCTCATCAAGATCATTCACTACGATCATGTAGGTTTAATGCAGGAATGCAAAGATGGTTATGGTTAAACATCCATAAATATATCAACATAAGTATAATCAACATTAACAAGAAAAATTAAAATCACATAATCATATGAATAGATGTAGAAAAGCCATTTGATAAGGTCCAACACACATTCTTGATAAAAATTCTCAGCAAGATGGGAATGAAATGAACATTTCTCATATTAAAGACCATCTACCACAAGCCAATGGCAAATATCATCCTCAATGGAGAAAAATAAAAACCTTTCCTCTAAATTCTAGTGCAAGACAGAGCTGTCCCCTCTCAACACTTCTATTCAACATAGTACTGGAAATACTTAATATAGCAATTAAGGCAAGAAAAAGATATCAAGGTAATACAGATAGGAAAGGAAAAATCAAACTCTCACTGTTTACAAATGAATGATACTCTAGTTAGAAAACCCTAAAGACTCTACCCAAAAGCTTCTAGAAACAATAGATTCATATAGCAAGGTGGCAGGCTACAAAAATTAACACACATATATTAATGGCCTTTTTATATACCAATAATGATAGAGAAAGAAATGGACATTAAGGAAAACAAACCACAGACCTGGGGAGATAGCACAGCAGCATTTGCTTGCAAGCAGCCGATTCCAGGACCAAAGTTGGTTGGTTCGAATCCCGGTGTCCCATATGGTCCCCCGTGCCTGCCAGGAGCTATTTCTGAGCAGACAGCCAGGAGTAACCCCTGAGCACCGCTGCCGGTGTGGCCCAAAACCAAAAAAAAAAGGAAAAAACACCATTCACATTAGTGCCCCACACAAACCAAATATCTAGAGTCAACTTGTCTAAAGATTGTGAAGGACCTGTATGCAAAAAAAACAAAAAACAAACATAAAAAAACTGTAAAACAGTGCTTCGAAATCAAGAAGGCACTAGGAAATCAATACACATACCCTGCTCATGGATTGGCAGAAATAACATAATTGAAATAGCAATACTCCCCAAAGCATTGTACAGATTTAAGGCAATCCCTCTAAGGATACTCATGGCATTCTTCAAGGAAGTGGATCAAACACTTTCTGAAATTCATTTGGAACTGAGAAATCCTAAATGGAGCCAGGAATGCCTCTTCAACAAGTGGTGTTGGCACAACTGGTTAGCCACTTGCAAAATAGTGAAATTAGACCCCAATTAAACTATCATTGTAGACAAGTAAAAATCCAAATGGATTAAAGACTTGATATCAGACCAAAATCATAAGCTATATAGAACAACATGTATGTAAAACACTCCATGACATTGAAACTAAAGGCATCTTCATGGAGAAAACTGCACTCTCTAACAAGTGAAGCAGAGATAAAACAGATGGGAATATATTAAGCTCAGAAGCTTCTGCACCTTAAAGGAAACAGTGTCCAGGATACAAGAGCCACCCACTGAGTGGGAGAAAATATTCACCCAATACCCATCAGATCAAGTGGACCTAATATCCAAATTCTAAAAAGCACTGACAGAATTTTACAAGAAAAAAAAAAAAACATCTAACCCATCAAAAAATGGAGAGAAAAATGATCAGACGTCATGCCAAAGAAGAAATGCAAATGGCCAAAAGGCACATAAAAAAAAATGCTCCGCATCACTAATCATCAGGGAGATGCAAATCAAAACAACTAGGAGGTACCATCTCACACCACAGAGATTGGAGCACATCACAAAGAATGAGAACAAGTAGTGATGGTGGGCACGTGGAGAGAAAGGAACTCTTATTCACTGCTGGTGGGAATACTGTCTAGTCCAACCTTTATGGAAAGCGATATGGAGATTCCTCCAAAAACTGGAAATTGAGCTCCCATATGATCCAGCTATACCAGCTCCTAGGGATATACCCTAGGAACACAAGAATATAATTCAAAAATCCCTTCCTCACTCCTATATTCATTGCCACACTATTAAAATAGCAGACTCTGGAAACAACCAAGATGCCCTTCAACAGAAGAATGGCTAAATAAACTGTGGTAATATACATAATGGAATATTATGCAGCCATCAGGAGAGATGAAGTCATGAAATTTTCCTATACATGGATGTACATGGAATCTATTATGTTAAGTGAAATAAGTCAGAGGGAGACAGATAGACATAGAATAGTCTTACTCATCTATTGGTTTTAAGAAAAATAAAAGACATTTTTAAAATAATCCTCAAAGGCAAAGAGAGTAGGAGTGGAAGGTCCAGCTCACGACATGAAGCTCACCACAAAGAGTGGTGAGTGCATTTAGAGAAATAACTGCACTTAGAACTATCATAACCATGTGAATGAATGAGGGAAGTAGAAAGCCAGTCTAGAGTACAGGGGGGGGTGGGGTAGGAAGGAGGGAGATTTGGGACATTGGTGGTGGGAATGTTGCACTGGTGAAGGGGGGTGTTCTTCACATGACTGAAACCCAAGTACAATCATATTTGTAATCAAGGTGTTTAAATAAAGATATTAATAAAAAATCAATTTTCTCTTAGCTATTTGGAAATTGTAATCAAATTATTTTTAACTACAAAAATATTTTATATCCTTTTAAAATCATAAGTGATTTAATTATATTGCGACTAACAATATTGAAGATGACACTGATATCAAGAATCAGAGGGAAAGGCCTTCATCTTAATCCAATATTTTGGAAAATGTATTTATTATACTCACAATTAAGTAAAAAAAATTACATGTTGATTTTTGTACATATATGGTGTTATGTTAGTACAGGTTGTGTATTACATTAAAATTTGTATCAGGTTGCTGATATTTTTATTATAGGACACTAAGTTATTTTTTTTTTTTTTTTTTGGTGTTTGGGCCACACCCGGCGGTGCTCAGGGGTTACTCCTGGCTGTCTGCTCAGAAATAGCTCCTGGCAGGCACGGGGGACCATATGGGACACCGGGATTCGAACCAACCACCTTTGGTCCAGGATTGGCTGTTTGCAAGCCGCTGTGCTATCTCTCCGGGCCCACTAAGTTATTTTTAAAGCAATGGAATGATCATTTATTTTTTCTCTTGTCTCTGATCATGTGTTGTGTTGCACAATCTTTTAAAGTTGAATCAAAATCATATACTTGGAATACTTTTAATACTACATTATCAAAATGTATTCACTATTATTTTTCTATTTTTGTTAGTTTGGTTCTGGTTTTGAGGTCACACCCAGTGGCACTAGGGGTTACTCTGGCTCTTCGTTCAAAAATTGCATCTGGCAGGCTCAGAGGGCCCATCTGTGATGCCAGAAATTTGAACCTGGGTCGTCCCACATCATCTGCGTGCAAGGCACACACCCTACCCACCATGCTATCTCTCTCTCACCTCACTAATATTTTCGTAAGGATTTTTGCAACCTGTCACATAAGTTCATTGGGCATAATATTTTGTTTCATCTGGTAGAGTACATAGACAATGATGACCCTTATTGAATATAACCAACTATTATATTTTTATTGATAAAATATTCTGAAAAGAATATAAAATATGGGCCACGGCAGAGATAGTGCAGCAGCGTTTGCCTTGCAAGCAAGCCGATCCAGGACCAAAGGTGGTTGGTTCGAATCCCGGTGTCCCATATGGTCCCCCGTGCCTGCCAGGAGCTATTTCCTGAGCAGACAGCCAGGGAGTAACCCCCTGAGCGTCGCCGTGGTGTGGCCCAAAAACCAAAAAAAAAAAAAAAAGAATATAAAATATAATATGATTTCTTTATTACTATCTTTGGTAGCCATGCATCTAGACTTGATAATTCTTTTTTGAGAAGCTATTAAATTGGGGCTGGAGAGATAGGATGGAGTTAGGGCCTTTGCCTTTCATGCAGAAGGACAGTGGTTTGAATCCTGGCATCCCATATGATACCCCGAGCCTGCCAGGAGTGATTTCCTGCAGCATAGAGACAGGAATAACCCCTGCTGAGTGCTGCCGGGTGTGACCCCAACAACCAAAAAAAAAAAAAGCTATTGATTATTGATCTAATTTATTTAATTATTAACAGAACTGTTTATCGTAAAGTATATCTTTTGGTAAGTAAGACCATTTTATTAAGTTTAGTTTTATGGACATGAAATTACTGGCTGTATTCTTCTTTTAGCCTATTGATATGTGTTTGATCTGTAATGATAATTTTAATATATCTTACATTGGTATTCACCTTTATCTGCATACTTTACTATGATTTTAGTAATTATATTTATTAAATAAAAACTAGTTTGTGCTTTTTTATGCCTTATAACATTATATTGAACTGAGATATATTGTATAAAGTACTGGGAACATTTTATAGAAATAGCAGCTTCATCAGGGGCCAGAGCAATAGCGCAGTGATATGGCATTTGCATTCACGCAGTCGGACCGTGGTTCAATCTTCGGGTGTCCCATACTCCAGCGTCCCATATGGTCCCCCAAGCCAGGAGAGCTATTTCTGAGCTCCAGCCATGAGTAAACTAATGAGCATCACCGGGTGTAGACTCAAAAACCAAAAAAAAAAAAGAAAGAAAGAAATGGCAGCTTCAGGTTCAGTTTTGAACAAATGTAAACTTGACTCTACAGATGCGGGCATAGATATTTGCCCTTCAATCTCAATTTTTATTTATTTATTTATTTATTTATTTATTTATTTATTTATTTATTTATGTTTTTGTGCCAGAACCTGGTTCTCTGCACTCAGAAACTCCCTCCTGGCAGGGTTGGGGGACCTTATGGGATGCCGGGGATTGAACCCACTTCTGTCCTGAGGTCGTTGTGTGCAATGCAAACACCCTTCCTCTGTGCTACCACTCCACCCCACGATCTCAGTTTCTAGTGGGGCCCCACGAAACAGCAGGTATTTTGTTTCTATTTCAGTTTATCTTTTTTGTTTTATATAAAGGACTGAAGTGATGGCATCCAAGTTCTTCCATTCTAAAACTGAATCAGAAATGGAATTTTTTATTGGGGGAGGGGTCACACCTGGAAGTTGCTCAGGGGGTTACTACTGACTGGCTCTTGCTCAGAAATTGCTCCTGGCAGATCCGGGGGACCATATGGGATGCCGGGATTTGTACCACCATCAGTCCTGGAGTCAGCTGCTTGCAAGGCAAATATCCTACCTCTGTGGTATCTCTCCGGCCCCAGAAATGGAACTATTTTTAATGAACATTTTCCTTTAATAAAAACACAAAATTTCCTTTAATAATATCTTTGGGAAATCTTTGTTTCAGGGGCCAGGAACAGGAATGGACCGCGGTTTCGAACCCCCAGCGTCCCATATGGTCCCCCAAGCCAGGGGCGATTTCTGAGCGACGAACTAACCCCCCCAAAAATCTTTGTTTCATTCTAAATGGAGTTATTAAATTTATTATAAAATATAAAATAATTAGTATCTAAAACATATATTAGTTACCTTTCATTATAGGATAATATAATCTAGTTCTTCTCACAACAAAATCAAATAGACCAAAAACAATGACAAAAACTACTATCTCTGAGGAATTTTCAGTTCACATATGTTGATTTTATTTACTACATATTATTCATATAAAATATTAGAAATGCATTCTTCCTATCTTTCAAAAGAAAAAAATGCTTTATGGATAACTGATATAAACAATATAATTTCTAGTACATGAATGTGTTAGTAATAAGAAAAGATACTTTTGAAATTTAAGCTACAACATAGATCATTAAGGTTGACCATTAACAATGATAAATTGCAGAGTTATTAAATAGGCACTTGCAATTTCTTGAGCATATTCAATATGTTCATTATTAAAGTAAACAACTCAAGTCTCTGATAATAGTTCAAGTTTCAGCTTTCTTTGCCTGTAAACATAATTTAAAATAAGAAATTACATTTATGCATATAAGTATTGGCTTTGTGTGTGTGACATAGCAAATTACTGGTTCTCTACTGTTTAGACTTAAGTACATGTCCTTTATTTAAGTTACTGTAATATGAATCCTCCTTCTTCTCCATTCCCTTCATTCTTAAACAGAATTCAAAAATGACAGTAAGTTTAACTGGGTAATCTTTATAACTTCAAACTACAAAAAAATATTGTACTTATGCACTACTTCTTACATCTCTGATTTTTTTATTACTTTATTAATTTAAGGTAATGTGATTATAATAATATTAGAACTGTTTTATTATAAATTTATTATATTACCACTACCAATATAAAAATACCTACTGTCATAATATAATTTTTATTCATCAACTCCTTACTAACCCTTTATTAGCCTCTTATTTTAATATTAATATGATTATAAATTATTATCCTCTTATTATTACTGTTGGTAACCTCATTTCTATAATTAAATCCAAAGGGTATTTTTTATCATTAGATGCTGTTAATTTCCCTGTTGTCATTTTATTCCTCTCTTAAGTTATTTCACAAACATAATTTTTTAATTCCATCTATTTGTATAAAATATCAAGCTTTTGTCTTATAGTTGAGAAGTAATTTATTGATTTTCTGAGATTTATTTTTATGTGATATTTAGATAGAAATTTCTCTTCTTAGATCTAAGATTTTTGTTCTGGGGTTATCTTTGGACTTGTGCATGGATTTATAACTGAGATCCTATATTAATATGGGAACCAAGATAAACCTCAAGCACTTTTAAAAATACCACATTATAATCTTTTCTCCCTGTGTCTTTTGCTTTGGGTATTTTATTGATTGTAGGTACATTTTTTTTACTCTGTAGGAGACCCTGTAGTATTCCTTTCTGGACCAATTTAGTGATCAAGTACTACTTTGTTGCTTGTCCATGAAATTTGTAAATTCTGATTAATGACCTGTGTTATACATTCTTGACTGGTGGTTTTTGAACTTTTCCACTGAAAAATTAGAACACATTAGGCCCTTACCATTTGGCCTAGATTGTTTCCGTTAAGAAATACACTTTCATTAGGAATATACCCTAGGAGCCCACAAACAAAATGTAAAAAAGTGCTCTGCATCCCTATGGTTCATTATACCACAAAAAAAAACAGAATATGGAAGCAGCCCAAATGCCCTGGAACAGATCTGCAGATGTAGCATATATACACAATGGAATACTATGGCAGTTATTAGAAAAAATAAAGTCATGAAATGTATTTAAACATGGATGAATATAGTGAGTATAATGTTGAGTAAAATGAGTCAGTGGGAGAGGAATAGACATAGAATAATTTCACACATTTGTGAGACATAAGAAACAAAAAGGGAGAGGCAGAGAGATAGCATGGAGGTAAGATTTCTGCCTTGCATGCAGAAGGATGGTGGTTCGAATCCCAGGGGGGGCATTTCATATGGTCCCCTGAGCCTGCCAGGAGCGATTTTCTGAGTGTAGAGGCCCAGGAGTAACCCCTGAGCACTGCTAGGTAAGAAAGAAAGAAAGAAAGAAAAAAGAAAGAAAGAAAGAAAGAAAGAAAGAGAAAGAAAGAGAAGAAAGAAAGAAAGAAAGAAAGAAAGAAAGAAAGAAAGAGAGAAAGGAAAGAAAGAAAGAAAGAAAGAAAGAAGAGAAAGAAAGAAAGAAAGAAAGAGAAGAAAGAAAGAAAGAAAGAAGAAAGAAAGAAAGAAAGAAAGAAAGAAAGGAAAGAAAGAAAGAAAGAAAGAAAGAAAGAAAGAAAGAAGAAAGAAAGAAAGACAGAAAAGAAAGAAAGAAAGAAAGAAAGAAAAAGAAAGAAAGGAAAGAAAGAGAAACACGAAGTAAGTCAGAAGAAGGATACAGAATGATAGCACATTTCTGAGGCACCTAGAATGAGATATATCATAGATACATATAATACTCCATGAACAGATACAAGGGGTTGGAAGGGTAGGAAAACTCCAAACACACTCAGATGCCAGCACATAACAAATAAAGTGAAGAGCGGAGGGCAACGACAAAAACACGAGATATCCATTACAACAAAGAGACCAACAATGATCAAAACAATGGTCTAGACTCTAGAGTGAGCAGGTACTTAATCAACCTCAAATTACAAAGGTTTATTATAATATTCCAGTGTATTTATTCACAGAACCAGGTGTAGAATATGATTGGAACTCTGGGACACTCACTGTAGTGAATACTAGCAATATGTTTTAATGCATTAATTTTATCTGGTATAAAATAATCCTTCAGCTTCTCTGTCCACAGTGGCCCTGGGAAACAAAGAATGGACACCCTAATCTTAAACGTCGGTATTCAATCATACTGACACCATATACAGTGCTCATTATTACAATGTCTCGATAAAAGACTCTAATTTAACCACTTTCTTTTGTTTATGTCTTCTATTAGGACACAAAGCATATGTTCATTCAGACCACTGGAAAAGTAAATGGCACACCACAGCCCTAGGTTACAGGTCCCAATCATCAAACATGTTTTTGCAAATAACTACTTCTTTTATATTTTCTTCTTCTTCTCTCTCCTTCTCTTTATCCCCTTTCTTCTTTCCCTCTCTCCATTATTCTTCTTCATCAATTCAATCTGCTCAAAATAGAATTCCTTTAACACTGAGAAGACTTAACAACAAGGAGCTGCTTATAGGACAGGGCTTCCTGCATTGCCCTTTAATGGTGAGGTGAAACGAGAAGATGCTCCACATCATGACTTCAATGTAGGATATGCAGATTCCAGGATCTTTCATACAGAAACATGATACCAACATCAGAGGACTGTGTGAAAAGTGTGTTGGCATCTACGGACAATATCTTGGATTGGACGATAACTTGCCTGGAGCCTAGAGTTTGTCTTATGCCAGGAAACTTCAGGGGTAGGATCTCTTTGTATTTAGGCCAAGGTTATTCCTTTCCATGCCTCTCATATTTTGATTGGCCTATGCAAACAACCATTGCCACTTTAACACCGTTTTTACTGTGCTCCTTTGACTCTAATCCTCGTAGAGAGCCTGAACCATCTCCACCAATACCCACTGCTCCGCGGTAGCCGCCATAGTCAGCCGCGGCGGCTTCCTTCCCCATTATTTATTTTAATAAGGTTTATTCCCACCACAAGTTTCCCTTTCTCTTTACCTTAAGTGTGGAAAATAAATATTGTTTGTTTTTATTTACTATCATGTGGTTTATTTCTCCTTCCAGTTTTCCAGTTTTTTAATTTGCTTTTCAACTTCATTCATTTTGCTCTTGAACGTGTCTAATGTATTTCTTAAATTCACTTTGGAATTAGTTAGCTTTAGAATTTCTGTTTTAAATTTTCTCACAATATCCTAGTTTTTAAAGGTTTTATGTCGTTGATCTATTGTAATCCTAATTTCAGTAAACATAATTAAAAACTGCATCTTTTGGGGACTTCTGGAAGCTAATTACTAGATTCTGTCATATTAATAATGTTTTAAGTATTTTTTTTTCATGAACCATTTATTTGGAGGAAATTTCTTGGTCACTAATTGATCAAGCTTTATTCGGATTGGTGCAACTGCTTTGAACTCAGGGCAAGTAAGTCAACTCACTAACTTAATAATATTTTCCTAGTCCACTTTTCTTTGCTTCCTTCTGCACAATACTTGAATATGTTTCTACTGCTGTATCATAAATTTGGAGCATATTAGGTAGGTTGGGATATAGAGATCGGACCTTCTTCCCTTATACCCCATTAGATATATCCTGCACTTAAGATTTCATTCAAATTGCACCATATTACCCTCAACACAGTAGGCTTTAGTTCATGATAAGCATATATTTCTGCCTGGGATGCTACTTCTTAGTAGCTATTTGGAAAGTCCCTTTAACTCCATTTCTGTTAGATTGACTTTTTACATGCTGGTTTGTGGTGATTATAGAGCTGATGGGGATAAGATCTCTCTATTTAAATTTCTTGAAGACCAAAGCTATCTTTTCCTTCAAAATAAATTTAATTTAAACACAGTAGTTCATAGGTTTGATTTTAATCTGTTATTTCTGGCATTCAATATCCCTATACAAATTCTACTGTCAGTGTAACATATCCTTCATCATTGTCACCAATTTCCCACCCTTCTCCAAGCCTACACCTTAGAGGTACAAATAATTTACTTAATATTTTCTGTTACAATTAACTAGTAAGGAATTATTAAAAAATAAATTCATTAAGAAAAAAATGTGAAATTTTTATATCTTACAATAGCATCATTATGCCATTTAAGGTTTACTAAGCTATTTATTGCTAGCAGAGCATTTTGCTGTTTGTTTGTTTATTGTACTTGCCTATGGACAGATATGGCATTCAGCTCTGAAACGTGAAAGTGGCTTTACCAAATCTGTCATTATTAAGGTTATACTGAGGTTTAGATGATCTACAGTAATGATGCTTTTTTCTCAAATATATTTTACTTTAATAGAGCTCTAACATAAATTGTTTGTTGCACTGTAGACATGTCAATGTCTGAATTTCTGTAACAATACAGACATTCCTTTTGATAAGGCATTTTATATTTAAAAAGGCTTTGTGTAAAACAAGAAAATCCCCTCAGGATGGCATTTCTTCTTCATTTTCACAGCTGGGGATGGCTTATCACCAGTGTTTGCTCAGTAATATTCACCACCTGTACAGTAAATGCTTTGTCATCTCCTGTCACCTGAGTCTACATAACAGAAGCAGGACAAACCTTGCAGAAACATCCATGTAAGGCATCCTCAAAAAAAAATATAGTACAGAGGTACTGGAGTCAGAGAGATAGTACAGCAGATATGCCATTTACATTTCTAGTATCTAGCCTGGGTTCAATCCCCAGCATGCAACATAGTACCCTGAGCACCACCAGTATTAATTACTGAGCTAAAAGCCAGAAGTAGCCCCTGAGCATTAGTAGGTGAATACAACACAGACAAAAATGTACCTAATTGAATTCATAGTGAAACTATAAATTCTTTGCAAGAATATGAGGTTAAAATCCAAGAATTTTATTCTTAGCCATAATTATAAATATTAAGCTTTTGTTTCATTTATTTGAAATTTCGAAAGCAATTTATATATATACAGGTTATCATATGTAAATATACATGTACTTTATAATGTTTACTGATTTTTAAATGAGTTGGCAATTATAGAGTGTTTAGAATAATGTCTACTAATATAATAAATTACTTAAGACTACCTATTACTGCCTGTTTATAGTTATTAAGGAATTTTATTATTACTTTTTAAAATTCTTATAGTTTGAACCCAAGCCAACTATGAAGACATTGTTTCTTATTGGCTGTATTTAGTTTACTCGCTGTAACTACAAAACTTTACTACTATTATGTCACAGATGAAAATGCTACTTTGATGCATTATTTATATTTTTGTTTAATTAAGGTCCTCATTCTCCAGAATCACTGAATGGTCATTAGAACAGGCAATAGTCACTTAGATTATTTTAGATGATTTACTTTAATTGTATTTATTTTTTGTTTTTTTTTTTTTCCTTTGGGCCACACCCGTTGACATTCAGGGGTTACTCCTGGTTTTGCATTCATAAATCGCTCCTGGCTTGAGAGATTATATGGGACACCTGGGAATCGAACCATGGTCTGTCCTAGGCTAGCGCCTGCAAGACAGACCATACTGGTTACACCACCATTCCAGTCCCTTACCTTAATTTTAAAAACATCACATCCATTTAGATGTCCCTCTTCTTACTATATGCACCTACTTACTATACACTAGTAAACATTTGTAGCTGGTAAAGTTTTATACCTATTCCCTGTTCTACTTTTGGGTAAGTTTGCCAGCTTCTCACTGCTTTTGCTTGTTTTTAACATTTTATTCCTAAATCATAATTTGAAGTATAAAGTAATAACTTTTCATCACCATCTGCATTTATATTGAGATATTAAAATTATGACTTAAGCAGAAAATAACAGAAAGCTTATGTCAAATGTCATGGGTAAATTAGAATTTAGTCTTCCACATATAACAGGTATCCAGCTAACTTTTGTTTTGCTAATTCCATCAGTGAATTATCAATAACATCTTTCCTTTTTTCTTTGTCTTTCTTTCATTTTTTTCTTTCTTTTATCCACCCTTTCTTTTTCTTCATTTCTATATTAATGGTCCTTATCTTTATATTTCATCTCCCTTTCTTTATATTTCTTCTTTTTCTTTGTTTCTTTTTCTTCTTTCTTTTTCTTTCTACTTCTCTCCTTTCTCTCTCCTTCCTTCCTTCCTTCCTTCCTTCCTTCCTTCCTTCCTTCCTTCCTTCCTTCCTTCCTTCCTTCCTTCCTTCCTTCCTTCCTTCCTTCCTTTTCTTTTCTTTCTCTTCTTTCATTCTTTCTTACCATACCTAACAGTGCTCAGAAGTCACTTTTAACCCGGTGCTTAAGGGAACAAATTGTGCTTTAAGGTATCAAATTGATGTTGACCATATGCAACTCAAACATCTTAACACCAATACTATTTCTGAAGACCTTATATCTCTTTTCATTCTAATCTTTTGCATTCTTTTTACAGATTATCAAAATCCCTGAAAAAGGCTTTCAATGTAAGCAAGTGCATTTTTTACTTGAACGATTCTTTTTCCAGAGTTCCTGAGCAAATATTGCCCGATATATCATTTGTTATAACTTAATTGCTCCTAAATAATGCTTATTCTTAAGCCAAATTAAAAAATGCAAACACTTCAATCAACTTTGACAAAAATGAATACTCTAAGTATCAAGTAAGGGTGTGAAAATATGAATGAAACTATTGCTTTGACAGTGTCACAGTCAAGTTTGATACATAATGTCACATAATAATTTTCTTACTTAAACTATTTTTAACATCTCCTTAGTGTCCTTTATAAATTTGGGTTCTTTATGAAAAACCAGATTTATAATAAATCACGGTGAGAAAGGAGTTAGCACTGGAATATATAATTATTTATTTCAATTAAAAAATACACATTTGCTTTCTCTTCCTCCTCCTCCTTCTTTTTCTTCTCCTCCTTCACGTCTTCATCCTCCTTCCCCCCAACTTCTCCTCCTCCAACTTCTCCTTATCTTCATAGTTATTTGGGTCTACTTATAGAAAAACAATCTAGGCAAAATAAAACTTCATATTAAAGCCTGGAAATCCAACAGTGAGTGATTCATTTAAAAATTTTGGATATTTTGGGGCCAGAGAGATAGCATAGAGGTAATGTGTTTGCCTTGCATGCAGAAGGTCAGTGGTTCAAATCCCAGCATCCCATAAAGTCCCCTGAGCCTGCCAGGAGAGATTTCTGAGCATAGACCCAGGAGTAACCCCTGAGCACTGCTGAGTGTGACCCCCAAAAATCCAAAAATAAAACAAAACAAACAAACAAACAAACAAAAAACAAAAAATGGATATTTTTTCTTTGTTTCTTTCAACCTTTTAAGTATATCCTTTATATTAACATAGCATATATTTTTGATACTCTTCTGGATAACACTGTGTGAAAACTCTGTTGAGAAGTAGGAAAAAGCTAGTAGCATAAGTTATATCTTCCTGGGAATGGCAAGTTTCGAGAAAAACACATAAGATATACTATGTATCCATCTTGGGTAAAAGTCAATCAGGAAAATTAAAGAACTTAGAGAAAGGCCGGGCGGTGGCGCTCGAGGTAAGGTGCCTGCCTTACCTGCGCTAGCCTAGGAGACGGACCGCGGTTCGATCCCCCGGCGTCCCATATGGTCCCCCAAGCCAGGAGCGACTTCTGAGCGCATAGCCAGGAGTAACCCCTGAGCGTCACCGGGTGTGGCCCAAAAAACCAAAAAAAAGAACTTAGAGAAAGGCATGATGTTTTTCTGATGCATAAATAATTCATTTTATCCTTTGTGAATGGAAATGAATTAGGATGAAACATAGGATCAGAATATGACTGGTGAGTCATGATATAGAAAAGAATTCAGGCAGCCCATAAGCCCTTAATGTATTTGCTGTGGAGAGAAAAGCAATTAGGAGGATGGGGATGGAAGATAAGTTTTAGTTGTAGAAATGGAAGGAATAGGGACTCTGAATCATTAAATAATGTTACTAATAGTTTGTCCTTTGTTTAACTCTCACAGTGTTTTCTAAATACTATGCTTCTGAAGTACCCTGATTCAGTACGACTTCTTTTTTTGTTTTGTTTTGTTTTGCTTTGGGGCCACACCTAATGATGCTCAGGTACTGATGTCTATGAACTCAGAAATCACTCCTGGCTTTGGGAACCATATGGAATGCTGGGGATCTAACCAAGGTCTGTCCTGGGTCAACCTTCTGCAAGGTAACGCCCTACTGCTGTGCTATAGTCTGGCCCCTTCAGCAAGACTTCTTAACACTGTCTTCAGTCAAGTGTTTTGCACAGTAGAGTTTCTTTACAACAGGTTGTATTTAAAACTGTACTGTTTTATGCCTTTGAAGAATTTCTTCTTGATGTTATCTGTGCAATCAATTTTGCATTCTCTTTAAAGATGATTTGATATAAATGAAAGTGAGATTTGGGCTTTTTTAATGAATGGCATCTGTAGTTATATTGAAAAGGTCTTATGAAACATCATTCTGTCTACTATTTAAAACAAGTATCAAAGTAAGGATACAGTGTTAAATTATAGAAATATGTAATTGTAGTTTAAAAGGTATTTCAAAAAAGGTTTCAGTTCAATGACTTCAAATAATTGGTAGAATTGTGAAAAGTAATTCTTAACTGTTAGCAGTAAGGAGGATAAAGGGATTTCATAGGATTGGCAGAATTAATCTGTTAGTAGACAGAAAATTGTACTGATAGAAATAAATTATATTAATGATATTTATCTTTATAATTTTGGGGGTTTTGGCCACACCCAGGGGTACTTAGGGTTTACTCCTGGCTTAACACTCAGAAGTCGTTCCTGGCAGGTTCAGCGACCATCGGGGATGCCAGGGATCTAACCCTGATCAGCCACATGTAAGGCTAATACCCTACCCACTATACTATCACTTTGGCCTAACAGGTAGATTCCAAATGGCTTTATAATTATGATTGACATAGAAAGTTTTATGCAGCTTCTATAAACTTAAAAATATTTAAATTCCAAATAACTAGTCTAAGCATATTATTGGATGGAAAGCAATAAAACAGGATCTGAGAGTAATAAAAGCTAATTGTTATTTATCAGGATCATTGACATATCAGAATATAGGAAACATTCAAATTGTCAATATCCTTTTCTTAAATTATAATTTAGTTTTTCAAAACATTATTGTGTCTCTCAACTCCCTTGTTTATACAAGACACTCAACCTCCTCTCTCTTGCGTAAGGATACTGAACTTCAAGGATACTCAACTTCAGTAGTTTTTCTCTAAATTTTCTCTAATGTTTTCTAAATTTCTGAACATATATTTATTTTTATGTTAAAGCTATATCACATAAACCTAAGAAACAGCTAATATGAAGGGAATACATGCTAGAGTGAATGACAATAAATACTCTAAGAAAAATATATAATGCTGAGTATACTGGTAGAAAGAAAAAGAGTTACTCAATTGCAGCTTAGATAGAATATTGCAAATACTATATTCATAATTTTCTGCTAGAGATATTAAAATGTTGTGAATTTTCAAGGGTAATTGAAAGACTATATGATTTATAATATGAGCATATATATTCTTAAAATTAATTTCTAAAATATTAGATCTTATTAAATTCTCATACATTGCTCATAAGCCCAACCACTTAAGAGGGGTCTCTTATGTGCTATTTTGAACTCCATAAAGGTGATTGTAAAATTATATTACTCCCATAGCACTAATAGCTTTATGTGATGTGTCCCATACCACTGATGTGGTCACTCCACATCAGTTCTAGAAATAATAACGATTTCTTAATTTTTACAGATGATAAAAATCATTATGGTAAAATGGAAATGATGAAGAAGCATAATTTATTTAAACTCATGATAATGAATTATAGCAAGCAGAATAACACTCCCTCTTAAAGATACTAATTCCCTAATCTCCATAACCTATGTATATCACTTTTCACATTAAAAAGACATTTATAGGTGTGATTAATGGGAAGATGGAAAGATTATCCTGGATTTTTCAAGTGATTTCAGGATATGTCTTTAAAAGAGAGATCAAAAGAAATTAGAGTAAAAGAAGAAGTAATTATTGAAGCAAAGGTTTGAATAATGTAACCCTAGCCAAGAAAAATGGGCTTGTCCTAGAATCTAGAAAGGGCAATTTAGGCTGTCCAGAAAGAAATAAGTTCTTCCACTGATACTTAAATTCTAACCCTTTAAACTAATCTCATAGGTCTGATCCTAGTGCTACAAAATAATGAACAGTTGAGTTTTTTTAGCCACTAAGTTATCAGTAATTTAGTGATGCTATAGCAATCTGAAACCAGTATAGGAAAAGATAGCAATATTAAAAAATAAACATTTTTTAATTTTAGGAAACAGGCACTATTTTAGGAACATTGAATTTGGTATAAATATTTTTTAATTATTATCATTATTGATCTCTAGAGCTTTGTATATATAGATCAGTAAAAACATAGTATTTTCTAAAGTCTCACCATTATCCCTTATTATAAACTTATCCATTGCTATATAATTACATATTGCTAAGTTATCATACTGTTTAAACATTCAAAATTTTAGCTACCTTCTTTCTTTTAAAGCTCTATCAACAAAAACATCAAAAAATTGAACTGCTTGTGAAAACAGAATTGAGGAAGATATAAATACCAAAATAAAAATAAAGAAGTATGGCATTCACTTCCTAGGAATATCTAATAAACCTTGAAAGTTAAGAATGCTTTCAACAATTGATAAAGAAGACCAGACACTTTTCACTTCATCTTACATGAATTAAACCTCTTTTGATTAGCATGTGGAATAGTCATGAGGAAAAAACACCATCTTTTGCTCTGGAACAAATATGGGTAGAGTAGCAAGTCCATCTTAAATATAAAGGCCACTCTGACAAGTACTCTGTATATGACCTTGCTAAGAACACATATATTAAAACAGTACTTTATGTTCAGTTACTAACAGTCACCATATAAGTTAAATGGTTACCCTGCCTTCCTAATTTACTAATGGCACAATAGCTAAGCATTATGCCAAATATCAAGTAAATTTACAAATGGCAGAATAACAAAATAATTTTGACACATATAATACGTCTCCTTAGAAACAATCTCTGAGAATATCTTACCCTTATTGTTTTGTTCTTTTCACTGTTGCTTGGAAGTGTGAAAGGAAGAATACACTCACAATGAATATAAACATTTTTTGTTTTCTCACTGTATGCATAAAAAAGCATTTAATATTTGTGTTGACACCCATAAAAATCCTTTTCACTTTCTCAATTTCCCCAAAATAAACAAAACATCTTTTGTAAAATGCAAATGTTATTTCATGCTAGATGCACTTGACAGAATTTTTATTGGCCACAAGATAAATTGCTTATCCAAGACCCCTCTCTATCTGACTTCTGTCCAAATATGTAGCAGAGAAAGTTTTACTTTCATATTCTACACATGAAAATTTTACTTATCCTAAAATTCAATTTTTTCCCTATTTTGGACCTTTGAATAAATGTCTCTGAGATTCTATCCCTTTTCTTTTCTTCACATCTCCAGGTTCACAAATTTAGTGTGGTCAGTTATACAGCATGCCAGATCTCCACTAAGAAATCATTGTCTCGGGCCCGGAGAGATAGCACAACAGCATTTGCCTTGCAAGCAGCGGATCCAGGACCAAAGGTGGTTGGTTCGAATCCCGGTGTACCATATGGTCCCCCGTGCCTGCCAGGCACTGTTTCTGAGCAGACAGACGACAGGAGTAACCCCTGAGCACTGCTGGGTGTGACCCAAAAACAAAAAAAAAAAAAAAGAAATCATTGTCTCTTGTAGTTTCTTTGACCTAAACAAAGAAAAGGGTAATTATGTCTCCTTTGTGTCCCTCTCAACTCAATGTTGTCTTGTCATTATTTGGAAAATAAATATACTGGCAAGCTTGGTAAACTACCCAGGGAATTAAAATTACCATTTGCCCATTATTATGGAGTCTAGAGGAAAATTTAATTTTGAGATGAACATAAAATAATATGAGAAAAATAGATTAGAAGAGATAATACAGCAAGTGACGCCAACTGCCCTAAAGATGTATCACTATGTATGCATTATATCTATGCCATGTTATTGAGCCACATCTCTATTATTTTATCTTTAAAGTCATTATTGGTAATTTATAATATCCCTTTTTTATATTTTGATAGTTTTCTAAAATTAGAATTTTACTTTTAAATTGAAAAAGTTGATCTATGAGGAACAGAGCTATATCACAGTGGGTAGAGCACTTGCCTTGCACACTGCCAACCAAAGTTTGATATCTGAAATCTGATATGATCCCCTGACCCCACCTGGAATGATTCCTGAATGCAGAACCAGGAGTAAGTTCTGAGCTGGGTGTTGCCCAACCCTCTTCCCCAAAATGTTGGTATATGCTATATGTTATTTGTCTATTCATTTGTTGATGTCATTTGATTATTCATTTAGCAAATACATATGATATAGTTACTAAATGTCAGATTCAAAGCTTGAGATGAAAACATTGAACAACACAAGTTTTTGTCTTTTTTTTGCTTATTTATTGCTTTTTGAATTTTTCTTTTATTATTTTTGGGGAGATTAACTAGTTGTTGTGTGTGTAAACATTTCCATGGGATTATTAGGGTACTGATCCTACCCTAATCGGTGATTGTGCCCTACCCTTGGTGTGACCTGGCATTCTGCTCCCACCCTAGGGTGGTACCTGATTCTGATGTATAAAAACAAGGGTCTGTGGAAGGCTGGGGCTTTTTTTGAGGGCTTATTCTGGGGCTTTTGGCTTCAGCCATGTCCACTGAATAAAGCTGATATCTTCTAAAGCCTGACTCCCTGTTAGCTTTATACCAGCCGCATTCACCTCAGAACTGCTGGCTGAATGGGATGACAGACATGTGCTCCGAGCTGGAGGAGAAAGACCTCATCCTCCATCCCTCCATCAGTCAGCCCCATCAAGGATTGATTTGCAACAACTAGTGTTTCACAGGACATATTTCTACCTCGAGTACAAGGATATCTCTGGTGGTTCTTAAGATACCATTATGTGGTGTTGAAGTTAGAATTCAAGGTGATTGTGTGAAGGACACATATCTTACTCTCTGTGTTACATCTCTGTCCAAATAAACCATTTATTTATTTATTTATTTATTTATTTATTTATTTTAGCGACATGGTTACAAAGATGTTCATAGTTGGGTTTCAGTCATAATCAAATGTACAACTCCCTTTACCAATGTACTGGCTTTAAGCAGTTTTACATCTATTAAAAGGTATAAAAAATAAACTAAAAATGTGTTACTTAATATCAAGAAATAGAACATTGGGGCTAGAGTTAAATGCACAGCAGGTAGAATGTTTGCCTTGCATGTGATGATCCTGGACCAAACCGAGACAGACCCAAATCCTATCCCCTGCAACCCATATAGTCCCCTGAGCCTACTAGGAGTGATTTCTAAGAGCAGAGACAGGAGTAACCACTGAGCACTGCTGTATGAGCCCACCCCCATCAAAAAGAAAAAATAAATAGAACATTATGATAAATTTGGAAGTGAGTAATGGCTAATGAAAGACCTTTTTGGTGTCAAGAAGGTACAAATCCTATGAAGGTAAAAGAGTCTTTCAAGCAATAGGAACAAGTAATGCATTGCCCTGACAGTGGAAAGGTCTGACATGTTCAAAATAATATTAAAAGCAATGCCACAAATGTAATGACAGTAAATAC
The DNA here is from genome assembly GCF_024139225.1 of Suncus etruscus. Classification (NCBI taxonomy): domain Eukaryota; kingdom Metazoa; phylum Chordata; class Mammalia; order Eulipotyphla; family Soricidae; genus Suncus; species Suncus etruscus. The sequence goes on along the minus strand of NC_064848.1, from coordinate 134,236,631 downwards.
TATTTTTGAGAGGGAAAGTACTGTTTCGGAGAGTCCAAATTGGTAGGCTTTAAGATCAGGATGATGAATCTAGATCTTATGCACTATATAATGATAATAAACTTATATATGACTGTCCTAATTTTACTAAGTAATCTCCTAAAATATGATTTTATTAGCTTTACTTTATTCTGTCATATGGACATGCTTGTATTCAATCTATTATTACCTTTTATTGGACATTTAGGTTATAAAACTTGGTCCAAATCCAACTTGAATCAATTAGTGAAACAGAACATATCCACTTCTTTGCTGCTTCAATCAAATACCAGTTAGTAGCAATTAGTTTTCACTACAGATGATAAATGACACTGGAAATTTATAATCAGGTGAGACATGTGCACTATTTTCCCTGATCTAACTTATTTTGACATGTGTGAATAAATATTGGATGTTTAAATTAACACATGTCATATATCAACTATCTCTGGAGAGCTCTTATAAATCTAATAAGTGAGCATTTTGGTATAATGACAATTTTATAATTATTTTGTTTGAAGCCTAATATTTATTTAATAAAATGTATCCAATATTTAAAAGTTCTTACATTTATGTACTTTTAAATGTATGGTACATAGATTATTAAAAAGAATAATTGTCTTTAATTGCAATAAAATTAAATATTTTGTTCAGTTTATTTTTTTTGTTTCAGGTGACAGAGGACATAAGACCTCATACATTCAAGGAAAGTGCTTGCTGAAATACATTTCCAGATGGTAAAATTTCTTTAAGGCCAAAGTGATACAGTAATACAGGCAATAATGTCAGGCAATCCAACAAGTATTGCCTTACAAGTGGCAGACTTTGATTTGGTACCAAGGCACACTATATGGTCGCCCAAGCCTACTAGATTTGATTGAGTTCAGAGGAAAGAATAAACTTTGAGGACCTCAAATGTGGCCCTGAACGAATGAAAGAAAAAAATAAAAAAAGGAAGGAAGACAATTTAGGCTTTTTAAAAATAATATATTTATTTAAGCACCATGATTACAAACATGTTTATATTTGGGTTTCAGTTATAAAAAAAAGAACAAACCCCTCACCAGTGCAACTTTCCCACTACAAATGCTCCCTATGTACCTTGTCCTCCAAACCCTGCCCGTACTATAGATGAGTATATGACTTCTCTCACTCACTGCCATTGCCATAATAGTTGTCAGTATAATATTTCTCTAAGTGAACTCACCACTCTTTGTGTTAAACTTCATACTGTGTGCCAGTTCTTTAAGCCATCATCTCTATTGCTCTGGGTATTATTAAAATACTGTCTTTTATTTTTCTTAAATTCAGAGATGAGTGAGACAATTCTGTGTCTATCTATCTCCCTGTGACGTATTCACTCAGATAATAGTTTCCATGTCTATCCATGTATAGGAAAATTTTATGACTTCATTTTTTCTGAAGGCTGCATAGTATTCCATTGTGTATATGGACCACAGTTTCTTTAGCCACTCATCTTTTCTTCGGCATCTGGGTTGTTTCCAGATTCTGGCTATTGTAAATAGCACTGCAATGAATATAGGTGTGCACAAGGCATTTTTGTATTGTGTTTTTGTGTTCATAGGGTATATTCCTAGAAGTGCTATAGCTGGATCATATGGGAGTTCAATTTTCTGTTTTGTGAGGAATATCCATATTGTTTTCCACAAGGGCTGGACTAATTGGAAATCCCACCAGCAGTGAATGAGAGTTTCTTTCTTCCAACATTCCTGCCAGCAATGATTGTTCTTGTTCTTTGTGATGTATGCCAGTCTCTGTGACCTGAGGTTGTATCTTGTTTTTTTTATTTGATTAGTGATGTGGAGTATTTTTATATTTTTTTGGCTATTTGTATTTCTTCTTTGAGGAAATGTCTTATTTCTTCTCCCCATTTTCCTCTAAAATCTGGTACAAGACAAGGCTGCTCCTCTCACCATTCCTTTTCAACATAGTACTGGAAACACTTTCAATAGCATTTAACAAGTAAAATATATGAAGGGCACCCAGGTATAAAGGAAAGACAGCTCTCATTGCTTGCAGAGACATGCTACTATATTTATAAAATATAAACCATTAAATATAAACCATATAAAATATAAACCATTATCAAAATGGTTCTAGAAATAATAGATTTCTATAACAAAGTAGCAGGCTACAACATTTACAGTCAAAAAATCAAAGGCCTTCTTATACACAAATAATGATAGAGAATAAATTAACATTAAAAAAGTAATCCCATTCACATTAGTGCCACACACACTCAAATACCTTAGAGTCAAGTTAATTAATGATACAAAGAAACTAAATATACAAAGATAACTATAACATGCTGTTTCAAGAAATAAAAGAGAACACAAGGAGTTGGAGATATATACCTTGTTGATGGGTTTGGAGGATTAACATCATTAAAATGGCAATACTTTTGAAAGCACTGTATAGATTTAATGCAATTCCTGTAAAGATACCCATGACATTCTTCAAAGAACTGAAATTCATTTGTGACAATAAACACCCATATATAGCTAAGCAACACTTAGAAAAATGAACATGGGAAGCATCATGTTCCCCAACTTTAAATTGTATTTCAAAGCATTAGTTATTAAAACAGCATGGTATTGAAATAAAGACAGACCTTCAGATCAATGACATAGATTTGAGTATTCAGTGAATGACCCCCAGACGTACAATTAATTAAGCTTTGATAAAGTGGCAAGAAGAGCAAAATGGAGCAAGGAAAGCCTCTTTAACAAGTGGTGTTGAGACAACTGGTCAGCCACAAGTTAAAAAGCAAACTTGGACCTCCATCTTACACCATGCACAAAGGTCAAATTCCAATGGATTAAAGACCTTGATATCAGACTTGAAACCATAAGGTATATAAAAGAAGATGCAAAAAAAAAAAAAAACAACTAATTTGAACCTTTATATAACACCATGCACAAAAATCAAATCCCAATGGATCAAAGACCTGGATATCAGACAGACTAAAATCATAAGGTATATCGAAGAATACATAGGTAAAACACTCCATGATATTGTGACTAAATACATCTTGAAGGAGGAAAAAGTACTCTCTAAACAAGTAGAAGCAGAGATAAACAGATGGGATTATAATAATCTGCACCTCAAAGGAAATAGTGACTCGGATACACAATAGTGACTAGGATCCCATCCCACAGAATGGGAGAAACTATTCACCCAATACCCATAATATAAGGATCTAATATATAAGATATACAAGGTACTGACAGAACTATACCCTGACAGAACAGCAAAAAGAAATTGGCTTTTTAAATCAGTGTTGGCTCACCCACATATGCCTGGGCTATACCAACTGACCAACATGCACAATTTCAACAATTATTTTGGAAGAACACTTATTCTGATATAACATAAACTCTTTATTTTAGCGATTCTGTACTCTCAGTCCTAAATGGATCTCTATGACTTGAAGTTAATTTTGCAATATTTTCCAAATCCTCTTACCTTCATCAGGATTCCCTATAGCAGGAGCCTTACCATATTAGTACTATTAGCCCTAGACAATTGTATAAAGTCTAAGTACCCTTTCACATAATATTGATTTAATTTGAAAAAAATCAATGTTTATGAATATAAAAATCATTTTATTGCAGATGTTTATCTGCAACTAGTCCTTAAATATATATAAAACCTAGATTACCAGTCCTCTGCAGATGATTTCCAAGTTAGAATAAAAGAATCACTTTTGACCTTTATATGGGTTTTACTTTTATATGTATAATATAAGTAAATATATATATGCTTTAAATATATATATAAAACACAAGTAAATATATGTTTTGTAGAGAATGTTATGAGAGTGTATGGCAATATATATGTATATGTGTGTATTTATGTAATTGGACTCTCAGGAGTTACTGTTCAGTATATAGACATAATAAATAAACACATACACATGTATAATGCCATACATTCTCATAACATATTCTACAAAACATATATTTACAAGTAAATATTTACTTGTAAATATTTTTTGTAGAGTATGTATATAATAGAGTGTATACATATACATATGTATGTATATGTGTTTTATATATATATATTGCTTTTTGAGCCACAGCTGGTGACACTCAGGCATTACTATGAGCTATGTGCTCAGAAATTGCCCCTGGCTTGGGAGACCATATGGGACACCGGGGATTCAACCACTGTCCATCATAGGCTAGTTTGGGCAGGGCAGATGCCTTTCCACTTGTGCCACCACTCCTACCTAATTAAAAATATGTTTATTTTGTACCTTGATCCCAACAACTTAAACTCTACATACTGACTTCTTTGGTTTCATGTTGATTGTATAGGACAGTGCTTTCATATTCCTAAAAAATTTCAGATCCTATATGAGTCAGAGGTAATATTCAAAGGCCTATCAGGTTACTTCCTGGAATTATGCTTCTAGTTATGAGATGTATTTTCTGTTTGGGTCTCTACAAGCAAAAATACTATGGCAACACCAACTTTATCGGCATAAGAGTAGAAAACCCCAAGTGCTACTGGAATACAGCTAGCAGCACAACTAGCATAACAATCCTTAATCAGAAGTGTTGTGTATGTAAATATTTTGGGGGATTACTATGTTGCTCACCCTAATCTGATTAGGTGATTGTGCCCTACCCTAGGGTGTGACCTGGCATTCTGCCCCCACCCCAGGGTAGGACCTGATTCTGCTTCCACCATTGGTTGGTATCTGATCCCACCATTGGGATACCATTTACATACACAACACAGAAGTGTTGTTATCTTACCCACAAGAACACAAACTGTTATTTCTTTTCACCTTAAAGAAATGGCATATTAATATAGATTTCATACCACAGCATATCTTACTACAGGTTCAAATCTTTTTTATTGTCTGCCTGTTTTTGTTTTATAAGGTGTTGATGATGTTTTAAACTTCTGGCACCCACTTAAATCAGGAAACAATGTCTGTTCTAGCCAACTGTTCAAAGAACTTCACTTTATTTTCCAGAAATCAATTCTCATTCATAATCCCTGTAGTTATTGGTCATTGGCTTCTTCCAAAGTAAAGCACCAAAATATAATTGAAATTAACTTCGCATGCTCGCTTCGGCAGCTCATATACTAAAATTGGAATGATACAGAGAAGAGAGATACATGGCCCCTGCGCAAGGATGACGCGCAAATTCGTGAAGCATTACATATTTAAAAATAAAAGAAATTAACTTCGCATGCCCATAGTCTTAAAACCAAACTGAAATGGATTTTTGTTTGTTTGTTTGTTTTTATTTTTTGGGTCACACCCAAAGGTGCTTAACTAAAATTTTCTTGAACTTTACTTTACTGAAAGTAAAAACATATGATTAACTTTTGCATAAAACCCTGATTCCTAATATGTGATTGTATATGTTTAGGTTAGTGAAGAGAGACATGCCTATTTGTAGATCTGTGTGAACATCTGTATGAAGTTTAACTTTTAGAAGAAATATGCATGTCTATAAAAAATATTTTTTTCTGCTATAGTTATGTGTAGGAATATCAGAAATAAGACAGTTAGAGGTCAGAGCGGTGGTGCAAGCCGTAAGGCATTTGTCTTGCACATGCTAACCTAGGACAGACTGCTGTTCCATCCCCTGGTGTCCCATATGGTCCCTGAAAGCCAGGAGCTATTTCTGAGTGCACAGCCAGAAGAAAATCTGAGCATCAAGGGGTGTTGCCCAAAAAAGCAAAAAAATAAGAAATAAGACAGGTAGATCTTTTTCTGGAAAATTATATTTAGTCAAGCATGCCTCAAGGCATGCATATTGGAACCATATGAAAATGTTTTAAAATAATTCTGATCAGAAATAACATATTGAAAAGTGAAGAAAGAATAGATAATGATATAAAAAGTGATATATAAAAAGGCAGTAAAATCACTGAATTATTAAGGACTAAAATATCCTATTCCTTCTTTTACTTTTAATGTAACCAGAAGGTGCGAAGATTCACATTTCTCATCATAAAGCAAAGAAAATGTAATTATTTGAGTAGTAAATGTCTATCACAGTGTGGGGAATCAATATATGTAATCAACAATTGGAAGGGCTTTTATCCTACCTCAATCAGCAAATATCACTTCTAATACTAATAATGCTTACTGATCAAATTTGTATAGATGTGCTACAATAAAATTTTTATTGACCACATAATATTTATCCGGACATTTTAGTGTTTCATATCTTTTGTATCATATAATATCTATAAAACATTTAGAAGATGCACTGTTTGCATTTTTAAGTTAGTACATTGAGATGCAGAGATACTAATATGGTTAAAATTAAATAGCCATAAACCAAGGATCTGGGATAAGAGTAATTTGGGATTAGAGAGGTAGAGTGTTTGTCTTAGAATTTCTAGCCCAGGTTCCTCCAGTAATGACCACTGTGTGCAGACTCAGGAGTAAACCTCAAACATCACGGGTGATAGGCCCAAAACAAGTAGGCTAACATAAAAAAAGAATACCAGCAGTCTGACCTCAAAATCCATGCATACTTATTCTTTGTAAAATAATATCTCTTAAAAAACAGGTAAAACTGAGACTCTTGGGCATGGTTTTAGAAACAAAGACACACCCTTGTAATTCTAGTTTGGTGGAATTAAGGAGTTGGTAGTTTTCAAAAAAGAAATGAGTAGTGAGTAATGAATGACATACAAGACTCTGTGCTACTTTGAAAAAAGATTGCAAACGGATGCTGCATCTCCTGAATAACAAGCTAGTGGCAAGGGAGAGCATATCTTATTGTCACAGTTATAGATGGAACCAAGTTTAACCTTCCTCAAGATGAGTTTCTGACTTCCTGGAATGTAAAATTTAGGTTTTGTCTCAGATGAAACTTAGTCAACAGTTACAGGGCATGTAAACTTCCTAGACACGTTCGTAATTAATAGTTCTCCCTCATAATAACTATGCAAACATAGAGTATTTGAAGGGACTCCAGTGGAAGAGTATTTCTTTTCATTTTCGAAGTAGATTGTATATTCCAGTAAATTATTAAAAAATGGGTATTGCCAGTCTAGTTAGCTCTGACAAGTGTCATTCCTTTGACCACACCAGGTCATAAGTAAAGTTTGCCCCGTGCATAAAAGATGACCACCCTTAATACACATACCGGCAATAACAGTTTGTTGGCACAATAAGAAAAATGGGGGCCGGGCGGTGGCGCTGGAGGTAAGGTGCCTGCCTTGCCTGTGCTAACCTAGGACGGACCGCGGTTCGATCCCCCGGCGTCCCATATGGTCCCCCAAGAAGCCAGGAGCAACTTCTGAGCGCATAGCCAGGAGTAACCCCTGAGCCTCACAGGGTGTGGCCCAAAAACCAAAAAAAAAAAAAAAAAAAAAAAAAAAAAAAAAAAAAAGAAAAATGAAAGAAATGTTTTATTCAGTGACTGAGGAGCTTAAATAAAATATTGAGATGGTTTTCCAACTAGGCTTAGAACAATGGTGACAATAAAGATGGTGACAATGATTATAGAGTCATATTTGTACATCATTTTAAAATAAATCATTTTACAATTACTAAAATTGTATCTATTATCATCAATTTTTATTTTTAAAACCAGAATATATATTATCAATATGTAAATGTTATAGTCAATATCTCACAGTAATTTAATTTTAAAAATTGTAAGAACTGAGACATTAGGTAATATATTTTCAAGTTAGATGTTACTAAGAAATACTTCTTCATGTCAGGCTACTAGTTAATGCAAAGTATATCTCAAGACTTCTGATGGATTTGAAATTTTGTTATAAGTAGCATCAATAAATTAATTTATATATTTATTAAATTAAATATAATTTATATATTTATTAATATATATTAATTTATAATTATTAATAAAATTAATTAAATAATTAAAACGACATATGCATCTAATGCATGATTGCCAAATAAGTAGTATCCATGTATTCAATGAACTTTACTACTATTTGAATACAACTAAGCTTCATATTAATTGTAGTTTTCTGGGCAACTTGATATTTCATGCTCTGTTTCTTGTCAGGTTAAGAAACAAGAACAGAGGTCAACTAAATGAAATAAAAACTTGCATTTGGATTTTACATGGAAATGGTCAGGATAATTCTGCTATTATTGTGTATTTTCCCCCTAGAAGAGGCATTATTACCCTTTATTAGTCAAGATAAACTGATATCTACACAAAGGAGTAATGCAATCTTATGTTCCCCTCAAAACCAATATTTTTCTATTGCTCATTGTTTTCTTTATATATATATATATATATATATATATATATATATAAAAGTCATTGTAAAATTGTTATCTGCTAGTGTACATTTGATAAATATCTTTTAAGCAAGTACCCCTTTCCCATTTTACAATTTCTGTATGCAATTTGAACACAAGATCACTTTCAGAGGTGTTCACATTAGTAAAGTCTAGAACTAATAAAATAGGTAGCTTCTATATTCATTTATTTGGTTTGGAGGCCATATACAAGAAATACTAAGGGCATAATATTGACTCTATGCTCAGGAATCACTATAATATTGCTGGGGGACTGTATACCGTTTCAGAATCAAACTTAGGTGGCTGTATACGAAAAAATATAGCTACTAAGTAAAGATTTTAAGCAATTTATTGTGGTAATGTTGCAGTTCTATGATTTTTTTTATTGGTGCCAGAGAAAGATTCAAGGATGAAATTTCAAGGATAAACTAATCTTTATTATATGCAGAGCATTCACATAATTCACTATATCCCTCAAATTAAGTAGAGAAATGTAAATCGGAAAAGTTTTTATTTATAGTTGTTAACATTATTAAAATCCAAATATCACATTGATTTTTTATGATAAATATAAAATAAGACAATCATTTTCACTGATACCCAAATAAAAATTTAATGTACAGAGGATCAATAATGCTCTGCATCATCTTTATTATTTATTCAGAGTTTTAGTAGATTTTGATAAAGTTTTCAGTACTGGACAAAATATCTATGCATAAAAAACAATCAAATGCTTAAAGATGCTGTCAACTACCTAAATCCTTATAGCATCCATCTGCCTGGTTCTGCACTCAGGGGTCATTACTGAATAAGATCATGACATATTTGAGTCACTACTAAAGTGCATAAAAATCCACAGAACATTAAGATTTTAAAAATAAAAAAAAAGATTTTAAAAATATATTTGCTGTTGTTTTGTACTTTGAAGTACTCAGAAATTATTCCTAGTACTGTACAATGTGATCCCTTTTGGCAGTGCTTATATGTGGTGCTTATATGTGCCAAGGATTATATGTAGTTCTTGGGCTCAAATCAGCGTAGGGGAAGGCTCAGGTAAGGCAATCTTGTACTCAGTACTATCTCTTCTTCACCTACCATTAAGATTTTGTGCTGATAAAAATTTAAATTATGATATTTATGGAGGACAAATTTGGTGATGGGAATTCCCCTGATTCAATGTTAATATGTACTTAAAATACTACTGTGAAATATATGTAAGACAATATGGTCAAAATAAAATTATATATATAAAATAAATAAATAAAAACAAGCAACAACAAAAAAGTAGACATAAATACAATTACCATTTGATAATAATATTACCTGTTTTACTTTTTCATTGGATCAAAAAGTCCCATTAAAAATGGATTATATTTGTGTCTTGCATTTTATTGCTTTTTTCTTCCCTGTTTCTTGGAGGTTGCATTTATTTTTTTTTTACAACCAGGAGTACTTTGCAGTGCATCATTGGGCAGTGCTTGGGCAACCATGTGCAAGGCTAAGGATTGAACCAGGATTGATCATGTGCAAGATAAACTCCTAAACTCCTAAACTGTCTCTCTGGTCCTTGGTCCTTGGGTTCCAATTCTGTGGCAAATTATAATGCACTAAATTGAGAATATAACTCACAAAGAAGTGATGTTTTAATTGATTCCTTAAACACCTTTTAGATTGTGTCTCTTCTACTAGTAATGAGATAAACTAAATCCATATTATCTGATTACAGGATGTCTATTGGTTGTAAAATTTAATGAAGTTTTTTTATGTTAAATATCTACTGTAACATATTCACTAGATTGTGCCCATTTATAAGAATTTAAGAAAAACTTTAATCTTGTTTAAGAATGTTAAAAAAATATCACAATTCAAGTTGTAAAGAATTTTTATCTCTTTTAATGGAATATGGGTGCACACCCCACTACATCCAAGAATTACTCTTGACTATGTGCTTAAGGATCACTCCTGGCAGGATTCAGGATATTGTACGGAGTGCAAAGGATTAAAGTCCAACCAAAGCACATGTAAAGCAAGCATACTACGCACTATCTATCTATCACCTGTTTTGGCCAGGGTCAAAGACTCAATTCTGGTTTAAGCATGTGATCTTGTCTTAAACTTAAATTTGTAGTCAATTCTATTTTCTGACGATAGCTATATTCCTTTCCTCATTCAGTGCTATTTGTCTAAGCAACTTCATATCCTTTATAAATATAACTATTATAGTTGAAGTGCAAAAATGATAAAATATAGTGCACTATAAACCACTAATTACTGATAATATTTCAAACATGGGACAATTTTAGGATATATAAAAAAAACAATTTAGTTTCTATGAATTTCTCAATAGAAAGAGATATACATATCACTTGGGGATTGTAAAGTACTGAATAGATATTCAATTATAATAAATGCATGAATAGGATTTTTAGTTGCTCTAGCAAAATTCAAACCTTAAATTAAATTAAATTTAATTTAATGTAAGTAACTTGAGTTTCCATTTATGACTATTTTTTGATATTTATTCACAAATTATGTACCCTGTACCTAACGGTGAAATTTTATAATACTAAATACTGTAGTAGTTAATTTGTCAAGATAAATATACCAAATACTAAGAGTGTGTCCTCTGTTTTAAACATTATATAGATTACAAACTTAAAAAAAAAACTTATACACTGAATGTTTAGTATAAAAAGCTGAGTCATATTTGAAGAGCAAAATAATATAATTGAGGAAAGTAGTGTTTTTCTTGTACGAGTTATTCAGAGCTAGAAAGATTGGAGATTTATAGTAGAATTTGCTGATTACGATAACATTGCACTTAAAAATACAATAGGCCAAGAAAATTTTCAGAAAAAGTAGTACAGTTAGAAAATAATAGAAACAATATAAAATTTTATGAATAAAAAACATTTGAAGACAAGTATAATCTAAAATTTTTCCATGTGTCAAATTAACAGAATTTAGGTTCACAGATATAATTAATGTATTTTAATAACTTATACTTCACTAATTTATAAATAATATATTATTTTAAATATACAAATAATAGTGTTTAGATACAAAGAATCATTTATTTGTAACAACTCAACTAATAAATATATTAAAATGTTAATAAGTCTAAATTTCTGATAATTCTTTTCACATGACATGTAGAAAGTAATAATGAAAACAAAATATTCAATAGTTTTGTGTAAGAATTGTAACTTATTCTATTACAGAAGTTAAAATAAAAATATAGATATATTGATAAGCAGATACATGCAAGAACTAGTGAAGATTTGATTATATATCAATATACATTTGATTATATAGCAATAAATAATATGAGCTTATAAAATCAAAGCTCATATATTTCTTGAATTTGGGTATTTTTCACAAAATTTGCATTGTAATCTATACAAAGAAAAATGTTTTTTCTAAAATCTTTAGAAAGTATCCATATTACTCCAAAACTTACTATAAACATAATTTATACAAAATTCTCATAAAAAATAAGAAAATCAAATTTTCAGGCTATACCATAACACAGTAAATACGAGGCATTTAATAAGGTATGATTCCAGAAAGTGAAGTCAGCAGTAAGCTGTGAGCACTGCCTAATGTGGCCCAAATAGCAGCATGTCTCCCAAATCTTTGAATTGTATTCAGCAACAGACTTCCTAGGATCAGCGCAATGACCAGGACCGCCAACCACAGAAGATGGATTAAAATGACACTGAGGGAACAGAACTTCTAGATCCACAAAGAAAGACATAATCATAAGTTCAATTCCTTGACTCGTGCAGATACCGAGACCTCTAGATACAGAGGTCTGATGTTATCACCCAGGATGGAGCAGAAGTCTTCCATACACCACAAAAGCACCAAGGGGAGAGTAAATGAACCTGAAAGGAGTCTATAGTTAATCCCATGACAATATACTTCAAAGGTGGAGAAACCCTGTATCTCTTAGGCAAAGGAAATTCCTTTTTGAATGACCCCAATATTTACTGTGCATCTGTAGGAGAAAAAAAAAAGCACAAAACAATTTTAATTATTATTTACTTATCTATTTTTGTTGATTTCATTGTTGTGATTTGGCTGTTGAAGTGATGTCTCCATTTATATTTATTTATTTATTTTCTTCTTTTCTTATGTGCTCTGCCACATTTTTTTTTATCTCAATACCATGGCTTTTATGTGGTGCTTACCCTTTTGTTTTGCTTTTTTTTTGTTTGTTTGTAGGTTTGGTTTTTTTTGGAATGCTCACTGGATACTTTATTTGACAGTTCTTTATGTACTGTTGTGATGTTTCACCTTTTTCCCCTTCATCTCTCAAACCAAGGATGAAAGCCTCTGGAAGGACTCCGCCCATTTCCGGAGTATCTGATTCTTTTTTTCTATTTTTTTTTCTCAAGGTTATTACTTTTCTCTTCTTCAAACAAAACTGCATTAACTGGAACTATCTAGTCCCGCCTCCCAATAGGAGGGGTGGTAATAAGGGAGGTACCAAAACCAAATAGCGGTAAAACCACTAAGTACTAAGCTAGGCACAGAGAGGACTACTCATTCTAGCAACCCCGGGGGTGAGGGAAGAGGATATGGGAAGAAGGATGGGAACGGAGATGGAGGGAGGACAATTTGGTGATGGGAATTCCCCTGATTTTATGTTAACATGTACCTAAAATATTATTGTCAATGATATGTAATCCACTATGATTAAAATAAAAATCATATTTAATAAAAAAAGACTAAAATATAGGCAACGATAGATAGTTAGAAGTATCTGGGTTTAATTGTCTACATATCCATTTTTTGGTATTATTTCTTTGGCTCTATAATTCTGGTATCCTCATATCCTCATGACATAAGATTTCTTTTGAAGAATGCTTTATCTGTTCAATTTTTTTTTATGGTTTATGGGCCACACCAGTTGATGCTCAGGGGTTACTCCTGGCTATGAGCTGAGAAATTGCTCCTGGATTGGGGGACCATATGGGATGACAGGGGATTGAATCATGCTCCATCCTAGGCTAGTGAGGGCAAGCAGACACCTTATAGTTAGTTCCATGACTTCGGCCCCTTTATCTGTTCACTTTTATTTGTACTATACAATAACACGATAGAAGTATAAAGGAAGAAAGGAAGCAGCCTAAGCTGACTAAGACTTAGATACCATGTCCTGATCTTTGGTCAGTGGCTATATGTTCCTAATAATACCAAATTTTTCTCACAGTAATCTGGCCACTGAGTTCTCAAAGCATTTTATCCATTTTGTGCCTTATGTTTAGGAATGATAGTAACATTTTACAATTATACATTAATTGGCTATCCTACAATTTTTTGAATTACTGGCTTCTCTATCACCTAGATGATAACTTATAAATACTAAATTTTCTCTACTCTGTAAATGTTGAGTATTTTTTTAATTTTAACAATAATATATTAAACACATATTGCATATTGCATTTAGCCATTTTGAGTGAGGGTAAAAATCCTGTTGGCCACCCCTGCAACCAATCTTTTTTTTTTTATTTTTAATTAAACACCTTGATTACATACATGATTGTGTTTGGGTTTCAGTCATGTAAAGAACACCACCCATCACCAGTGCAACATTCCCATCACCAATGTCCCAAGTCTCCCTCCTCCCCACCTGACCCCCGCCTGTACTCTAGACAGGCTCTCCATTTTCCTCATACATTCTCGTTATTAGGACAGTTCAAAATGTAGTTATTTCTCTAACTAAACTCATCACTCTTTGTGGTGAGCTTCCTGAGGTGAGCTGGAACTTCCAGCTCTTTTCTCTTTTGTGTCTGAAAATTATTATTGCAAGAATGTCTTTCATTTTTCTTAAAACCCATAGATGAGTGAGACCATTCTGCGTTTTTTTCTCTCTCTCTCTCTCTGACTTATTTCACTCATGCCATCTAGTTCAACCTTTATGGAAAGCGATATGGAGATTCCTCCAAAAACTTGAAATCGAGCTCCATGCAATCCAACTATACCACTCCTAGGAATATACCCTAGGAACACAAAAATACAATACAAAAACCCCTTCCTTACACCTATATTCATTGCAGCACTATTTACCATAGCAAGACTCTGGAAACAACCAAGATGACCTTCAACAGACGAATGGCTAAAGAAACTGTGGTACATATACACAATGGAATATTATGCAGCTGTCAGGAGAGATGAAGTCATGAAATTTTCCTATACATGGATGTAAATGTTGAGTATTTTTTTGGTTTGGTTTTTTTTTTTTTTTTTTGGTTTTTTGGGCCACACCCGTTTGCTGCTCAGGGGTTACTCCTGGCTAAGCGCTCAGAAATTGCCCCTGGCTTGGGGGGATCATATGGGACATCGGGGTATCGAACCAGGGTCCTTCCTTGGGTAGCACTTGCAAGGCCAACACCTTGCCTCTTAGCGCCACCTCGCCCGCCCCGAGTATTTTTTTGTTAGACATTGGGAATAAAATGTTACCAAGATTGTATGGGCTACTCAGAATAATGAAAAGTTTTTACGAATATTACACACCTTTTTGATAACTGTTATATTTATAAAACATGATCAGGTTAGTTCTTAACCTTAAAAAGATATTCATAAAAGTTAATTTTTAATTATAAATAGCTAAATTGGAAATCAGTGAAGTTTTGTGTAATGATCCTTCATTCTTCTATAGGATACATAGAAAAAATAGCATCAACATTTTGTAAATTATTTAGTGAATAAAGTTCTAAAACCTATTTATTTTCTACCCAAGTTACCAGAATTCATCATAACCTATATTATAGGATGAATTATCTAGATTAAATATTAGGTAACACATAAAACCCCAAAAGTGCAATAAATTCTTCCATTTGTCCTAAAATTTTACTTCAAGAATAAAAATGAAAATTTATTTGTTAATCAATAAAAGAAGAATAATTATCAGTAAAGATTGCATAATATTATAAAGTCAAAACACCATCACATGCAAATTGAGAAAAATTTCTAGAATCAGAGAGATAGTACAGTGGGTAAAATATTTGTTTTTTATGAGGCTGACTCAGATATCATCCTTGAATATCATATGGCTCATAAAGTCCACCAGGACTAGATGCAGAGTCAACAATAACCACTAAGAGCCAATATTAAGTGAATTATGCCCCAAACCAAACAACAACAAAAACAGACTGTTTATATATTCATTGATTCTATTTCTGGAGTTAGCTATTGCTCATATTTACACATGTAGAATTGTTATTAGAATAACAAGTAGAGGGAGAAAGTAGACCCTCTATTTGTGAAGTCAGGCCAGAGAAATCTGCCTCTGCTGTGTGGTAACCAATTCAGAGACACTGTGTGTGTCGCTTGTGCTTATTTCTCTACTGTTCTGTGTCCTGAACCTCTCCTGAGTGGGCTGAGAGGGTCCAGCAAAATTTCTCTCCTAGAGTTATCCAGGACGAAAAGCTAAGGAAGACTGAGTCCGTGAGTGAAGACCAGTTATCAGCAGTAACTTGCAAAAAGGCTGATCCTCTGTCTGTG
The DNA here is from genome assembly GCF_024139225.1 of Suncus etruscus. NCBI lineage: Eukaryota > Metazoa > Chordata > Mammalia > Eulipotyphla > Soricidae > Suncus > Suncus etruscus. The sequence continues at coordinate 134,220,814 of NC_064848.1, read as the reverse complement.
AAGTCGGGCCAGAGGAATCTGCCCCTGCTGAGTGATTATCAACTGGGAGAGATTGTGAGTGTCACCTCTGCATGTTTTTCTACTGTCCTGTGTCCTGAACCTCTCCTGAGTGAGCCACGAAGGGTCCAGCAAAATTGCTTTCCTAGAGGCTCCAGAAGAGCATGGCCACTCCACTTCACTTTGCAGCCTCACGCACTTTCTAAAGAATTAATACCAAAATAACACGCAGAAAAAAATAACATTACTAGCATGACAATGGGAAAACGTCACAGGCAAACACCATGGACAGAAAAATGAAGATGATAGCTCTGATGACCCAAAAAATACCAACCTTCTGATTAATCTCTCAGATAAGGAGTGTAAAATAGAAATATGGAGTATCCTGATGGAAATCAAAGAAAATATAGCTTTTCCTAAACAGAACACAAAGACAGAAATCAAAAAACTCCAAATTGAAATAGCAGATCTGAAAAAACACGGTGGCTGAATTGAAAAACACAATAGAAAGCCTCTCCAACAAGTAACAGCAGTGAGCACAGAATTGGAAGAACAACTCCATACAGCAGAGGAGATTGGAAAAGAACCTTAAGGCAAACAATCATACAATGGAAAAAGTTCTCAAAGAATGTGAACAGATGAAAATAGAAGTCTTTGATAAACTCAACAAAAACAACATAAAATCATTGGAGTCCCAGAGGCGCAGGAAGGGGATCCCCAGGAAGAATCAACAAAGACATCATCACAGAGAAACTCCCAGAACTAGAGACTGCATGCAATCAAATCTTGCATGCCCAAAGAGTACCAGCTAAAAGAGACACAAAGAAAAACACCCCAAGACACATCCTAGTCACAATGACGAATCCTACAGATAGAGATGGAATACTGAAAGCAACAAGATAAAAAAAAAAAAAAAGAAATTACATTCAAAGGAGCATCCATAAGATTTATAGCAGACATAACACAAGAAACTTTCTAGGCCAGAAGACAGTGGTGGGATATTGTGACAAGACAGAATGAAAATACTGTATTCACATACAGATTTGAAGGAGGATAGATAGCTTCACAAATAAACAACAGCTCAGAAACTTTTCAGATGCAAAAGCAGCCTTAAAGGAAAAACTGAAAGGTCAACTTTAAGACAAGACAGACCAACAGACACACCAAAGTTATACACAAAAATGAATTAAATTCCATGACAATCATCTCCCCCAATGTCACTGGACTAAATGCACCAGCTAACAGACACAGAGTGGCTAAAGAACAGATCACTATGGCATGTTTTTATGTGGGCATCAGTACATAGAAAGAGGACTCCTCTATGAGAGCCAAGCCTATATCCTGCCTTATTATAGCTCTTTTACTCTCAGTATACCTCAAGGACAGAGAAACACTGTATCTCTTAGGTCAAGGAAATTTCCTTTCTAATTTCCCCAATATTTACTGTGCCTATGCAAGAAACAAAAAGAGAGAACAAATTAAAATTTTTTGGTTTTGTTATTGTTGTTGTTTGTTGCTTGTTTTTTTTCCATGTGTTTTTAATTTTTTGTGCTTTGTTGTTTTTTTTTTTATTTCAGGATTGCGGTTATTGTGTGGTTAGTGTCTTTATTGCTGTAGTGCTTTTTGAGTTTTTTGTTTAATTTTTTTAATCTTTTTTAGTATTGTTATTTAGTCCTTTTATCCTTTCTTCTCTCCCCTCCCCAGAGGAGAGTGCACATGCAGTCCCTCACCACCATAAATTATGCAGTCGAGTTTCCTACATTTGGAGAAATCATAGAGGTCACACACCCAGAATGCAATGGGCGAGTCTCACCCTGGAGAAACCACCTTCGTGAGCATGGAGTTGCCCTTCCAGGTAAGTATTTCTTTCTTCTCTTAATTTGATATCTATAGACCCTAAAAGAACTCCTCCCATTCTTTGCTTGTTTGATTTTTGCCCCATTTTATTCTAGTTTTTTTCTTTCCTTCAAACAGAAGCACATAATTTGAACTATCATTTTCATCTCACAAACTGAGGGGGAAATAATGTAGGATACCAAGACCAGGCAGAATTATGAACATTAAGTAGAAATAAAAAAAAATGATCAGACTTAAACATCAAATCCAAAGCCAATGACAACAGAATAGACAATCAATCTACAACATGCTAGACACAGAGGGGACCACTTATACTAGCAACCTGGTGGAGAAAAGAGGATGACATGGGAATCATGCTGGGAACAGGGGTGTAGGGAGGACAACATTAGTGGTGGGAATGCCCCTGATTCAATGTTACTATGTACCTAAAAAGTTACTGTGAAAGATTTGTAACCCAGTTTGGTCAAAACAAAAATTAAAAAAAAAAATCTCAAAATTTATAATACCAAAAAGAACCATTCCATTTAAACTAGTTTTAAGATGAGCTTTGTTGATAGTCCATTGCATTATTGAAATGATAGTGCCACTGTTCAATTTTCTTTCAAAATATCAATTTTGTTTTAGGCTATCTCTAAAGACCACAGCAGTTCTGATGCACTTGTTTTTAATTATTCTTTGTTCTGTGAAGAGTCTAAGCCGAGTATCTAGCTTCTATGGTCATCATGACCTTACCACAGAATACCCAATTTGTGTCCCAAGGTATAGTCATATTCCTAAGGTCTCAAAGGAAAATAAACAAAATGTAAGTCATTTCTAGACCTCAGTTAAAAAAAGAGAGAGACACACAGAGTGGCTAAATGGATCAAAAAAAAATGAATCCAGCCTTCTGCTTACTACAAAAAAAAAAACACCTGGGGGCTGAAAAAAGATGAATCCAGCCATCTGCAGCCGACAAGAAACACACCTGGGGGCTAGAAAGTAGCATGGAGGTAAGGCGTTTGCTTTGCATGCAGAAGGATGGTGGTTTGAATCCCGGCATCCCATATGGTTTCCCGAGCTGTCAGGAGTGATTCTGAGTGTAGAGCTAGGACTAACCACTGAGCACTGCTGGGTGGGACCCCAAAAAACAAACAAAAAAAAAGAAAAAAGAAACACACCTAAATAGAACAAAAATAGACTCAAAACCAAAGGCTGGAGGAAAATCATCCTAGCAAACAACACCCTTAAAAAAGCTGGGGTGGTCATATTAATATCAGATGACACAAACTTTAGACTCAGAAAATTTGTAAGAAACAAAGATGGACACTTTGTACTAATCAAGCGATGTGTGCAACAGGAAGAAATCACACTGCTAATCATATATGCCCCCAATGAGAGACCAGCAAATTATCTAATTCAGTTATTGACAAATTTGAGAGAGGACATCAATAATAACACAATAATAATATGGGAGACCTCAACACGGCCCTGTCACCAATTGAAAGGTTAACCAGACTGAAAACCAACAAAAAAATACTAGCCCTGAAAAGAGAAATGAAAGAAAGCCTAGTAATTATAAAGGATACTCCATCCCCAGAAACCTGGATACACATTCTTAACCAATGCACATGGATCATTGTCCAGAATAGACCACATGATGGCACAAAAAACAACTCCATAAAATCAAAAGGATAGAAATTTTGCAGGCCACCTTCATTGACCACAAGGCTCTGAAATTAGATGTGAGCTACAAAGGAACACAGATGAATGTTAACAATTGGAAATTAAACAGCCTGCTACTGAACAACAGGTGAGTTTGAGATGAAATCAAAGAGGAAATCAAAACTTTCCTGGAAACAAATGACAATGAAGACACAAACTATCAGAATCTATGGGACACAACAAAACCAGCACTGAGAGGAAAATTTATAGCCTTGCAAGCACACATCCGAAAGAAGGAGTATACCTCAATAGCCTAATGAGGCAGCTCATAAAATTAGAAAACAATAAACAAAAGGAACCAAAAATAGGGAGACAGAAGGAAATAACAAAGCTTAGAGCAGAAATCAATGAAGTGGAAATCAAAAAACAATCCAAAAGATCAACGATAGCAGAAGCTGGTTCTTTGAAAAATAAACAAGATTTATAGACCATTGGCTAAACTCACAACAAAAGAGAGACTTTTCCGAAGTATCTGATTCTTTTTTTCTTTTTTTTTTCTCCAGGTTATTACTTTTTCTCTTCTTCAAACAAAACCACATAACTTGAACTATCTAGTCCCACCTCCCAATTGGGGGGGGGTAAGGGAGGTACCAAGACCAAATAGGTGTAAGACCACTAAGTAGTAAGCTAGGCACAGAGGGGATCACTTATTCTAGCAGCCCCAGGGGTAAGGGAAGAGGATATGGGAAGAAGGATGGGAACGGAGGTGGAGGGAGGACAATTCGGTGATGGGAATTCCCCTGATTTTATGTTAATATGTACCTAAAATATTATTGTCAATGATATGTAAGCCACTATGATTAAAATAAAATTATTTTTAATTAAAAAAGAAAGAAAAGGGGGGCGGAGAAATAGCATGGAGGTAAGGAGTTTGCTTTGCATGAAGAACAGTGATTCAAATCCTGGCATCCCATATGGTCCCTTAAGCCTGCCAGGAGCAATTTCTGAGCGTAGAGCCAGATGGAACCCCTAAGTGCTGCCAGGTGTGACCAAAAACCAAAAATAAAAAAAAGTGCAAAGAGGAGATCACTACAGATATTGCAGAGATTCAATGGGTAATCGAAGACTACTTTGAGAAACTCTATGCCACCAAATAAGAGAATCTGGAAGAAATGGATAATGGATATAACCTTCCACGGTTGAATAAAGAAGATGTAGCATATCTAAACACTCCCATTAACATTGAGGAAATTAAACAGCAATCAAATGTCTGCCCCAAAACAAAAGACCAGGCCCAGATGTATTTCCTAATGAATTATATTCCAAGAGGAACTACTACCAATCCTGGCCAGGCTCTTTTATGAAATTGAAAAAACAGGTACAATTCCAAATAGCTTTTATTTTTTATAATAATAATTTTTATTTTGACCAAAGTGGATTACATTCTTTCACAGTAATATTTTAGACATATTAACATTGAATCAGGGGAATTCCCATCACAAAAGTTGTCCTCCCTCCAACCCATTCCAAGTTTGCATCCCATTTTCCCTCCATTACCCCTCGGGCTGCTAGTATAAGTGGTCCCCACTGTGTCTAGTTTGTTGTATATTGGGTATCGATTCTTTTGTCATTGGCTTTGGGTTAGGTGTTTAAGTCCAATCATCTTTGTTACTACTTAGTTATCATACAACTGTTTGGTCTCTGTACCCTCCATTATTTCCCCCTCAATTTGAGAGGCCGCAATGGATGGTGCAAATTATGTTGTTCTGTTTGAAAAGAAGAAAAGCAATATAATGGGGTAAAACTCAAATAAGCCAAAAATGGGCAGAGTCCTTAGAGGCTCTCAACATCAGTTCGAGAGAAGAAAGGGAAAAAGGAAGAGAAACACCACAACAATACAAAAAGAAATATCAAACAAAAAATCCAATAAGCACTACAGCAATAAACACAAGCATCACATAATAACCATGGTCCTTAAATAAAAACAAAACAGAGCACATAAAAAAGTGGGAACAACAACAATATCAAACCAATATATATATATATATATATATATATATATATATATATATATAAATAAAACATTATTTTGCACTGGTTATGAAGCCAACATCACCTTATTACTAAAACCAGAAAATTACAACCGAATATCCCTAATGAACACATATGCAAAGATCCTCAACAAAATCCTGGCAAATAGGATCCAATGCCTCATCAAGAAGATCATTCACTACAATCAAGAAGGTTTCATCCCAGGAATGCAAGGATGGTTTCACAATCGTAAATCTATCAACATAATACACAACATCAACAACAAGAAAAATAATCACATGATCATATCAATTGACACAGAGAAAGCATTTGATAAGGTCCAACACCCATTCTTAATCAAAACTCTCAGCAAGATGGGAATGTAAAGAACTTTTCTCAATATAGTTAAGGCCATCTACCACAAGCCAATGGTAAATATCATCCTCAATGGAGAAAAACTAAAAGCCTTTCCTATAAATTCTGGTACAAAACAAGGCTGTCCTCTCTCACCACACCTTTTCAACATAGTACTGGAAGTACTTGCTATAGCAATTAGGCAAGAAAAAGATATCAAGGGAATCCAGATAGGAAAGGAAGAAGTCAAACGCTCACTGTTTGCAGATGACATGATTCTCTACTTAGAAAACCCTAAAGACTCTACCAAAAAACTTTTTTAAAAAAAAAGACCAAGATCATCAACCACAGAAGATGGGTTAAAATGACACTGAGGTAACAGAACCTCTAGAACCACAAAGACTGACTTCATCATAAGTCCCACCTCAGGATCTGTACAGATACTGAGACCTCTAAACACAGAGCAGAAGTCTTCCACACACCAAAGGAAAAAAAAAAGAAAGGAAAAAAAAAAACAAAACACCACCGGGAAAGTAAAGGATCCTGAGCAATGTCTAGAGTCGATCCCATGACAGTATGCTCCAAGGACGGAGAAATCCCATATCTCTTAGGCCAAGTGAATTCTTTTTCGAATGACCCCAATATTTACTGTGCCAGTGCAGGAGGGAAAAAAACAAAAATACAAAAAGCACAAAACCTTGGTTATTTTTTGATATAAATATATATAGTACCTTCATTTATTATTGTTATTATTATTTTTGATTTACCAATCTATTTTGGTTGATTTCTCTGTTTGGGTGTGATTATTGAAAGTGTAGTCCCCAATTATACTTATTTTCTTTTATTTTTTTTTCTCTTCCTTTCTTCTCTTTCGTTATGTACTATGCCATGTTTCTTAATTCAAGACCATGGCGTGATTTTTGTTTGTCTGTTTTTGTTTTATTTTTTTTTCTACTTGTTTGTTTGTTTGTTTTGTCTGCTCTGTGTGGTGCTTATCGAAATAGCTGGAGCCCTCACTGGATATTTGACACTTCTTTTGGTACTAGTGGAGTGTTTCACCTACTTTTTCTCCATCTCCCAGAGTGATGATTAGAGCCTTTAGAAGGACTCCGCCCATTTTCGGGGTATTAGACTCTTACCCCAGTTTATTGCTTTTTTCTCCTTCAAACAAAACCACGCAACTTGAACTAGCTAGTCCTGACTCCAGATAGAGGGGGAAATAAGGGAGGCATCAGGACCAAACAGGTGCAAGACTACTAAGTAGTGGGTTAGATACAGAGGGGACCACATATTCTAGCCGCCCTGGGGTGAGGGAAAAGGAAAAGGGAGGTAGGATAGAAACGGAGGCGTAGGGATGACAATTTGGCGATGGGAATCCCCCCTGATTTTATGTAAATATGTACCTAAAATATTATTGTCAACAATATGTAAGCCATTATGATCAAAATAAAAATTTATATTAAAAAAAAAAAAGTAGATTCAGGGCCCGGAGAGATAGCACAGCGGTGTTTGCCTTGCAAGCAGCCGATCCAGGACCAAAGGAGGTGGGTTCGAATCCCGGTGTCCCATATGGTCCCCCGTGCCTGTCAGGAGCTATTTCTGAGCAGACAGCCAGGAGTTACCCCTGAGCAATGTCGGGTGTGGCCCAAAAACCAAAAAAAAAAAAAAAGATTCATATAGCAATGTGCCAGGCTACAAAAATAACACACAAAAATCAATGGTCTTTCATACACCAATACTGATAGGGAAAAAATTGACAATATAAAAACAACCCCATTCACATTATTGCCACACAAACTCAAATATCTTTGAGTCAATGTAACCAAAGATGTGAAGGACCTATACAAAGAAAACTATAAAACACTACTTCAAGAAATAAGAGTGGACACTAGGAAATGGAAACATATACCCCACTCATGGATTGGCAGGATTAACATAATTAAAATGGCAATACTCCCCAAAGCATTGTATAGATTTAATGGGATTCCTCTAAGGTACCTATGACATTCTTCAAAAAAGTGGATCAAACACTTCTGAAATTTATTTGGAACAATAAACATCCTCAAATAGCTAAAGCACTCCCTGAGAAAAGAAATATGGAAGGTATTACTTTCCCTAACTTTAAACTGTATTACAAAGTAATAGTTATCAAAACAGCATGGTATTGGGATAAAGAGAGACCCTCTGATCAGTGCAATAAGCTTGAGTACTCAGAGAATGTTCCCCAGAAACACAATCACCTAATTTTTAAAAAAGAATCAAGAAATCCTAAATGGAGCAAAGAAAGCCTCTTCAACAAGTGGTGTTGGTACAATTTGTTAACAACTTGCCAAAAAAAAAATAACTCAAACCCCCAGTTAACAGCTTTTAACAAGGTAAAATCAAAATGGATTAAAGACCTTGATATCAGACCTGAAACCGTAAGATATATAGAAAACCATGTAGGTAAAACACTCCATGACATTGAGACTAAAGGCATCTTTAAGGAGGAAACTTCTCTAAACAAGTGGAAGCAGAGATAAACAAATGGGAGTATATTAAACTGAGAAGTCTCTGTACCTCAAGGGAAATTGTGCCCAGGATACAACAGCCACCCACTGAATGGGAGAAACTATTCACTATATACATCAGATAAGAGGCTAATATCCAAAATATGCAAGGCACTGACAGAACTTTACAAGAAAAAAAACATCTAATCATATCAAAAATAGGGAGAAATAATGAACAGACACTTTGATAAAGAAGAAATACAAATGGCCAAAAGGCACATGAAAAAATGCTCCACATCACTAATCATCAGGGATATGCAAATCAAAACAACTATGAGGTACCATCTCACATCACAGAGATTGGTGCCCATCTCAAAGAATGAGAACAAGCAGTGCTGGTGTGGATGTGGAGAGATAGGAAATCTTATCCACTGCTGGTGGGAATGCCATCTAGTCCAACCTTTATGGAAAGAAATATGGAGATTGCTCCCAAACCTGGAATTTGAGCTTACATTGATCCAGCTATACCACTCCTAGGAATATACCCTACGGACATATAAATACAATACAAATATTCTTTTCTCAGACCTATATTCATTGCTGTACTATTTACAATAGCCAGACACTGGAACAAACCAAGATGCCCTTCAACAGATGAATGGCTAAAAAACTGTGGTACAGATATACAATGGGATGTTATTCAGCTGTCAGAAGAGATGAAGTCATAAAATTTTCCTTTACATGTATGTGCATGGAATCTATTATGCTGAGTGAAATAAGCTAGAGGGAGAGAGATAGACACAGAATAGTCTCACTCATCTATAGGTTTTAAGAAAAATAAAAGACATTTTTGCAATAATTCTCAGAGACAAAGAGAGGAGGGCTGGAAGATCCAGCTCATATATGAAGCTCACTACAAAGAGTGGTGAGTGCATTTAGAGAAATAACTACACTAAGAACTATCATAACAATGTGAATGAATGAGGGAAATGGAAAGCCTATCTGGAGTACAGGTGGGGGTGGGGAGAAGGGAGATTTAGGACATTGGTGATGGGAATGTTACACCACTGAAGAGGGTTGTTCTTTACATGACTGAAAACCAACTACAATCATATTTGTAATCAAAGTGTTTAAATAAAGATATTAATATAAAAAAAGAATAACAAGTAGAGGGGCTGGAGCGGTGGCACAATGCGTAAGGTGTCTGCCTTTTGTGGATAGCCTAGGATGGAACGTGGTTCAATCTCCCAGGTTCCCAGATGGTCCCCCAATCCAGAAATAATTTCTGAGTGTATAGCGAGGAGGTTATAACACCTGAGCATCACCATGTGTGGCCCCAATACAAAACAAAAGAATAAGAAGTAGAACTACTGCCAGATCATTTTAAGAGTCCACTAATTCAAAATTAGCTACCATTTATTTCATTGAACAAATTTGATCATTTGATATTATCTATATTTGTAAAAATATAATTTAAATAATGGAGAAAACCATTAGCTTAATCTGTTTATGAGTCTTTGCATACACTGGCAGATATATAACACACTTCTGTAAAAGATGTAGAGGACAGGCCATTGAGATAATAGAACTGGATAGATTCTATGCATGGCAACGTGTATGGTTCTCTGAACTCACCAAGAGTGTTCTCTGAGCAAAGAGCAAGGAGTAAAACCAAGTACAGCAAAGTGTGGCCCAAACTATATCTACACACACACTCAATAAGTTAAAGAGCTCAAAATAAGAATACACTATAGCCAAACATAGAACTACTCTTTTTTTTTTGGTTTGTTTTTTAGGCCACACTCAGTGATGCTCAGGAAATACTCCTGGATATGCACTCAGAAATCACTCCTGGCTTGGGGGACCATCTGGGACGCAGGGGGATCGTCTGTCCTAGGCTAGTTTGGACAAGGCAGTCACCTTAACCTCTTGTACCACCTCTCCTGCCCCTACTCATTCTTTTTTGAAATAAAATCTTAGAAGTAGTTTATTTTAACATATTTTGAAAATAATTCATCTAAATGTTCTTTTTTTTAAATGTTCTAATAATAAAAATAATTCCATCTTTATTACCAAGTACTGCAAACTTATAAAATAATTTAAAAAGTAATATTTCGTCTGGACTCATTAATTGCGATTTTCTCTTTAGATGAGCTACAAAAAATGCATTAAAGTATTACTTTAATGTATTAAACTTTACTGTTTTTAAGTTCTTTTGAGTTGATGTTTTTTAAAGAGAAGAATAGCAATTATTTTCAAAGAACATGAACCCATTTGAACCATATCATTTCTTTATCTATGGTCATATTTTTGGAATGTTGTTAAATACCGATAGAGCCTATTATTGGCTATGCGAGGTATTGCCACACGTTAATGTAAAAATATCCAAAATCTAGAACAAAAACCATCTCATTACTATTGAGCATTTATTGAACACTATATTAAGGGATATAGAAATAGTGTCTGGGCTTATAATTTACATTTCAAAATGAGAAAATTTATGTGAACATGATCTACAATTATCTGCACATTTCAACTGATTTTAGGACATACAAATAAAAATATTTTAAAAATATTTTATTTTTATTGATTAAATTTCTGAGACTTACAATACTGTTATTGGTGATTTACTACATACATAATTTAATAACACAACCATTGCCAGTGTATCCTTCTCTCTCCCCTAATAAGTGTCCCCAAAATCTATCTCTTTCAACTAATATACCACCTCCACTTCAACCGTGTGTAATGTTCATTTTATTGTGCTGCCTTTGACCCATTGTTGATGCGATACTGTCTCTCTTTAAATACTACTATCTTTCTAACTAACTCCACTTAGCATGATAACCTATAGTTTCACCCATGTTACTGTAAAGTGCCCTATTTTAACAATTGGTACCCTACTCTTACATCAGAGTCCCCATTTACAGGTTTTCTGATGTTGCCCCTTTTGTATATCCTGGGAGCACACAGAGAGTCATATAACTTCAAACTGAGAACATGTAAACTAATATTTTCTTAAAAATAAAATTTAGGGGTCTGAAATATATTTAAATTAATGATCAGCTTTGTTAAATTGCTCTGAAATTATTTTAAAATGTCATTTGTTGTTCTTATTTTCATTTTCCAATTGAGCTATAATTGGCAGTACTCAGAGTTTACTTCTGCTTATGTAATCAGTGATCACTCTTTACTGAGAATAAAAGACCACCTGGGTGTTAAAGATCATATCGATTGGGTTGTCAGGGATCATATGGAAGTGCTGATAGCTGAAACCAGCAGATTTCATGCAAGGCAAATATGTTACCTACTGTAAACTATCTTTCTGGCCCCTCTTTTGTAGATTTTAAAAGGGCTCTTCTCAAGATTCTAGAAAAATCTTCTACTCTTGACTTCATGGTCCCTTATTCACCAAAAAACAAACAAACAAACAAACAAAACCAGCAAATAGTTCACTCTGGTTTATTAATTAAAAGCTGCTCCTTTTGTCACATCCTCTCTGATTCTATTCTCCTGATACCTTTTACAAGGATTCTGTCACTATATTTGATTGATCTAAATGAGGTCAATCATGTCTCCATCTAATTATTTTTAATTTAATAAATTTTGAAAGTCCCTTTTGCCACTAAGGAAACATATTAACACTTTTGTATAAGATATAGGAGTATTTTAAGGATTTTGTTTTCATAGAACTCATTTTCCTCACATTATATTAAAAAGCAAAGAAATGTTTATTTGAAATAGCAATAATGCTCCTATATTCTCTGAATATTAACAAGAATTATCTAGATTTCAGAATATTTAAAATCTTTTTTCCTAATTACTTAATAATATGAATAACACCAAAAAATAATTTTAAGAAATGATGAACATAAATTTTATAGATTTTAGTGTATAGTTCTTATATGGACATATAATAATTTTATCTCTCAGATACTGCACACATCACTCAAATATTTTATCTCTTTGTTTTTCTAAAAATAAATGTTTTATAAATCATAAACATCTGACAATTTATTTGTTGCTGTACGAGGTATCATGGGTTTAAACTAGTGCTTAGAGTTTATAGTGATATATTCTATCTTTTTAATAAATTCGCTCTGCCTGGTATTTTGTCAACTTGCAGCAAATTTTTAGAAGTCACCATGTTATCTGATGAGCTGTTGCAAATACTAAAAGGTTTATCACATAAGAAAAGACATATATTTGTCTATTAATTCATTGACTATTCATTCTATTAATTCATTCACATCAGATTAATTCTCTTTGAACATGTGAAATCTAAAACAATTTTATTAGATCCTTCTTATGGTTCTGTGATGGGTCATCACATACCTTTAGCACCTCCTGCAAACTAGACACTAGAATTAGGCCTCAAATAATCAATTTATAAATTATATATAGTTATATATAGGTACATATATATAGTTATATATAACTTATATATTATATATAATCAATTTATAAATCAATTTATAACTTATATATTGTTCTGTTATTGATTTTTATTGCTTATAGTTCATCATATAATTTATGCAATAATATATTCAAATAAAATTTTTAAATTATATTCTAAAAGTGATAGTTTTTATTTTTTTGTTTTTGACCTCCCTCTGTTAATCTCATTTTGCTTATTCTCTGGAGTCATTACAATTACATGAATCAAAGAAACAGATTATTTAGAACTACAGCCAAGTAGAAGAAACTATGATTCATTAATCAAAGTAATCTGTTCTGCGGTCATCAGTTTAGGAGAAAAAAAGTAATTTTAACACTTCAAAAATTAAATTACCTTTGGGAGGATAAATGGATCAAACATACTTTAAAGTCCAGGCCAGGTTTTTTTTTTAAACACAGTTTCATACTATTTGACATCTGGATAGGATCCTGCAGAAGAATTTGGAGGAATCGTTTAACAGCTCTTCTTTCAGGTTGTTATATAGAATTTGGCTAAGAAACAAATTACTTATGTAAAAGCAGTATGCTTCTAAATGTCATTGTAACTTCTTCAAGTATGGTTGTCAAGCACTGTGTCACAAATAATACTGTAATTGTCACTGAACCAAAACTATATCAATATCCACTTTATAAAACAAAATAAGAACTAACTTAGTGACCCAGAAGATCAATACAGGTGCATCATGCAGGAATACAAAGATGTTCAATTTTTGTCACAATCCAGGAAAAGGCTCAGTTCTTCACTGACATTCAGATGTCCAGTAGAGAAAGCATTCTCAAGAATAGGGGTCTTCAAACTTTTAAACAGGGCCAGTTACTGTAACTCGGACTGCTGTATTACTGGACTATAGTTAAAAAAAAATCTATGAACAAATTCTATGCACACTTCATACATTTTATTGAAAACAAAATATTTAAAATAAAGAACAAGTAAAGTTAAACTAACAAACTTACCAGTATTTCAATAGAAACTTTTGGCATCCTTTTCTCTGGTATTAGTTTGAGGACCACTGCCCAAGACTGAGAGTAAGAATCCAGAAACAGAAAGAAACATATATCCCACACACGTGCAGTGTGGGCCCTGGATGAGTCAGCCTCTAAGCAGGATAGGCAACAGTGCAAAGAACACCAGGATAAATGTCCACAATGGGACACGTGTGACCCATGGGGGACTCCAGTTATAGAGTGAGGGATGTCAAATGAAACACTAGAAATGAGACTTTTAAATTTGACCAATAAAAATGACTGAAAACTATTCAAACAGGAGATATTTTGAAATATGTTAAAATTACTATCTGGAGGAGGAAAGGTAAAGTACCAAAAGGAGAAAAATAAAAGTAAGAAAAATTCTTTTCAATTAGAAATTACAAGTAGGTACAGAAAAAAATAATGTAGGTGTAAATCACTAATTTTATATTCAGCTAACACAGATTCAAAGCTAACCACTCAGTCCCCTAAATAATACCAGGAGTAACTATGAGAACGGAACCAGGAGTAAATCTTAAACACAGACTGGGATAACCCCAAACTAAAGATAAAGTAAATAAATAAATAAAATTAAACTTTAAGAAACTAATCACAAGTAATAATAGCCTAATTTAGGTTGAATGTATAAATAAATGAACTACATAATATAATACTATATTTTAGGGCCAGTGATCAATAAGGTATTCCACAAGATAGACCAATCATTGTATGATGTAAAACAAGAAAAAAGACTATCTTGGCTTAGTATTATACTATTATTCTTAAGTCATATGTTATCAGATAGAGTTCCCTATAATATCTATTTATCACCTATTTTTCTATTTGAAATATGTAATCTTCCACTGCTCTTACGCTAGATAGCCATCTTCTTAGCTCATTATTTACTGAACTTTCTTAGGATCTCCAACTCCTACAGTTCAGGTATCCTCTTAGTTTTAGGTATTCAGAACTATTTCAGATTCTCAATTCACAATAGAATATATAAATTATCTCTTACTCACTCTTATCATCCAAGGTATTCATGAACCTCCTACAGATAAAAATCCTTGGTATTCACACAGATATGAAGACTCTAAAGCCCCATTTTGAGAATAAGAAAAATTAATTTACAGTAAATATTGTCATGGATTCATATGCCAAGTGGTTTTTAATAACCACTGCATTTAAGTTTTCAAAGTTACTAAAAAGGGACAAACCTCAGCTCTTTTTTCTAATATTCATTGTTTAACTGAAACCTTGAATGAAAGTGACCTTCATATAAGTGAATTAAAAGGATAGAACTAATCTTAGCAGTCATTTTATAAGATGGTTAAAATGAAGAACTGAGGTGGGGGGCTCAGCAAGGAGATAGTTTTCTATTCAGGGGTGCAGACATCAAATTTGAACATACTACTACCCGGCCCTTTCAAAAATCTAGGTTTCCCCTGGGAGCTCCTGGGCACCTCTTATTTGACACTGGTATTTTCTAATGTGAAAGGGTTCAAGCAGCCAAACTTTGCATTGAGTTCAAGGAGTGGTTCTGAGGTCCAGAACATAGCTTGTGAGGTATCACTCCCAAAATAAATAACCAGAATTAATTTTGTACAGACATATATTACAAATTGTTTAATGATAGTCATGAGATTAATCTTGTACACTATGAAAATATATCATGTCATACTATCCTCATCACTAAGATCTAATAGTCATCAAATGGAATAAATGAACAAATCATAAAAAAGTTTTTCAAGCTTGAATAAAAAATAAACTCCATTTAATCCCAGTTTACAACATATTAATGAATAATAATAGGTTATAGTGATTTACCTTTAGCATGTCATAGGTATTTTTGTAGTGAAGGTTGGAGCAGGCTATACCAGCTGCAATCTCACAGTAAATAAATTTCAGACAACTTAAAATTTCCCAATATTACAAATTCAGGTCAAAGCTATCAAAACATGACAAAACATGACCAGTAAAGAAATAATTTATTTTTTCTAAACCTCCCATTTTGTGTAGTTTTTCTGTTTTTCAACAAAAATGATTTTTTCACTGTGATTCTTGAAAACAGTAAACAAAAAAAGTCAGATAAGTTTAATACTATTTACAAATTTTGTTTTGTTTTTATTTCATTCATTTATTTATTGTGCCATACCTGATTGTACTCAAATCTTCTTATTCTGAGCTCAGGGATCATTACTGGTGGTCTTGGGGAACTGGATGTATTCCTGGGATTAAACCCAAGTCAGCTATATGAAATACAATTGTTTTTATTCTTAATAACTGCAATTTGAGCTTTGTAATTTAAACTTTAACCATATAATGTAGCATTGAAGAAAAGCTCTTAAAAGATTTGATTCATAAGTAAAATATACACAACTTCCTTAGAATGACAAAAATAGTGCATTTATTTTATAATTTAAAACAAGCAGCCTTGTAGCACATATTTAATAGATTCTGAATTTATTTGACTTGTTTCTAATTTCTACACTTGGTAAATTGTACTCTTTTGCCATATTCAAAATTCTTAATGATAACTTTAAAGTAATGTTTAATCAAATTATTGTATCGAATCAAGCAGCTTTTTCTCATCAAAATATATAAAAATATTTGTTCTAGTTTCATGTAGATATATCTCGTTGAGGTTATTTAACTTTTTAAAAATGGAATAGCACTGAATATGTAAACATATTATCCTGAGAAGTTTTTCAGGTTCCTAAAATTAAAAATTTACATGGTGGATATTGATATTTTATATTCAAATAAAAAAATAAAACAAGTTCTGTTATTTGAAAATATATTTGATATCATCTTTGTGACAAACAAAAGAAATTCAGACATTTTGTAGCAATGCATAGAATATTATTTTGGTTCTCCCTACAATGCCTTCCTATAGTTCAGAGTTTGTGTTTTTATTTGTTAACTTTTATCTTTCTTTTTAAGACAAGGAGAGTAGTTTTTGTTGTATACACAGAATCAGTTTCAAGGTCTTTTAACTTGCTTTTTTTCATTGGTCACAGACATCTTATGCGAACATGGCATTAGAGCTTTTTAATTCCATTATATAGACCATTAAAATAAAGCAATCAGGGAGAACTGGTTACAAGTTCTAAAGAAGTGGTAAAAATTATATGCAACTAATCCTTTTCTATTCAAAATGACTATAAAAGATAATAGATATGTCAGCAGACAATTAGATCAGCAGTGCAAAGAAGAAAAAATGCAATACCGGAAAGTGCTTCAATATAAAGCAATTGTTACAAAGAAAAAGAAATCTTCCAGTTGGGTTTTTGAAAACATCCTCTTTTACAACTAAGTTCGATTTGAATGCATTCCTTTCCAAATGTTACAAAATGATGATTAATTTGCAAGTTTGCAAATTGTTTGCAATATTTTAAAAACCAAAGTCATGTGATAAAGAATCTGCCTAGAAGCAGTTGAGCCTGGAAATGGCAGGAACTATTTACATAACTAAAATATTCCACCTTTACTGAGGATATTAAGTGCTCCAAAATTTACATAAAATTTACATAATCTCATTTTATTTGTGTGTCTTCTTTAAAACTCTGTGTTGCAAAATTACCATATCTAGAAGTAGTTACAAATAATAAAGATAAAATATAGAATTGCTTCCATGATACTATCTTATATTCAGTATCTTAATTGCTAAGGAAACAAGACCTCATGTCACCTCTGTATTATGACAAAACAGAGATGCACAAAGTTTAGTCACCATTTCAGAGCTTTGAGTTTTGAGAAGGTGGTTAAGAGCAATTTTTGTATTCACCCTCATTTATGCATTAAAATGGTGGTTGTCTACAATTTCTGTGCAATAGATAAGCTTAAACTTAATATAAAGAATTTGGTTCCACGTGGATTTCTATAAATGAATTGCATCACCATCTTACAGTTCCTGAATAAAAGTGGATGACAGTTGATGAAATGAACTAATAATTTGAAAGTGTGTCTAATGAAGAAAACTGGAATTTAGCTATGTTTCTCACAAGTGTGGCCTGGGAATTAAATAGAAATTGCCCTTTGTTGATAATATAAAATTTAAAGCAATATCTTTCAATAGTCAGAAGAGAAATTGTCTGGAGCCAGTCACAAGCCTTATGAGTGTTGTTAACTTAGAACACAGAAGTTAAGATTTATTTATTTTTATTTTTTATTTATTTTTATTTATAGTTTTGTTCCCCAATTCACAATACAGACCAGGCAAAGGGCCTGGATTGAGGTGTATATGGGGTACATTTACTATACCTCCTCTTTCTATACAGTCAGTATAAAGAACACAGCTTGTGGTAAGAATTGGGAAGCCTTGTCTTTGTCTTTTCTTTACTTTTTTGTGATTTTTAATATATATATATATAAAATCCTTCACCAGTGCAACATTCCCATGACCAATATTCCAAGTGTCCTTCCTCCCCACCCCACACAAGCCTGTACTCTAAACAGGCTTTCTAATAACAAAGTCACAGCATATATTGATTGATCAGACATGATTTAAATTTCAAAGCTATTCAGCCTTTATTTTACAAAGTACAACATATCCTTATACTTATCTTAGAGTTTTCAAAATTATCCACAAATGCTAGGTTAAACAGTTAGCCACACTTAGAAACTTTGGAAGAAAAATAAGTTGTGATAATTTCTATCTCTGTTGAAAAACATATCAAGTGAAATTTTAAAAAATGATGTGGTTTCAGTATTGAATACATTTTTTCCCTAAAGTTTTTTTCCTAGGAGAGTACACTATTTAATTGTCCTTGGTAAATTCCCTCAAGACACTCTGTTATAGTGTTTCTCTCTAGGTCTTCACCAACTGGAAATACTTGGTCTGGATATAATCCAGTACTAGACCTTTTTCTCTGTGCACTAGTATCTACTTGGATTTATAAAAATTAAGAGATAACTCTTTATCTCCTTTTATAAAATGTATCACAGAAATCTCAAGACTTTATATATTTCCCCATTCTCCAGATTTTATTCCTCCAATTATTTGGGTAGCTTTTAAAGCATAATTTCTTTTCTACTACTCCTGAAGTTTTTCTACTTTGACTTTGTAATATATTCTATCCACATTCTCTCTGAGTATTTCCACTACTTTTTTTTTTTTTTTTTGCATTAAGTTCCTACACAGCAACTTCCACCAATGGTAGTTATCTCCTTAGGTATTTAATCCCATAATGGAGTTGTTATTTTGTTTTATTTATTTCCAACTTATTTTCTTCTCTTCAAGAAGAGGATCTTTAAGTCTTGTGTTTAAATGACTAAAGTGATTTTTTTTTATTCCTTGAAGATGAATACTTAAGTAAGTAATATTAATTATCTGGAGAAATTAATCCAAATGCTGTGGATTGAAGGATGAACAAAACAAAATATGGGTTTTTTAACAGAGAGAACAGTATAAGGATAGATAGTTTTTAACAGTATCATTTAAAGTTTTATTATGAAATGATGTCTAACAGAACTTATAAGAACACATCCTTATGCAAATTCTTAACATAGACATATATTTGAAACCATTCATATTTATTAAAAATCATTTTTCTTAGTTTTACAGATAAGTAAATTAAGTTAACACTTAAGCGCTGAGAGCCTGCCAGTCAAAGGGACTTGACGTTTTGAGAATGGGGTCCACACATAATTTATACATTTTCAGCTAACATATTCAAAGCATATATCCATACTCTTTCAAGGTACAATTTCACAGCAGATATTACATTAAGCCATGCATCTTGTTTATGAGCTCTGTTTGCTTGTTGTTTTCTGATCCTTGTCCTCGTAGAGACCTAGGAAATTTTTCTAATCTTATTCCCACATTGGGCAGGCCTTGGTCTCTCTTTCTTTTTTTTTTCCTAGGTTCAGACCGGAACTTTGTAATGAACCATAGTGGTTCACACATTTTGTATGATTTTACCGTTTTATTCTATCTTTACTAAAATTTACCAGTCTGCTCTATATGAGTATAAGGGCATCAGATCATTTTCCCCACATAGGTTAGATAAGTGTGTCCAATTTGCCCAAAACAGATTTCAAGAATTAACTGTGGGTCTAAGATCTCTCAATTAGAAATGGTTTCAAAAGAAACTGCATTATTTAAAATTGCACATCATATTTTTATTTATTTTTTTTTGGTTTTTGGGTCACACCCTGTGATGCTCAGGGGTTACTCCTGGCTATGCGCTCAGAAGTTGCTCCTGGCTTCTTGGGGGACCATATGGGGCGCCGGGGGATCGAACCGCGGTCCGTCCTAGGCTAGCACAGGCAAGGCAGGCACCTTACCTCCAGCGCCACCGCCCGGCAGCACATCATATTATTTTAAGAACAATAAATGTACTAAGTGTTCTTAAGAAACCTTGATCTTATCTCTTTCCATTGCACTTTTTCTGAACAAAAGAATTATCACTAACCAGACTCACATATTAATGACCAAGAATGTAAGGCTTATTATCCAGGTACTTCTCTATCTGAGAAATTTAGATTTTAATATTAAAGTAAACATGACATTGTTTTTAGACTTTCCAAGTCCCTTAGCTTAAGACTAATATTCCAGGCCTGCCTTATTTTTCTTAAGAAATTACAAACATGTAAAGCCCCTATATGTATGTTATTATTAAATTGATTTTTCCTTTGCTAACTTATCTGATAATGGTTTCATTATACCTCCAGTAAAAGAATCTAAAAAATGGAAAATTTTCCCTGGAGCATTTAATTTGGAAAGTTTTTCTATAAGTGGACAAACTAAAAGCAGATTTAAGAGAAATACATGTTTTAAAAAATCATAATGTAAATTTCCTTTAAAGTAATTTTTATTGAATTGCTAAAACTTTTTAATAATGTATTTGCTTATTAGTATACTAATGCTAAATAGAAAAGAAGAAAATCTAAAATGTTAATTTTTCACTATATCTTGTTATATGCAATATATTGCTAGCACCTTAAAGACAAGTTGGTTATTTTAGTTTGTTGGAAATAAAAAGTAACAGTTGATTTCTATTGTAGCATAGAGGTAGGAAGACTTTATATTTATTATGAGAAAAGGTGTCTGAGAACTAAAAGCATCCAAGGCATGAATGCCTTTGAGATAAAGGATCCTTGTCAGAGTACTAGAAAACCATTAAATGTTGAATTCCAACCCTTGAACTGGACTGGAATTGCTTAGAGTAAAGTTTCCACCTTTAGAACAAAGGTTTTTTTTTTTAAGAATATTAAAATACCAAATACCGTCCCAAGCATACCCTCTTGGCTACCACCTAGCAACTAGGATAACTCAAAAGAATGGAATCTGGGTGCTGGAAAGGTGGCACAAGCAATAAGGCATCTGCCTTGCCCGCACTAGCCTAGGACTGCAGTTCATTCCCCCTGCGTCCCATATGGTTCCCCAAGCCAGGAGCAATTTCTGAGCGCATAGCCAAGAGTATCTCCTGAGCATCACTGGCTGTGGCCCCTTCCCCTCAAAAAACAGAAAAAATTGCAACCTGGAAAAATTCAATTCCATTTATATTTGTGTTCAATTTGTAGAAGGACAGGATGATAAGTTGAGGAAGAACTTAATTGGTAACAATCTGAAAGTTTTGAAGATAGTATGCTCCTGTCACGTCTTCAAAATTTGCATGAATGGATTTTCTTAGAAACATAAAAAGATGAAGGCACATTTTTAGGAAACATAGGTTCCAGATCAGTGGACATGAGAATAAACAATTTAATCACTTCAAAGATTGGTTCCTGAGACAAACAGTTTTATCTAAAAATAAAACAAATTAAGATTATCCTTTTGTGTTGGAAGAAAGTAATGATGATAAATATTTTTTATGAATGAGCTTAGACTGAGGTCTTTGACCTATTTTCAACTGAGCCCTACAAAAGAAATTTAAAGTCAGAATTCATAATATTATAATTAACAGTTATTACTGAAATTTCCTATAATCTCTTTACATTTAAGAATTTTTAATAGAATATTATTGTTAATTAAAAAAGGCAAATAAAAATTTGAGGTGATACAAACTTTAACACTCATGAATAATTTTCTTTAAAAACTGTAAAGGGGCGGTAGAAATTACTATAGAAGAAAGATTTACAAAGAGGAAAACAAAATATTTGATAAAGAATAAGAAAGTATTTGATAGACTGGGGCAACTTCGGTGGTTCTCAAATAGTGGGGCACGCCCCCCTGCTCTGTAAAGGGATGCACATTTGACCTCAGCAAACACTATCATAACAAGTTAAGCCCTGTGTTTATGTCTCTGTATGTCTCTGGAGCTGAGAGTTGCTGTGTCCTGCTTCAAACCCCGCTTTGAAAAGTTATGCGTTGCAAAACGTGCTCATTGTAGCCATTAATCCAGACATCACCTCTAATTAAATAAGCAGCTCAAATTATTTTATATATTTTTGTTTTGCAGGTTAAAGCTTCTTTTCATACTATTTATATACTATTTACAGTAGCATGGGGGATGCGGAAAACGTTTTCTTCTTCCTAGGGGGCATGACAGAAAATAAGAGAAGCACTGGGCTACATGAGCAACCTTATATAATAAGTAAAGACCTATATATATATATATATATATATATATATATATATATATATATATATATATACATATATATATGTATATATATATGTATATGTATGTATGTCTGTATATACTATATATATATACTATATACATATATATATAGGTCTATACTATATATTTTATAGTAAGTGAAGGCCTTATATAGTAAGTGAAGACCTTTGTTTGTCATTTGCACAAACTGAATGACTATATCACTATAGCAATTCCCTGGTCAAGAGGAGCCCTCAGGAAGGAGCTGTTCCAACTAAGTCTTATAAAGAAAAGACTGAAAAGTGGCTACAAAGTTATATACAGACAAGAAGCAAATATTAAATAGATGCAGCCTATATACAATAAGTCAAGATATACAGACATAACAGTATGATACAGGCACTGACACAGATAAACAAAATAAAATTGAGCTGCAACTGACTGAAACAAGTCACTTGCTACCTGTTACTGTCTTGATGGAGGACCTTGCTCCCTGAGGATGCAACCCTTGAGTACCAGACTATGGAAGAGAGTCTAATGGTACGATTCCCCCTCAATTTTATGCTATTAAAGTCATGATGGATATGTAAGTGTGGATGTGATCACAATGTTTGTGTGGAATAAATGTGTATCAGCATCTGTCTCAGTCCTGTGAGTCTCATGGATCTCACTCACGAAGGCCTAGATAGTTATCTTAATACCAGCAACAAACAAAATCCTCTTAGTGTAGAAATCCAAATTACCAACACATTCACTCAAATTTTGATGTGGTTTTAGAGAATTATTAGCGTGATTCTTGTTTTTGATGATAGAATAGAACATTATATCTCAACTGTATTTTGCTTTCAGGGCCTATACCCAGATAATAGGAACAGAGATAAAAACAAATTGAGAGTGATTCACTTCACCCTTAAATTTCTACAGACTGCAACTCTCAGGAAACAAAGACCTCCTAAGCAGTAATTGTATTTTGTCACTTTGCATAATAAAGTTACTTGCAGTCTACCTCTATTTTTCAAATCACCTGGAGATTGCAAATGGTTCTTACAACTATCTGATTTTCTATTTAACTGGGACAAAGGTTCTCAAACTGTGAGGCTGATCACCCAGAGGAAACTTCATTTTTTTCCATGGGAATGTGAATGCCAATCCAAAAGAAAGATGGTGTAATTCTTAACTCACTAATTATTTTCTCTAAGAGCAAAAGCATTTAATTCTGTGGGTTATTTTTTTAAACATTTTGTTTCTATTGGATAAATTATGTAACTTATGCCCCACATTGTGTCGCCAAAGACTTATGTACTTCAATAGTGTTGTGTCAAATAAATAAGGATGGGGCTGGATGGCGATGGATGGAGGTGGATTTCTCTGTCTGCCATCCCAGGCCACGTGGCTCAGCAACCCCCATGCAGCCGGCGAGTCGCCCAGGTGAAATCACTCACTCACAGGCAGGCTTCAGGAAGAATCATCTTTATTTAGGCCCTAGCCACCACGTGTGTGTGGCCTATCTCATAACCTTTTAAGCATTCGGCCATTCTTAGCCCTGCATCTTATAATTCAGTCATCTTCCCCTGAGCGCCTAGCAGGGCCAAAAGGCAAAGACCCTTAATCCCCTGGCTTCCGGGTTTATCTACCTTTTCCAAGACCCCTCCCAGGAATGGGCCGGGTCTTGCAGGTAAAGTCACACCTATTATCCGGTTCCCAAGACCCCTCCCAGAAATGGGTGGGTCTCAGATAGGTACCCTACAAATAGCATTTAAACACATAGAATAAAAGATTTAATTTGTTCTGGTCATCATATTAATAATTGTTTTATATTTGCACGTCAGACATGAAAGAAATATTTTTAGGGTTGGGGAGTAGAAGGATGAGACCACACAACTGAAATAAAGTTTAATACTTTAATCCATCTGCCAAGAAGACTCCCCACACTGGCCAGCCAGGGCCATCCCTGAAGGAAATGAACCCCATACAAGGTTATGATGAATATTATATAGGGAAGGGATAAAGGGAGGTTCCAGCTTTCTGATGATCCTAAAAATGATTGGTTCTTGGTAATGACCTACTAGCTTGGGGCGGTATCTATGGAAATAGGCGTGTGAAGACCTGTCATGTGGCTTACACCAAGTGGTCCTCACAAAATGAGGTCTCTCCCTTCTCAGAACCTGAGAAGAAGCCAGCTATCTGATCTTTACAAAAGGGTGTCCCTCCTTGTTCAGAATTCAGGTCCCAACAATATAAATATTTTAAGAAAGAATAGAAAGAATGTACTAAAGTTTTATAACCAAGCTGATATTATTAACAGTGCTACTGCTTTCTCCAATTCTAGAATGTTTCCTAAAATTATTACAAAATAAGATTGAAAGAAAGAGAAAAATACTATTAATATATGTTAGATTAATGAAATATGTTATGATTAAATCTGGTTATTCTCAAATTTTATAAATAACAAATATGGGTAAATTTTTTTGTCAATTACATTATAAATTCTTTATTTAAGATCATCTTAAATCCTTTGCAATTTACAGAAACTTGTATAGTTTTGTTCAAAGAAATTAACAAGAAAGGACCTTGGTAAATATTCTACATAAGAAGATTCAACATAGAACTAAGAAAAAATATTTTAAAAGTCTATAAGCTGATCATATAAAGCATCATCCAGAAATAGGTATAAACAGAGAAAGAAACTGAGGCAAGTATTATAAGAGATATGAGGTAAGCTTTCTACTGAAATAATAGTCAGTCATTATAGTTCTGTTAAGGCTTGTTTCTGGAAATACTGTTTAAGTCTTCCAATACTCTTAAAATATCTACATAACTTTATAAATCATCAAGCGAAAATATGACAGAACCTATCTCATAGTAGGCATGATAAATCGATACCTTATTATCAATTTTTCTATTTCCATATCAGAATCTATTTAAAGACATGCATATAAATAATGCAGATGGTATGGCTTTTCAATAGAGTAATAGGAGTCATTGATGGCATTTTCTACTGAGGCTTGCTATACACTTTGGTTACATTTTTTCCAACCAATGACACTTTCATAGTATATGTCTACTAGGTGAATAGTGTGAGGTCTACAAGAACTAACAGTATAGCCCCCTTACAGGAGTTATATCCTAATTGTCATGTGTTTTGTATCGCATAACTCAGCCAGTGAGAGTTTAGAGATGGGAGCATGATATGGCAAAGAGTTCACTCAAAAATGCCACTTACAAGATGAGCTATAAAACACCCCAGAAGCAATTAGCCAAGATAAAAGGGATCTCCCACAAGACTAATAGCCCTCAAGTGCATTTGATAAGGGAGAAGGCCACACATAATTTAAATGTGTCAAAAAACAAACAAACAAAAAAACAGCTCCAGTATGTCTCCAGCAACCTGATCTTGTTTTCTTTACTGTAACCCTACCATATGTCAGTGAGGTAGGAATGTGGCCTAATCTACACCCCTGCCTTTGTGTAAGAAAAACTATACAAGATATGCAAAAAGACTGCTCGAGTTCCTTTATGTCTTTTTGGCCCAGTACTGAGCTAATAAACTTTTAATTCTTTTACTATATATCTTTGGTATCTCTGTGCCTCTGTGGGTCCAGCCTAATAAAAAGGACGAAATAATCAGGAACATTACTTAGAGATTTTGATATGATGATTTTTAAACAAACAAACAACAACAATAACAAGAAAGCTTCCTTTAGCTGCATTCAAATTTAAAAAGCTAAAGGACTTCTTGTGACATTCAATTAATTCATTGAAGCAGTAGTCCTATATATGAAAAGTTCTGTCTCTGAAACCAGTCCTAAAATATGCTGTTTCCTGTTTATAATATGGTGTGCAAGATATATTGTCTGTTGACATTTTTCAGAATCCCCTTATTGTCATGGAACTATATTAAATCAAATTTGTAACTACTACATTTTATTGTTGGTTTTAAAGAATAGCTTCCACTGGACATAATTGGAACCACTCTGGTAACGGTAATTTTGGTTATTTTGGTAATTTTGGTTATTTTGGAATATAGTGCAATACTTTGTTTTATTGGAACACCTTTTTCTCATGAGTTATAGGGTGAACATATTGAAAATTTTAATTCAATAGTAATTATTTTATTTAAATTACACCTTTTTTTTGTTTGTTTTTGTTACATGTGGCTCAGCACTCAGGGAAATATTTAGAGTGCTAGGGATCTAACCACTTTTAGCAAGATAAAAGTCCAGTGCCCAACAAGCTAGACTCCCTCCAGTTCCAAACCATTTTATCTTTTTTTACTCATATCTGCATGGGTATTATGTGTACTAATAAATATAATATTATGCATATATAAATATCATGATTGATATGATGTCTAAAATATACATATAAAGAAAAAGGCATAAATATAAAAACCCACATTATTAAAATGTTTCTAAAAGTGTACATTTATCACACGTTTATCTACATATTTTAAATGTATATTTCTATAAAAATAATTAATAGATAAATATTAAATAATGAAGAAATGGATGAGTTAGACATTAAAATCAGATTAAGACTGATTAATTAAAGACCACTGGTAAGATAATCTTATTTAGAAAATTTCCTTGTAATTTATCACTGTTTTTACTGTTTTATTGATTTGAAACAACAGTTCAAATATTTATTCTGTGTTTAGATTTAACCAAAATACACTAGATACCAAAAAAAAAATACAAACTTAACAAAAGTAAAATTAGAACCTGAGGTAGTAAACTTTTCCAATTTTGTGACAATTATTTATTGAAAAATCATGATTCCAGTACTGAGAATGTGGCTCAAGTAGAACATAGGCTCCTCATACCCAAGGCCTGAATTTGGTGTTACTAAGTCCATTAAAGCAAAAGTTCTGACTTAAAATGAATGCTATAATATTGTTTTCATTGGCAGTATTTTGCCAATTTCAAATATATTCTCTCTTTCTCTCCTCTCTCTCTCTCTCTCTCTCTTTCTCTGTCCTCTTCTCTCTCTCTTTCTCTCTCTCATAATTTCCAGGTATCCTTTAAACTTTTAATCATTTATAATCCTTTAAACTCTTAAAAAAATGTTCTTCTATTCCTTCCTATGGTAGTTATTTTTATAAATCAATCCATATCTATATTTGTCATACCTATTTTTTGGGAAACCAAAAGAATATTTTTGACAACTGATTTTTTCTTTGCAAAATGAAAATAAATTTCAAAATAAAGAATACTGTTTATATCACATTTGTAGGGAAGAAAAAATATCTTTCCCAATATAACCTTTGGGAAAAGATTCATTTCATAAGAGGGGTACAAAAAGCATAATGAATGCTACACTTGAAAAAGATATTTACATGTAAGCATCTTCTGAAATGTATCTCCCTAGAAGACTCAAAAACAGAATTTAAACATGCCTATCATTTTTGTCATAGTACTTTCTTTGGTACCCTAACAGACATTCCTTTTCTCCTTTCCAAAATGTACTCTATGTAAGCTTTCTCCTTGAGGGCTTCTGCATAAATTGTTCAACAATTCTGAATATTTCACAGTTATACAGGTGCTACAAATTTTATTAATAAATATGTTCTTAATTTTTGTTTTGTTAATTTTCTTGATGCTTGTTTGAAAATTTGGTCTTGGTTTACCACAGGGGGGCACCTATTTTTTTCCAAGGAGATTACTGTACTTTTTTAAATAGTGTATCATTGAGACAGAAGTAGAAAAAATGATTAAAAGGAAATTGCTCTTTTAATCATAAAAAGTTCAAAAGCACTCATTTTTGTTGTTAACTGCCTTTTGAGATATGATTCTTAGTGATTATAGAACTGAAAGGCTTTAGGCAAAGCCATCATATAAATTTGTTCCTTGAAAAAAAAGCCTTATCATAATTGTACACCAGTTATATAAAGTTATTATGAAGTATTGTATTCTTGGGAAGAAACTTGATTCAAAACCAATAAAAATAATTGTAAGGATATTATCATTATAGATAGAATTGTCTAAAATGAAGCAATTCCTTTTCATAATCTATTTCTTTGAGCCTGAGATTTAAAGCTTTCACTTGGGGCACACATTTTAAGGGACATGTTAAAAAAAATTCAAGTCTTTTCTCTCCACAGTTCAAGAGCAAGCACAGACATCAAAAAGGATTTATGACATATTAAAAGTAGAGCAAAAATCTTCAACCAAGCCTTTTTTCTTTTTTAAAAACTATCTAGCCAAAGCTTCAGATTCAGACTCCAGTGCTTCATCCAGCACTGGCTATAAAATTTACATGCTCTAGTACACAATGAAAATGTGAGTCACTTACTTGCTTCCAAATAAAAAATTCAAGATAGTGGCAATCAGCAAAATGCGAGTGTAGGCAGAATTCCAAAGGTCAGTTGCATGCCATGAAAATGATTCTGTTATTTCCAGCTAAAATTTATCATGGATTTAGTGATTCATGGATTTTTGTAAGATCTTCAGAGATTTCCTCCAGCTCCCAAGAAAAAGGTAGTGGAGAATGTTGAAAACTCCTGCATAAAATAAAACCCCTGTTTATTTTATCTCTGATTACCTTGAGGACCATGATTGTAAATATCAGAAATATTACTAAAATAGGGCCCCTTGCTATTTAGTTATACTAGATTTTGTTGTTATTTTTAACATAGCATGCTAATTTAGTAGATGTTTTATGCAGTGTTTGCAAGCAAAAATGAGTACACATCCTGTTTTTGAGTTTGTCTTTAATAATATTCAAAACATTACAACATTTGCAAATGTAAAAGTACAAGTGATATAAAAGCTGTGTAATTGGTCTCTGTCCTCATACAGAATTTTCATATTGGAACTTTCTGCTAGACTGTGAGAAAGCTATTTCAAAGATGATTTTGCCAAACAACAACAACAACAAAAACAGGATGGGGCCGGAGAGATAGCATGAAGGTAAGGCATTTGCCTTTCATGTAGCAGGTCATTGGAGCGATTTCTGAGCATGGAACCAGGAGTAACCCCTGAGCACTGCCGGGTGTGACCCCCCCCCAAAAAAAAAACAAAAACAAAAGCAAAAAAAAGATAATTTTTCATTTTAAGTAAAGCTTAGTATTAAATGATATATAAAAATGTGAAAAGTAAAGAAATATTTAATTTTAAATGAAATATAGTTTTTCTACTGAAAAAAGTGAAAAAATATTTTATGACAATTAAACAACATAAGAACTATGATTCAATGTGTTCTTAAAATGTAACGCAATAGCTTAACTTAAATGTAACTTAAATTGTAACTAAATGATATCTATTTTAGATAACATAATCTTTTTAACCCTTTTGTGAAAAATTCATAAAATAGACTAATATTAATATAAGTGAAGAATATGTGTTATGTAGAAATCAGTACAAGGACTTAATATATATAAATAATTTGGATTTATTTTTGGTGGGACATTGCAAGTCTTGCTACTTAACTCAAATTCAAAATGCATGGGGTGATATAAGTATGTATTAATAGGGCTGGAAAGGTAGCACAGCAGTAGAGCTTTTGCCTTCACATGGCTGACCTAGGATGGTTGTGAGTTCCATCCCCAGGATCCTATATAGTCCCCCCTAACTTCTCAGGAGCAATTTTTGAGCTCAGAGCCAGGAGTAGCCTCTGAGAGCCACCAGATGTGCCCCCCCCGAAAAAAAATAAGAATGTATTAATATAAATAATCTCAGAAAATATAAATATATTAATTTTTTTGCCTTTTTTAGATAGGGGGGAAGTGGTGTTAAGTGCTAATTCTGGTTCTGCATGGGGGACCAAAAATGTTGCTGGTGATAAAACTTGTACCATAGAATGTAAGGCAAATGCCAATTCCTATATCTTCAACCCTAAAATTTTAGTCTTTTTAAATTTAAAATTATATAACTTAAAGAAATTTTATTAGTTTGTTAATATCATACCCAAAGTCATGTATTCAGAATCACTTAAAGTCTCAAATACCAATTATGTGAAAAGAGCTAGTTAAAAATCCTTATTTTTTGGGGGGCCAGAGTGGTGGTACTAGCAGTAAGGCATCTGCATTGCAAGCACTAACGTAAAACAGACCGCGTCCCATATTATGGTCCCCCAATCCAGGAGTAATAACTGAGCATATAGCTAGGAGTAGCCCCTAAGGGTCACCGGGTGTGGCCCAAACCCCCCCAAATCCTTATCGATGTTAAATACATATTTATTAAGTTTCTAAATTAGTAGTCAAACTTCAATCTAGTTTAAATAAACTAACATAAACATTGAGGTAACTATTTCCTTTTTAGTAAATATTTTCATTACTTTTAATATAAATGTATATGAATATGATAAACCAAAAGAATGTTGAGTATTGCCTTTTATTGTATTTATGTTGGATTTTACTTGGTATTTTAAATTGCCTGAAATATTTTGACATGCTTTAGATAGTGTTTCTGAGTTTAAATTACATAAAAGAGCTCTTTGTATTGATATTAAACCTTTTTATACATTTTGTATACATTTTTAAATTTTTAATAAAATTTTTAAATTTTTCAAAGTTGCTAATTGCCTTTTAAACATTTATACTATCACATTTTATATTATTTTTAAATCTATTATGCATAGTTTGATTATACTCTTTTTGATGTGTTTACTGTCTAGAATTTAATGAACATAAATGTTCATTTTATTACAAAAACAACGAATATATCCAAACACTTTACAAATTACAGTAAAATATAAAGAAAAGCTCATTTGAAAGTTGACAACCCAAGGGTTAAAATAAATCAGATATTTATCTGTATCAATCAATGCATGATATTAAATATCTAATTTTCTGAGACATAGTCTATACACAATGTATTGTCTTATTTTTTATTTTAAATGGGAATTCTCCTTTTGTGAACAACATTACTTCACTTTATTTTTACGTTTCTAATGTTTTTAACAGTAGGCAAACTCTGCTCATTCCTTTATTTTAAATGATTTTTTAGTTTTTTTCATTTGTTTTCCCTTTTAGAAAATTTATTAATTCTTGACAAAAGATAAAGTTTGTTTTTTGTTTGTTTGTTTGTTTTTGGGCCATACCCAGTGAAGCTCAGGGATTACTCCAGGCTATCTGCTCAGAAATAGCTTCTGGCAGGCACAGGGGACCATATGGACTCTGGGGTTTGTCTTAGGTCCTTGGTCAGCTGCTTGCAAGGCAAATGCTGCTGTGCTATCTCTCCAGCCCCAAAAGATAAAGTTCTGACATTCTAAAAAGCCAGATTTTATAATGGTGATTATTTACAATTAACTTTAATTCATAAATTAAGTTGTAGAGGTAAAAATTTTGAATTTTTGTAATTTCTTTGTTTAAGCTTTGTGGCTACCGAAATGTTAATAGTTGGGTTTCAGTCATAGAATGTACACCACTCTTCACTAGTGCAATTTTCCTGCCACCAATGTCCCTCATTTTCCTCCTGTCCCCACCCCCTTTCTTTATCTTTGATGGGCATTCTACTTCTTTCTCTCTCTCTTAATGTATCTCTATTTCCTTTCTGACATTGTGATTTGCACTACTGTCAATGGGGTTGGGGGTGCCATGCTTATCATTTATCTCCTTTCTAAACCCAGTTCTTCTCCAAAGTGATCAGTTCCAACTATAATTGTCATATCTACTGTCTTATTCACATCAAGGAAAATACTATGTCTTCTAAATTTTAAATAAAATTTTATATTTAATCACTTAGTACATTCTTAGCCACCTTCTGCAACTGTCTTACAATATTCAGTTTCAAATGAATAAGAAAAATTGAAATTTTCCCCATTAATAGTTCCCTGGATAGTTTTCACCAGTAGTTTTTATATAGAATGTTCAAGATTATTTTTCTTCAGAATTTCAACTACCTGGTGTAACTCAAGAAATAAAAATCATAGAAGCAATGTGCTCAAGGAAGACATAGAATTGTTCTATATTAATACCTGCTTCTCTATTGTTTTACAATTTAATTTTAGAGCATCAACCTTCCATTCTAATTCACAAATCATCTTTTAATTATGATCTTCTAAAAGTAGCATCTTCTTTAATATCAATTTTGTACATTTACCAAAAGTGACTCAATACTCTTGGAGAGAGTTCACCTTAAATTACTATGAATTAACAAACTGCTATATCTATACTAAAAGCACTAAAAGCTATAGTTCCAGTGAGTAGGAAAAAAACTACACTTTCAGTAAATTTGAAATCAGAATGATACCAGCTTGAAGTTTGAACAATTTTCTTTATATTAAATATAGGTCTATTTACTAAGTAATTCAATCCTCTGGACATCAATTTTGTCTTCATAAATAAGCAAGTGTGCTCTGAAAGGTTTGCACAAACCTTTGCTCTTCTTGAAAGATTTTCATAAAAATGTCCAACACTTCATGTGGTAAAGACAGCACAGTGGAAAAAGCTCTTGTCATGAAAACAGAGAACCAGATTCAGGATTAAGTTCTGAACAATAGAGTTTTGCAACAACACAAAAAGTTTTTTCTCGGTTGGAGAGATGGTAGAGGGTATAGAGAAAAAAAAAAGTGTACCTGGGTTTGATCCCAGTAACCCAAATGCAACCACTCCACCTAAGACTCACCAGAAGTATTCTTGAGATAGAGCCAGGAGTAAATCCTGAGTAATTCTGGCTTGACCCAAAATAAAAGCAAACACAAAATTTCACTTCTAGTAATCGCTTATCTTAATTGTCAGAGAGGCATTGTCTACTTGGTACTTATGAAATACAGACATATTTTCATCTAATTTAAATTTGTGCTTCATCTGTTTCCTCAAGATTAAATAGAATCTCTTTTGAAATAATAAGTATGCATTTTCTTGTCATAAAATGTAACTTTTTCTTTTACATTGCATACTACTAAGCAAAAGTGCTAGCTTAGGATAACGCAATTGGTATTTGTTAGGTCAATAAGCTCCATCATATTTTTTGTTTTTGTTTTTTTGTTTTTGGGCCACTCCCAGTGACGCTCCAGGGTTACTCCTTGGCAATGTACTCAGAAATCGCTCCTGGTTTGGGGGGACCATATGGGACACCGTGGATCGAACCAGATCTGTCAGGATCAGCAGCGTGCAAGGCAAAATGTACTACCACTGCGCCACTATTCCAGCCCCTCCATTATGGTCTTCAGGGACCCCGACCAGCGGGTAAAGCTGGAGACCACGTCAGTAATTCGCGGTTCTCGAAGAAGAATCCGGCCTGGAATAGAAGAGGGGCTGGGAAAATGAGACTCGAGACGAGGGTCCGATCAGGAGTCCGTTTAATAAAGGAAAAATTAGACCTTTTATAGACAATGCAAAACAGAGAGAGAGTAGGGGCGGGGAACTGTAGGAATTGCTGTAATTTTCCACGGGAACATCTTGATTTTACAAGGATAATAAGAGTATCATCAGTCAAGAGATTTACATTATTTTTGAGCAACAAAGTACAAAATCTAATCTCAGCTTGGGCCTTTTGACCCCTGTCTTTACAAGGACATCTTGGAGCCTAGTAACTCCCTAGCTCTAGGCTATTTCTATTTCTTTGGATCCAAGGGCAAGGAAGGCCACATGCAGTTTGTAAAAAGCACTTTGGCTAAGATTTTCAGAAACTTCATTTTGATTAGTGAGAGGGCTTTTTAATTATTCCAAACAGTCTCCAACAAATTCCCCCTTTTTTATTAATTCAAAGATGGGTGGAAACCCTATCTTAGGCTGTCTGGTGGGCCCCCAGTGTCAGCACCCCAAAAGTAGCGGCTCGGGGAGCACGCAAGAAGGTTCTTGCATCAGTGCATGTAGGCTGGAGTGCCCTACCCCTAAGAGCCTGCACAAAGTTAAAGAATGGGGTGTGCTCCTGACTACTGGCACCAGGCTAATCCCGTCAAAGGTATTTCCACAGCCGTGTGAGGAAGGATTTCTTTCGCTTAGCGAGCCGTTCCAGTTCCTCAAAATCCAGTTCTTCAGGGGCGCTCTCTTCGCCCTCAGTAGTATCAGCAACGGGGGCTCATGAGGCTGGAGCTGTTGGTAGTAAATGCCACAGATTTTTTTGTAGCCTCATTAATCTGGGTTTTTATAAAGCCAGTTAGGCAGCGAAATGTCCATGGACCAAAAGAATATGAGGCAGCATGAACCCAATGAATGGGCCAAGCAAGCGTGGATAGAAGGGTGGATAACCAGGGAGATGTGGAAAACCAATTTTTTATACCAGGCTTTCCTCCACTGTCCAAGGTTTTCTTGGTTTCCAGCTAGACTTTCTTCAACCTTTTTATGCTATCCTTAACAAGGCCTAACTTATCTTTAAAAAAGCAACATTCTTTTTTTAAAGGCAACACAACATTCAGTAAGAATAACCCAGGTAAGTTATAGACCTGGTAAGGGCCAGGAGCTGCAGCAAAGGCAGCAAGGGTGGGAGGGAGGGAGCTAAGAGTTAGAAAGAAGAGTAGTGGCAGGTTGTTGAACCGATTCTGCAGGTTCAGCGGCCAAGCTGTCATTTTTATTTTCGCCATCTGCAAGAGAAAAAGGAGAAGAATTCTCAGGGAGAGAGTCCCTGGGTTCATTGTATAATTTAACCAGTCTTTCTGGTAGCCACCTAGTTTCGTTGGTGGTGGGGTTGTGAATGCACGGCATGACCTTTCCCCCAAATGAGAACAGGTGTGTGGTCCTTGCCAGAGGCCTGTGTGTACGTCTTACCAGAGGACCTGTTTGAATCATCCTTAGTAGCCGGGGTGCCACAAACGGTCAGCGGCGGAGTGCTGTTGCAAATCCAGGGTAAGGAAATTTATAGACAAAGAGTGCATGATTTAAAGAAGCCGATGTTTACCTCGGCGTGCATAGAGCGTCTCGCTTTCATTAGAAAGCTTAAAAGCATGTTCTTTAATGTTTGGTTTGCTCTTTCCACAATGCCTTGGCCTTGGGGATTTAGGGGGATTCACTGTTTTGTGGGTTATACCCAATTTTGCACAGAAATCTCTAAATTTGTTAGCAATACTAACCTGGGGCATTGTCCCGATTTTAAGCACAGATGGTTGTGGAATAATGGTTAGACAGTGCAACATGTGAGCAATGACAATCCTTAGCTGCCTCGCCAGTTTGCAAGGAGGCACAAATGAAACCACTAAAAGTATCAACAGTGACATGGATGTATTTAAGATTTCCAAAGGCTGCATAGTGAGTAACGTCCATTTGCCAGAGTTCTCCTGGAGTTAGGCCTCTAGGATTGATCCTACGTGTGCTTCAGGTAAAAGAGAGATGCAAGATTTGCAGGATTTGACTATCTCCCTTGCTTGGTCTCTGGTGATTTTAAATTTTAGCCTTAAGGTTTGGGCATTCAAATGATGTAACTGATGGGCCTGGATGGCTCTCTGGATGGGGGTGTTATGCAGCAGGGCAGGCATAATTTGAGTGGCTTGATCTACTAGGGCATTTCCCTCAGCCAAAGGTCCAGGGAGGGAAGTGTGGGCTCTAATGTGTGCTACAAAAAATGGGTGGGATCTCATAAGTATAAGTTTTTGAATTTTTGCAAAGGCAGGCTGGGCATTAGAAGTGGGTTTAATAAAAGGTACAATTTCAAGTAATGGAATAGAGGTTGCAATGTAGAAACTATCAGTATAGAGATTGAAGGGTTCAAAAACTGTTTCAAATACCCTTTGCACTGCAGCCAGTTCTACAAGCTGAGCAGATTTGTGCTCTGTAGTGAATTTCATGACCTTGCCCTGAACGCTCAAGGCCGCGGTGCCATTACAGCTACCGTCAGTAAACACAAGAGTAGCCCCAGGGATGGGCTGTAGTTTTGTAAGCTTGGGAAAGACAACAGGGTGAATTTGCAAAAATTGAAGCAGCTTGTCAGGGGGGAAATGATTATCCAACTCTCCAGAAAACCCTGTAAGGAAGACCGCCCATTCATCCTGATTAAGCAAGAGCCATTGTACTTCCTTTTTACTATAGGGGATAACTATTTTTGCCGGATGGCAACCAAATAGCTTGAGGGCCTGCTCACACCCTTGCTGTGCTAATGATACTACCAAGTGTGGGTAAGTAGCGAGTGTTTTGTTTGGGTTACTGGGTAAGTGTACCCAGAAGAGTGGGCCCTGTTGCCACAAGAGGCCTGTAGGAGAGAATTTTGTGGAAAAAATTAATAACCATAAGGGTTTATCTGGGTTGAAATATGTGATGAACTGGTTTTGTATGGCTGTGTGGACCAAGTCCAGGGCCTTGTGGGCCTCGGGCGTGAGGTTTCGAGGGCTGCTAGGATCTGTATTCCCTTTGGCTATGTCATATAAGGGCTGAAGTTCTCCAGTGGTTAGTTTTAAATAGGGGCATAGCCAAGTGATGTCCCCTAAAAGTTTCTGAAGATCATTAAGCGTTTTTATGTGACCGGTCCGGATCTGAACCTTTTGAGTTTTAACTTGATTGGGGAGTAGTTCAAAGCCTAGAAACAGCTGTGGGGGATAGAGCTGTACTTTGTCCTTAGAGATAGTAAATCCCCTAGCTGTGAGACTTATGAGGTGTTCTGCTATTTGTTTAATTTTTGAATATCCTGTTCAGCGATTAAAATATCATCAGTATAATGAATTATATATGCAGAAGGGTAAGCAGTTCTGAGGGGGTCAATAGTTTGTGCTACAAATTTCTGGCATAGCATAGGGCTATTTGTCATGCCTTGCGGCAAAACCTTCCATTCATAGCGAGGGTTGGGCCCCGCACAGTTAACAATTGGCAGACTAAAAGCAAAATGCTTACAGTCATCTGGGTGGAGAGGAATGGAAAAGAAACAGTCCTTTAGATCAATGATAATTTTTTTTTTATAATTTTTTATTATGAATTATGAGAACAAAAGATGCAAAGAAAGAGGATAAGGTAAAGTTACAGTGGAAGGACAATCACCCATAACATAATTATCAGAAGAAGTCCCCTTGCTGATATCTTAACTTTGAATTTTCACCAAAGAAAGTTAAGATAAATAAAACAGAATCCATGTGCAATTACTTTTTCCCTCAAGTCCCCAGATTGTAGCACATTATAATATTTCTTAACAGCACACAAGGCAATCTAAAGCCATCAAACTTACGTAACTCCTTAAACATTACAGGCATAGTGTTTTTTACATTTCCATGTACATGCATATTAGCTTAAGTTAACCTCAAATTTTAAGTGGGTGTGTTTTAAGGATTAGAGTCAAAGGAGCACAGTAAAGACGGTGTTAGAGTGGCAATTGTTGTTTGCATAGGCCCACCAAAATATGAGAGGCATGGAAAGGAATAGCCTTGGCCTAAATACAAAGAGATCCTACCCCTGAAGTTTCCTGGCATAAGACCAGCTCTAGGCCTCAGGAAAGTTATCGTTCGCTCCAAGACATTGTCCGTAGCGCCAACACACTTATCACACAGTCTCTGTTGTTGGTCTCATATTTCTGTATTAAAGATTCTGGAATCTGCATGTCCTACATTGAAGTCATGATGAGGAGTGCCTTCTCGTTTCACCTCACCATGAAAGGGGAATGCAGGAAGCCCTGTCCTATAAGCAGGTTGTTGTTGTTGTTGTTAAGTCTTCTCAGTGTTAAGGGAAGTCTCTTTTGAGCAGGACGATGTCTGAGCAGTGGTAGGGTCTTCCGTGGTAGAGGATTGCTTCCAGGTGATGTTATAGACAAACCTCACCATAAAGGGGCAATATAGCAAGCCCTGTCCAGTAAACAGGTCATTGTTCTTGTTGTCTTCTCAGTGTTAAGGGATGTCTCTTTTGAGTAGATCGATGTCAGAGCAGCTGTAGGGTCGTCCCTGGTACAGGAATGCCTCCGGGTGATGTTATATACAACCTTGGATGTTTTGTAAATGTCTTCTGTAGATCAAGGGGTAAATGGAGAATGCCATTCTTCTGAGGCCTGTGCCAGGTCTTTATGTCAATGTTCAGGGTGTAAGGTCTCATTGTAGTACAAGATTTGTGTGTTCCCATTTCTATTAGATAAGAACTTATTGGTATGTATAGTATTTTCCCATGTCAGTGTGCCTACGCAAACAAGATATAAAGCCACGTGGTGCTAGCAGATATATGGGGGCATAAGAACATTTCCAACAAGACCCATGACTTGATTCAAACATAAGTATTAAACTGAGGGATTCTTTCACACCAAATTCCATATTGAGCAGTTCACAAAGAGACGATAAAAAATAATGGTGGGCGGCGGGGGGGGGATCATCACTGTATAAGAAAGTATTTAGCAAAAGTTATAGCCGTCAAAGAAAAACACCCATAAAATGTTGAAAAGATATGTGTCCTTTTTATGCCTTTTAAAATAGTTTGTGTGGGTGTTAACTCTAGGGGCACACTTTGGTCTGTGAAATTAGGACTCAAGAGTACTTAAGTTAGAAAAGGGTAAAAAAGGAGTAATGATGATAGGAGTTAAAGAAGTTAAAGAGAAATATGAACTTATGAAGGGGTATGCAAAAGGGCAGAGTACAAAAATGGACATTCTGCATACATAAAAACATAATTCAATGATAGTGAATATTATTAATGTTTCTTGTGAGAGTTACTATTAATGTTTCTTGTGCGATTTTGAAATGAATACTGGACAGGATTACCAGTGCCAGCCACAACCTCCTCCTGCTAGACTCCCGGCTCCCAGGAAGGAGAGATCCTACAAGAAGCTGGGAGAACAGAAGTTCAGAGCCCCACACAGACCCTCCCTAAGGAGCCAAATGGATCAGTGGGGGAAGGCCTAGGGTCCTTCAAGCTCCACCAAGGGACCCAACTCACCGGCTTGCCCAGGGGTGTTGCCGGGGGGGGGCCCGGGAAAGCCATGGAGATCTGGAGCAAGGCGGCAGAGGGTGCTGGGGGTTACCCAATCCCGCACCCCCCCTAGGCCCTGGCCAAGCAGGCCTCCGGCATGGCGTGGTGCCTGCCAAAACCCTCCTCCTGCTTGACTCCCGGCTCCCAGGAAGGAGAGATCCTTCAAGAAGCTGGGAGAACAGAAGTTCAGAAGCCCCACCCAGACCCTCCCTAAGGAGCCACAATGGATAGTGGGGGAAGGCCTAGGGTCCTTCAAGCTCCACCAAGGGACCCAACTCACCGGCTTGCCCAGGGGTGTGGCCCGGGGAAGCCCTGGAGATCTGGAGCTAGGCGGCAGAGGGGTGCTGGGTTACCCAAATCCCGCACCCCCCCTAGGCCTGGCCAAGCAGGCCTCCGGCATGGCGTGGGCCTGCCAAACTCCTCCTGCTTGACTCCCGGCTCCCAGGAAGGAGAGATCCTTCAAGAGCTGGGAGAACAGAGTTCAGAGCCCCACCCAGACCCTTCCCTAAGGAGTCGCATGGATAGTGGGGGAAGGCCTAGGGTCCTTCAAGCTCCACCAAGGGACCCTCAACTCACTGGCTTGCCCAGGGGTGTGGCCCGGGGAAGCCCTGGAGATCTGGAGCAAGGCGGCAGAGGGGTGCTGGGGTTACCCAAATCCCGCACCCCCCCCTAGGCTGGCCAGCAGGCCTCCGGCATGGCGTGGGCCTGCCAAACCTCCTCCTGCTTGACTACCGGCTCCCAGGAAGGAGAGATCCTTCAAGAAGCTGGAGAACAGAAGTTCAGAGCCCCACCCAGGACCCTCACCTAAGGAGTCACATGGATAGTGGGGGAAGGCCTAGGGTCCTTCAAGCTCCACCAAGGGGACCCAACTCACCGTGCTTGCCCAGGGGTGTGGCCCGGGGAAGCCCTGGAGATCTGGAGCAAGGCGGCAGAGGGGTGCTGGGGTTACCCAAATCCCGCACCCCCCCTAGGCCTGGCCAAGCAGGCCTCCGGCATGGCGTGGGCCTGCCAAACCTCCTCCTGCTTGACTCCCGGCTCCCAGGAAGGAGAGATCCTTCAAGAAGCTGGGAGAACAGAAGTTCAGAGCCCCACCCAGACCCTCCCTAAGGAGCCACATGGATAGTGGGGGAAGGCCTAGGGTCCTTCAAGCTCCACCAAGGGACCCAACTCACCGGCTTGCCCAGGGGTGTGGCCCGGGGAAGCCCTGGAGATCTGGAGCTAGGCGGCAGAGGGGTGCTGGGGTTACCCAAATCCCGCACCCCCCCTAGGCCTGGCCAAGCAGGCCTCCGGCATGGCGTGGGCCTGCCAAACCTCCTCCTGCTTGACTCCCGGCTCCCAGGAAGGAGAGATCCTTCAAGAAGCTGGGAGAACAGAAGTTCAGAGCCCCACCCAGACCCTCCCTAAGGAGCCGCATGTTAGTGGGGGAAGGCCTAGGGTCCTTCAAGCTCCACCAAGGGACCCAACTCACCGGCTTGCCCAGGGGTGTGGCCCGGGGAAGCCCTGGAGATCTGGAGCAAGGCGGCAGAGGGGTGCTGGGGTTACCCAAATCCCGCACCCCCTAGGCCTGGCCAAGCAGGCCTCCGGCATGGCGTGGGCCTGCCAAACCTCCTCCTGCTTGACTCCCGGCTCCCAGGAAGGAGAGATCCTCAAGAAGCTGGGAGAACAGAAGTTCAGAGCCCCACCCAGACCCTCCCTAAGGAGCCACATGGATAGTGGGGGAAGGCCTAGGGTCCTTCAAGCTCCACCAAGGGACCCAACTCACCGGCTTGCCCAGGGGTGTGGCCCGGGGAAGCCCTGGAGATCTGGAGCTAGGCGGCAGAGGGGTGCTGGGGTTACCCAAATCCCGCACCCCCACTAGGCCTGGCCAAGCAGGCCTCCGGCATGGCGTGGGCCTGCCAAACCTCCTCCTGCTTGACTCCCCAGATCAATGATAATTTTAAAGCTATTTTTTGGAATGGCCATCGGGGAGGGCAGACCTAGCTGGAGCGCCCCCATAGGGACCATGGTTTTATTTATCTCCCGGAGGTCGTGGAGCAGCCTCCATTTTCCTGATTTCTTTTTAATAACAAAGATGGGGGTGTTCCAAGGGGAGGTGGAGGGTTCGATGTGTCCTGCCTGGAGTTGCTCCTGCACTAACAACTGGGCAGCAGAAAGTGTTTCAGAAGACAGCGGCCACTGGCTAACCCAAACAGGGGAGTCAGACTTCCAAGTAATTTTATCTGCTTGGGTAGCAGGGGAGCCAGAAACCGCCATCAAAAAGGCTGCTGAGGAGTTTTGTAGCCTAGGCCATGCCGATCTAACTTAGGTGTGGCCTCAATTGGATTAAGCATACCTTGCAAATTTTTTCCAAGCCCTTTGTGCAACTCATACCCTTGGGCTAGCATTTGTTGTAGTACACGGGGGTCCTTGCACTTAATCAGATAAAGACCCATTTGTTCCATGAGATCTCGCCCCCACAAATTTATAGGGAGCTCAGGAATAATATAAGGTGTGATAGTGCCCTTGTCTCCCTCATCATCGATCCAGTTTAAGGGGCGAGAGCTTAAAAGAACCTGCTTGACAGTACCAGCAACCCCGGAGACACTGTCAAGGGTGGGGAGGGCGGGCCAGTTAGAAGGCCAGAACTGGGGGCTAATACAGGTAGTGTCCGCCCTGGAATCTAGGAGCCCAGTAAAGGGTCTTCCTTCTATAGTAATGGTTAGAGGGGGTCTTACTTTGCTGATAGCTTTAATCCAATAGACCTCGGAGGAGCCAGGAGTGGAGGCACCACATGTCTCGGGGTATCTAATGTATCTAATGTATCTAATATCATAGTGTATCTAATGGTAGAGGCAGTGCTTGGGCTAGGCGTTGTCCTGGTAAAATTTGCACAGGCCCGTAAGGGGCAGTGGCTAGCAGCATAATTTCTCCTGTATAATCATTGTCTACCAAGGATGGCTGAACTATTAACCCTTTTATAGTAGAGGAGGCACGACCGATAATAAAAAAAAGAAACATCCCTGGAGGTGGGGGGTCCAAAAACTCCAGTCCCTATGGTGACTACCTTGTCCTTCTGGTGTCAATTACTGCTGGGGTGGATGCACACAAGTCCACTCCTGCGGAGCCTGGGGAGCTCTGATAAGGGGGGGGGCTGTATGTGGTGTAAGCTCTATCAAGTCCTGCTGGAGGTTGGGGTGGCTTTTGGGCGGGAGCCACAAACTGCCTGCACCGGGCGAGCCGGTCTCTGAAGCCCCATTAATACTGATTTTTTGTGGGCCCTGGGGCCGGGGCCCTCCTGACGTTTCCCTGATGGGGAGGAAGGGGGTTGCCTTCAATATCATTCTTAGAATGGCAAGAGGCCACCCAGTGCTTGCCACGGCGGCATCGGGGACAGAGGGATGGTTTAGCTCAGTGTTAGCTGTGGTGAGCACTGGGGAGTGCTTAGACCAGTAGGGCACTGTCTTGACCCAGTGTCCCCGGTTGACCGTATTAAAACAGGTTTTTCCATTGGACTGGTTCTGAAACGCCACTATGGGCCTGGCCTATTTTATGTACAAAGGGGTCTGCCTCGCTACACAGACGGATCATCTCGTTTAAAGGTTTTAGCTTATTTTTGGCCACGAAGAATGGCTTTTGCAGGTTTCATTAGCATTTTCGTAAGCAAGTTGCTTGACAAGGGGATTATATAATCTGCAGAGCCCATAATCCTTTCTACCGTTTCCAGGAGTCTGCTAATAAATTTATTGTAGGGCTCCTGGGGGGCCTTGCACTGTTTTGAGCCAGCGGAATGGTGGCCTGTCCACTTTTAGGCAAGGCTCTCCAAGCCCTGAGGGCAGCAGTATTGATCTGAGCTAAAGCGAGCAGGGGAAAAGCCTCTGTTGCTGTACTGTAAAGGAGGCAAAGGTTCCCGTGCCGTAAGCTGTTCATAGATCTGATCTAGGGAGGGTAAAACCTCCATCGCCCAGGTTGGCCTGTTGCCTGCATCGGGCCAAAAAATCTGTCTCCCAAAGTATATAGTCAGAGCGTGGCAAGGTTGTGCTAGCAATTTCCTTCCATTCAGCAGGTAACAGTTCTCCTCCATCTCGGACTGCCTTAAGACAAGAGAGGGTGTAGGGGGCATTATGGCCATAGGTATTTATGGCTTGAAAAAGGGTTTCTATAGGTTTGTGTTGGAGACGTTGGTATCTCCTAATCTCTGCCATGTGGTTGCCCACTGAAGGTGCAGATTCAGGATTATCAGGGACTTGTTGTGGCTCTTCCTGAATGTCCTCAAGGGACCTAGCTAAAGCCTGAGCCCTCTGGGCAGCCTGGGCTCTATCTAGGCTGTGGCTGCGAGTCACAGCACCCGTGCCCCTTTGGTGGGATCTGCCCCGATCATCTGGCAAGCGGGGTATGGGAGGGGGCAGAGAGGGGGTAGGCAAGGTAACTTGCTCGGGCTGTTGATTAAAAAATACAGAAAACTGATATGAGTCATAAGAGGCTGAAGCCCGGGAATTTGTATCCTCCAGACTTTTAATCTCCTTAAGTTCTCTTAATTGTGACCTCTAGGTCGGCCTTACACTTTTTGAAGTTAGAGGGGACAGTCTGCCGTGCTAGAACCTGGGGTAGATTAGGCAGGCAGGCAGCTCTGCGCTATACGGAGGGGGCGGGTAGCGCAGGGAGAAAGCCAAGCCATGATCATAAATGGGCGGCCTTGTCCTGCAGGGACAGATTGTCTTCAGTATCTAAAATCTCCTCCTTAGTGGGTGCGCTGGCATTATGGGGAAAGAAGCCCTTGGAGGGTTCCAAGTCTAAATCTATAAGGCTCTTCTGTTTTGGGAGGGGTGCTGCTGGCCCGAGATTGACTGCAGGGAAAGCAATTTCTACAACGGCTTCAGCTTTTCAACAATGTTCTTGTTAACAGGGGTTTTTCCCCAAAAGAGTCCTAATTCTGCTCCTGTAATATTTTTTCCAAGAATAGTCCAATAGAACTGCATAACCTTTCTATCTTTCTCTTTACCATATTTGGTATAGTATTGCAAAATCTCATCACCAATTTGTTTCCAAGTACTGGTAACTATTGGGGGTCTAGTGACTACAAACCGTGGACAAATATCATGTACACATATAAAAAATTTAACTTAGTCTTTTTTCTTCAATTTAACGTTTCTTTCACTCAGCTCTTTCTTAAGATCTTTAATAAAAACCTCTTTTTTAGATAAAGTAGCCCCCATTTTTCCGGGGCGATAGTCCCAAATCTCTGGGACGATTGAACGGCGGTGTTAGTGATCACTTAGTCTAACCTTCCTGCACCCTGCCCTTAATATAAGGGTCTTACCGGCGTCTTGTGGACAGGCTCCCGGGACTCGCGCCTTTTGCCGTTCGGCCGGGTGTTCTGTTCTTCGAGCCTCGTGCTGGGCGCCAA
Source organism: Suncus etruscus (assembly GCF_024139225.1). NCBI lineage: Eukaryota > Metazoa > Chordata > Mammalia > Eulipotyphla > Soricidae > Suncus > Suncus etruscus. The sequence goes on along the minus strand of NC_064848.1, from coordinate 134,176,345 downwards.
TTATGGTCTTCAGGGACCCCGACCAGCGGGTAAAGCTGGAGACCACGTCAGTAATTCGCGGTTCTCGAAGAAGAATCCGGCCTGGAATAGAAGAGGGGCTGGGGAAAATGAGACTCGAGACGAGGGGTCCGATCAGGAGTCCGTTTAATAAAGGAAAAATTAGACCTTTTATAGACAATGCAAAACAGAGAGAGAGTAGGGGCGGGGAACAGTAGGAATTGCTGTAATTTTCCACGGGAACATCTTAATTTTACAAGGATAATAAGATTATCATCAGTCAAGAGATTTACATTATTTTTGAGCAACAAAGTACAAAATCTAATCTCAGCTTGGGCCTTTTAACCCCTGTCTTTACAAGGACATCTTGGAGCCTAGTAACTCCCTAGCTCTAGGCTATTTCTATTTCTTTGGATCCAAGGGCAAGGAAGGCCACATGCAGTTTGTAAAAAGCACTTTGGCTAAGATTTTCAGAAACTTCAATTTTGATTAGTGAGAGGGCTTTTTAATTATTCCAAACAGTCTCCAACACTCCATTATTTTATTTTTAATGTAGTTGATTATTAGACTTAATTGTCTACACAGATAGTTAATGCATTAGATACAAAAATGATAATATATTATGTATTTTATATTCATTGTCAATTCTATACTTTTAAATGTAATTTTATATTTCCAACTATTTTTTTGTTTTGTTTTTGGGTTTCAACCATCAGCGCTCAGGGACTACTCCTGACTCTACGCTCAGAAAATTGCTCCTGGCAAGCTCAGGGGACCATAATGGGTTGCCGGGATTCAAAACACATGTCCTTTTGCATGTAAAGCAAACAGCCTACTTCCATGCTATCTCTCTGGCCCCAATTTTCAACCTTGTTTGTTTGTTTAGGCCATACCCATTTTGACCCATTTTGACCCATTTTGACCTGGCTATGTGCTCAGAAATTGCCCCTGGCCTTGGGGTTACCATATGGGAGCCAGGGGGATTGAAACCGGTGTCCCATTCTAGGGTAGTGTTTGCAAGGCAGATTGCCTTACCTCTAGCGCCACCTCTCCCGGCTCCAATTTCCAATTATTTTTAACAGAAGCCCCTTGTTTGCTCATCTATGGTATATAGTGAAAAGAATATTTTGGAGTTCTCAATCTGAAACTGTGAAATTAAAATTAACAACTTACTAACTCAAAATATTTCATAAATAATGTGCTCTTTTCAAATAGTGTTTCAGTATTTTTGACAACAAAATAAAGGGCTAAAATGACCTGGTGGTTGTTAGAGTGCTTGTGTGAATTATGTATGGTGCTTGCTGTGGTGGTGGTTTATTGTTGCTAGTAGTAGTTGTAGATTATTATTGTGCTAGTGATGGTACTGGAGTATACAAATTCTGTGGTGATCTGGACCATAGCTGGGGCCAATCATGGAACTAGAGATAGGCAGGACCACACTCAGTGATACTCTTGGACCTATAAACCTAAAGGTCTCACAATTGCTAACATGCTCTACAATTTGAGCCATATCCCATTCCCTGAAAACAGTTATTTTTGGGTTTTGTTTTTTTTTTGCAATTTTTTTCTGTTTTTTTTTTTTTGTTGTTGTTGTTGTTGTTGTTGTTGTTTGCTTTTTGGGTCACACCCTGTGACACTAAGAGGTTACTTCTGGCCCTCCACTCAGAAATTGCTCCTGGCTTGAGACTACGGGAGATCAAACCACCATCCGTCCTGGGTCAGTCAGCCGCATGCAAAACCAACACCCTACCACTGCACTACCGTGCTGGCCCCTATTATTACCAATTTTAATAGTTAACACTGCTTAAAAATAAAGTTAACCATTAATTAGTTATTTTTCATACTAGTATAACCTCATTCTTTATATTTCCTTTTAAAAATCTTATATTTAATTAAGTTAGCTGGCCTATGACTCTAAGGGCTAAATATCAAAATGCCTAATGAATAAAACAGCTAGTTGTTTATATAATATATATGTAAGTATAAATTATATTTATATGTATATATAAACCTTCTTTAACAGTCAAATGTAATAAAATTCACCTAGTTGAAAGTAAAGTTTAGAGAATATAGTATATAAAACAATTGTTCTACAACCAACACAACAGTCTAATTTTAAAACAATTTTATGATTCATAAAAACACTAAATAGGGGGCTGGAGAGGTGGCTCTAGAGTTAAGGTGTCTGCCTTGAAAGCGCAGCCTAGGACTGACTGCTATTAATCTCCCCCGCATCCCATATGGTCTCCTCAAGCCCAGGGTGATTTCAGAGTGCATAGCCAGGAGTAACCTCTGAGCATCATATGGGTGTGGCCCAAAAAACAAAACAAAAAAAAATAAAAAAAATCACCCCACTAAATAGTATATTTAGATATATATATACATATATATATTAGCAGTCACTTCCTGTTTTGTCTATTATTAATATTTAGCCAAGTGGAAATTATCGGATACATAAGTGAGCAGTTAAATGACTTCACTTAGCATGTTACAAAAAACCATGTTTTAGAGAAAAAAATTACATATTATAAAATTTTGCCACACAAGTGTCAATTATCTATATTTAATTTGCATATTCTTTGCCTTTAGTAGATAGATATGCATATTTAATATACAGTGAATTCTTTATTTCCATTTATATTGCAAGATTATTGAGTAACACTTATCTTTAAACATTGCATCTTTTCTTGGAATAAAAATAAACAAATATGCTCTAAATAAATCTGCTTTTTTTTCCTTATCTATACTTTCTCCTTATCACTTTTCATTCTCTTATAAGAATATTTTCCTTGATATGAATCTGATAAATAATTGCAGTCATTGAGTTAATGATCTGTATAAGCTCTGTTCTTTAACATATGAATTATTCTCCAAATACAGATGGCCTCTGATCTCTAGCAGACCAGAACCCAAAAAATCTAAATTGAGTTTAGAGTGTAAGCCAAAAATATATTTTAAGCCTCATAGCATTAGATAACTAACTCTATGAACTATTATTATAAATTACATAATGGCTTAAAATGCAATGTAAACACACGTGTTAATAACAAAAAGCAGTTGAATGATTTTTACTAAAATGAGACGCAATTCACCAATAAATTACTGCTTTGAACATAAGTGTACCAGTGCATATTTTTATTTATGGAGAAGCTAAAGGTGGAATGAGATACATGCTGCTCTTATTTTTCATCATTATCCTTAATAATCACAGTCCCTTGATCCACTGTACTCTTATATCGCCATCTTCCATGCAGGTGTGCAGGTAAGTAGACCCGACGTTTGGAAATCAGGCACAGATTTTCTAGAATAAAAATCATTTTTTTTAATCATGAAAGAAAAACTTGGAAAGTGGGGTTGTTTTGAAAAATTCCCTTATCACATTGTTTATTATAATATATTTGTAAATATTTATTTTTAAGAGGTACTATTTTATACAGCAAAATTTAAAAAAAAATTAACTCTTTTAGGTGAGAGATAATGTTGATTATGCATATGTTGTCATGCATAGACATTAAGACAGGCTTCCAGACTACAGAGACTGTATTATGTTCCACATACAAGCAGTGGAGTCTGGAAAAGTTATCTGGATTCTGTAATTTTTTTCACTTGAAAATTATTAAAAAATTAGGTTTACTAGCTTTTTGCAGCTTTTATTTAGAGGAATAATTAATTATATCTATTAAGATTTTTTTATATTACAATAATTGTTTTTCATTGTTGCTTTTGTGTGAATATGAACATCTGAAAAACTTATGTATATCTTGATCTATAGGTAGAGGCAACATACCTATTGATACTTTGGCCTTACTCCTGGAACACTGTTGCCAGAGCTGGTGGATCCTATGTAATCCTGGGTTTCATATCCCTGTTGGCTTATGCAAAGTAAGTGCCATATGAAACACAATTTATTTGGTACTTTATTTTCTCCTGCAGATATAATGTAGACATAGGGAAACTATTTTTCTTGATTACTTGGGAAGTATCTCAGCAAATTTAATCTAAATTAGATTTATGTGACCTAAAAAGAACCTAAACGAGTTTTTGAATCATAGCCTCAAGATTTTTGTTTAAAGAGGCAATAGATTTAGTAGTTAAGTGTGAAATTAAATTTTAATTTGTTAATATTAAGTTTCTTAGTTCTCATGAAGGGTGGAGTCTGTTCCCCACCTGCCCTACGCACTTTAATGCAGGTGACATAGCGACCTACCTCTGTACCAAGACCCAAACTACTACAAAGACCCCCCATGGAATGCATGCTAGGAAGGTGAGCTAATTCTCCCCCACACGGCAGAACCAGAGGAACCCAACTGTTCAGCAGCTGTGAACATCTCCTAGTCAATGAACCTCATTACAACATTTAGAAAATATCACACTACAAGGTCGGCAATAGGAAAAAAACACAGGCATCCTCTATGCATAGAGAATGAAGATGGCAGCTTTGATGAAAAGTGCTGATCACCTATATGCTTCTCAGATAAGGACTTTAGAGAGACATCTGGAGAATCCTCATAGAATTCAAAAAAAGCCTGGAACAAACAAATGACAAATAAGGATCAAGAGTATATGAAAATAGAATTGAGAACATTCCAAACTGAAAAACTTGGTAGGCAAAATGAAAACCTCACTTGGAAAATGCTCCAACAGAGCAAAAATAGCTGAGAATAGATCAGAGAACTGGAAGGTGAGATGCATAACAACACTATACATAGGGTAGGAGTTCTAAACATGAAATCTATCTTGTCAAACATTATTCTTGTACATCTTACTAAGTATTTTGCTATGGCAAAATAAAGATATTATTTTTAGAATTTATATTAACCTCATGATATCTTGTATTTTAGATTTTATTATAAAAGCTCTATTGATGGTTACAAAATAGTATTTGACATATAAACTTGATTTTTTCCTTCTAACAGTACCCCATCTTAGTGTTTAGTAACAGCAAAAGTACATTTAACTATCTCTTACACATTTTTGTGTATTTCTAAGCCATGCTACAGAAAAAAATTTTCTTCAACAGACCAGCTGGTATATAAGATTCTCTACTTTCTGCATTAAAATATATAAAGCTTAGTGACTAACTCTCTATTTTTTTCAGTCTATAGGTCATTACTATTATTAATAAATAAGGTCTTGGACCCGGATAGGTAGCGCAGTGGTGTTTGCCTTGCAAGCAGCCGATCCAGGACCTAAGGTGGTTGGTTCGAATACCGGTGTCCCATATGGTCCCCTGTGCCTGCCAGGAGCTATTTCTGAGCAGACAGCCAGGAGTAACCCCTGAGCACCGCCGGGTGTGCCCCCCCCCCAAAAAAAAAAGAAAAAGAAAAGAAAAGAAAAATAAATAAAGTCTTAATTATTTTCAGGTGCTGAAAAATGAAAACATACAAATGAAATAGTTGGTGAACATATATTGCTTCTGATAATATGCTTTTTAAATTTCTCAATATATAAAAAACTTGAAAACCACCACCACTGTCCATATCTCAGTCATACCCTTTAAAAAATAATAGGGTGCTTCTTACACTTTTATATATGATTATGGAGTTTGTAGTTATGTATTCAAACTATTCTCTAGCTTTTTTCTCCATTTTAAGAGATTGCCTGAAATTGAACATATGCCTTGCTTAAGTACTAAGCTTTAGTGTCACTGAAATTGCATTGGTAAAGGGGAATCTGGAATGTACAATCAATTGTTTTGGGTTCTGTGAAACTTAAAGAACTTGAAAGAAATTTCTATAAAAATTTAAATAATGTTGGGGCCCAAACGGTGGTGCAGCATTAGGTCGCTTGCCTTGCATGCGACTGATGTAGGACAGACCACATTTCGATCCACCTGTGTCCCATATTGGTCCCCCATGCCAGGAGCAATTTCTGAGTGCATAGCAAGAGTAACCCCTGACTATCACTGGCTGTGACCCAAAAACAAACAAACAAACAAAATTAAATAATATATAGCTTAATAGTATGTAGCTCTCAAGCTTAAACATTGATTTTAGTGTGTGGATCTTAAGAGAAAATGATCAAATGATAGCTAACATGAAAACCCAAACACTACAAGAAAATCCATGAAATAAATGTAAAGATGCACTCTGTTTTGAATGTAAAATCTATTTAGGTTAAGTAATACTGTGATGAACAAATAATGAGATTAAGTGTTGACCTAGTCTATATAGTGAAAAAATGTAGTGTGAAAAATTGCTGTGCAAGTTTAGTTATTAAAATATTCAAATCTACTGAGTTTCTCTTGCTGATGGTAATTAAATCCATATGCAATCAAAGTGTGCATATAATTTCATAGAAATGCTGAAAATTTTAAACCTTACGCCATTGAAAATGCATTAACTACCAATAAATTAATAAATATATTTCTTTGAAGTTGAAAAGTGACTTATAAAGCAAACTTTTAACTACATATAGCATATTTGTCAGAGTAGTTATTACTTCAGAGTAGTTAGTGTAAGGGAAAATAGAATTATATTAATTAGAAATATTACTGTACAATAAAACACATAATCCAATAAAAATTAAAGGACTTTAGCATTAAAATACTTGTAAACTATGACATATTATCTATTAAAATTATCTTAATTTGGTATTGTTATATATTTGCAGCTAAATACATGAAAAATCTTTTCATAGTGACTCAAATTTTATACTCATTTTAATACATATATATTAATATATATTGCTTTAACTATTTGTTTGATATTTTATTATAATCTTAAAACTTAAGGTAATCATTATTTCTGTTAAAGGGAATTACATTTTTAAAGCTTAATGTTAAATAAAATATGAAAAGAAATTTGAGCATCATCTCTTATTTCATCAACTAATTGTTGCTCATAATAAAATTAAATATTTTGGTCAATAAAATCTCTATTTTAGGCTATTAATATTTGTATAAAATATAATAATAAAAATCTATTTAGTATTATATAAATAATAATATTAAAATTAATGTATATATACACAATGAGAAAATATATGCAAATTTATTGGTAAAGTAAATATATGCTTTTAAATATATGTCATGTTAGTACAAGATAAAATTATTTGGTCACGATTAACTTGTGAAACAGAATAGCAAGTGAGCTTACCACTTGGGGCTCATTACTTGCTGTTTTTGGCTCTGAGATCCAATTCCAAGGACAGAAATTTTCATTAAATTTAGAGTCAAACAATTCAATCTTAGGAGGCATGAGTCAAAGAATGGAGCAGGTGTCTAGGGGATAAGAGGGAATACAGAAGTCTAATCCACATTATATTTCCTCTAGATGCTAAATGCTTGGCCAGGAAATCTGCCAACTTGTGATCCTATTGGGTAGAAATTTCAACCAGTGCTTCTTCATATTTCATGTGCATGAGTGCCAGAGCTCATTAAAGCTTCATCACTGGCCTTGGTGTCATGGTTCTTTGTTTTTTTATTCTGTAGGACTAAAATTATACAAAAGAATTGAAGAAAATTGAACTACTTCCCAAAACATTTACTTTAATAGCCTGAGCTACCTCAAAGGCAGTTATAGACAATCTTATCAGGCATCTACTGTGATACTGGAAAGTTAAAAGTGAGGAAAAGAGTAAAGAAGATTATTTAGCTGTTTGTTTTTGTTCAAAAGTTAAAAAAAAAAAGCATGAACTCGTTCATTTAATTTTTAAATTATCAAGGAGCTTTCAGAGTGTTCCTCAAAGAGTTCTAAACTATGAGTAAAAAACTATTTTTAAGCAGGAAGATAAAGTCTTTGTTCATACTGATATACTTTCTAATTGTCTGTAGTGAATTTGAGGGCATCCTATAGAACTAAGTACCACATTGGTGGCTTTAGCAAAGATGTTTTCAGAAATGTGATGTATAAAATAGGTTACCACACATTGGTTCAAATTAAAGCCTAACATTAAAGATCTGGACATGGGGTTCGGCAGGCCTCTGCCATCCCAAAGGCCTTCCTAACCCGGCCTTGGGGGGTGTGCAGGACTTGTGTGACCAGAGGACCCCTCTACCACTTTGCTCCAGATCTCCAGGGCTTTCCCTGGGCCACATGCCTGGGCAAGCCAGCGAGGTGGGTCCCTTGGAGGAGTTGAAGGTTACCCTAAGCTTAACTTGTGGGTGCTGAGAGTTGCTCGGTTGCACTAAAACAGTCACTAGTAATTTCTTACCATCTATATGTTCAAAACAAGATACATTAATAGTACTCTCTATCCTTGAATTTTGTTTTTGTGTATGCAGAGTGTCCATTTTGTACTCTGCCCTTTCGTACACCCCTACAAAAGCCCATTTTTCTCTTTAACTCTCTCACACTCTACCATCATTACTCCACATTTACCCTTTTTAACTTTAGTATTACAGAGTCCTAAGTCACAGACCAAAGTGGTACACTGGAGTTAACACCCCCCCAACTATTTCAAAAGGCATAAAATGGACATGTATGTCTTTTCAACATTTTATGTATATTTTCTTTGACAGCTATAGCTCTTGCTGAATATTTTCTTATACAGTGACGATTTCCCCTTTTTTTATCTTTTCTTCTCTTTGTGAAGTGTTCAATAGGGAATTTGGTGAAAGAGTCCCTCAGTTTAATTCTTATGTTTGAACCCAGTCATGGATATTGTTGGACGTGTTCTTATGCCCCCATATGCACCAATAATGCCATGTGGCTTTATTTCTTGTTTGCATAGGCACATTAAAATGGGAACATACTATACATACAAATAAGTTCTTATCTAATAAAGATGGGAACACACAAATATTGTAGTGCAATGGGAGCTTACACCCTGAACATTGACATAATGACCTGGCACAGGCCTCAGAAGAATGGGCATTCTCCATTCACCCCTGATCTAGGGAAGTCATGTACGAAACATTCAAGATTGTCTATAACATCCCTGGAAGCAATACTCTGCCAGGGAAGACCCTACCGCTACTCTGACATCTACCTACTCAAAAGAGCCTTCCCTTAACACTGAGAAGACTTAACAACAACAACGACCTGCTGACTGGACAGGGCTTTCTGCATTGCCCTTTAATTGTGAGGTGAAAAGAGAGGATGCTCCACACCAGCCTGACTTTAATGTAGGATATGCAGATTCTAGGATCATTAATACAGAAACCTAATGCTAACAACAGAGACTGCATGAAAAATAAAACTGTATTGACACTACAGACAATGACTTGGATTGAACAAACTAGTTTGTCTGGAGCCTAGAGTTGGTTTTATGCCAGAAAACTTCAGGGGTAGGGTCTTCTTGTATTTAGGCCAAGGCTTTTCCTTTCCATGTCCCCCATATTTTGGTGGGCCTATGCAAACAGTATTTGCCACTCTAACACTGTTTTTACTGTGCTCTTTTGACTCTAAACCTTAAAAAAAAACCACTTAAACTTTTGATTTTAAACTTAAACTAAAATTCATGTGCATGAAAATGTAAAAAAATACTATGACTTCAATGTTTAAGGACTCACATAAGTTTCATGGCTTTTGATTGCTTTGTGTATTGCCAATAAATGTTATAATGTAGTACAATCTGGGGACTTGTGGACAAAGTAATTGTACATGGGTTCTGTTTTATTTTTCTTAATGTTCTTTGTAAGTTTAAAATTTAGGCGTCAGCAAGGGGATTTCTTCTGAGAACTCTGTTTATGGGTGATTGTCATTCCACTGTAACTTTACCTTGTCCTCTTTCTTTGCATCATTGTTCTCATAATTAAAAATTAAAAAAATTAAAGATCTAAAAAAAAGAATTGAGAGAGAACAGAGAAAGAAGTTATTGATTTGCATCCTAGATAACATTCATCTCCTTCATTTTCAGCTTTTGTGATTTTTGCTTTTTCTCCAGGTTAGTCTTAGGTAGATGTTTGTGATGACTAATCTTGGTTAGTATTTATATAACAATGTCAAATGCCTATTATAATCAAAGGCAAAAATCTCAATATTCTCCTCAAATGCAAGTTGAATCGTTTAAAAAGGAAAAATATAAGTGAAGTTTATAATAAACATATTTTGGAGTTCTGGCTGAGTAAAAATAGAAATAACCAAAGGCACCATTTCTGCTTTCTGATATACTGAGAAGAGCATTGAGTTTGAATTTGGAACTTACAGGTCTGTGCTTCATACATGATAAGTTCTTAAGGTATATTTTTGATAAGTTTCTAAGTGCTCTTTAGCCTAAATATTTTATATGTAAAACTGAACTGATAAAACTTTGTTCTAAATGTACAAGGTTTTTATAAGATCAAACATAATGACTTGTTAAATGTTGCTGTTCTCTTAGACAGTTATTTATTGTGAACATTGTTGTTTAGGAATTTCAGAAGCTATTCTAGATTTGCCACTTTTCTAATACTAAATAAAGAAAATAACCCCAAACCTTCACTATCCTCATGACCAATAAAAACCCTGTAAATAATATTATTCATATTGTCAAACATGAAATGTGTCCATTTGTTAATCATTCTTAGCTTATCATATTATCATAGTAACTTAATCACTTGATTATTTTACTACTCAAATTGATTGTTCTTAGTACAGTATTTTATTATAATTTTATTTTATTTGGTTTGCTTTAGATGCCACGTAGTGCTCATGGTTAAATCTCCATTCTCTGCTCAAAGATTGCTCCTGGAGAGGCTCAGAGACTATATGTCATACCAGGAAGAATACATGGGTAGGCTACATGAAAGGCAAGTTCACTACCAACTAACTGTACATTTCTCTCTGGTCCCTTTATACATAATTTTTTGTCAATAACCTTATCCATCTGTTTAATGTAGAGCATATAACTATGAATCTTGTCACATTTATCATAAAAAGAATCATAAATTTGCTTCTATTCCACTGATCATCTTTTATTGTGACTAGCAATAATTAAAATACTAAATATAGAAAGTTTAGACTTTAAAACAAATGCTTTTTCTTACCAGGTATCTATGATGTTATAATTTTTTTACTCCGATACTTGTACTAAAAATATTAACTTGATTTCCTCAATCTAGATTATGTAAAAATGTCAATTATTTTTTTCACACAGCATATATCCTTCTTTCTAGTACTCTAGAATGAATATTTTTTTTCAATAACAACCAAAGAATGCCTCTAAGGAGTCAAAATTCTAATGATTTTATTTTAACAAATTATTAAAAGTTGCTTTTAAAATTATATTAGATAGTAATAATCACATATTTGATCTTGAAATATTGAGCTTTAGAAATAAAGAATTTTCATAAAGATTTAAATCTACAACTTGATATCAAATTTAATAGTGACATCCAGAAATGTCCCCAAATGCTTTATTTCCACCCAAGGACAGGGAGTCTCTGCAGACAATAACCCAAGCAAAGCTGAAAGTGAAATGTGCATTGCAAGTAGCAATCAGTTTCATCAAAGTGCAAGAGAGAGACACAGACGCAGAGACAGATGCTTGATAATTCGCATTGTTTTTTAATTTTATTTTATTGGAACTATCATATTTCATAGTTACAGGGTTTTTGCTTTGCTTTTGTTTGTTTGGGGGTCACATCTGGTAGTGTTCAGGGGATACTCCTGGTCTGTGCTCAGAAATAGCTCCTGGCTCTGGGAACCATATGGGAAAACTGGGGATCAAATCTCGGTCAGTCCTGGGTTAGCTGCGTGCAATGCAAACACCCAACCGCTGTCCTATCGCTCAGGCTCTGATAGTTGCATTTCAAACATACAATGAGTCAGGGCTAATTTCACCACCAGTGTCCACCTCCCTCCACCAATGTGCTCCAAGTGCATCCCATACGAGTTTGTATTAAATGAAGTTTGTATTAAGTACTCCCGGGCAGGGGAGTAAGGACAGAAGGCCTACCATGAGCCAGTCCCGGGAAGGTTTGCTTGTTAGATGCTAAATAGGAAAATCTCTGTTTTCGGTAAAACCAAGTTTTACAAACAAATACAAAGAAGCCAGGGATGATCTTAGCTTTGGGTGGAGACAATCTGTATTAAATAAACAGATGCAAAAAAACCTGGAATGATTTTTGTTTTGGGCAAAGCAAGGTGTACATTAACAACATCTCTTTGAACAAATTCATTAAAAATGGACAGTAATCTTTAAAGACTATTTTTTCAAAAAGATTTAAACAGACACATTCAAAAGCACAAAACACGAAAGATTTAAAACTATTGGAAAAGTTTATTTTAGAATCAAAATCAACAACTGATATGAAGCTGAAAGTGAATCAAAATGATAAAAAAAAATACACATTACAGAAAAATCTTAGAGAAATTAAAGAGCAAAAACCTACAAAGTTGACTTGATTCCAGCCATATTGGGGTAAAAAGTAAAAATCGTTAGAGGTTTCTAAGTTAAGCAAGTAGTCTATTTATATTGAGATAATCTACATATCCATAAGAATATTATACTGGATGTGCTATTAATAGATTATTCATCATGCTGACTATATTCAATGAGAATAATTTTGACTTTATTATCCCTAAGCCTCTCCCCAACCGCTTTTTTTTAAATTTTTTTGGGCCACACCAGTGATGCTCAGGGGTTCTGCATTCAGAAATCTCTCCTGGCTTGGGGGACCATATGGGATGCCAGAGAATCAAAACATGGTCCATCCTGGGTCAAACAAATGCCAGGCAAAGCCCTACCACAGGGCCATCACTCAGGCCCTGTTTCTAACCCTTTTTGCACTCCTTTCACTCTGACACTGATTGGGCTATTATTATACAAATTATTATTATCTACAAATTATTAATAAGACCCAATTTAATATGCCTTAAAAGAATAAGATATTGTGATAAAGTAGAATTTAGTCCAGAGTCAAGGGTAAATCAATATATTGAAATTAATAATTTTCTATATTATTAAAAAGGGGAAAAATTACATTATTTTATCAAATAATTCAGACAAATAGCATAATTCAATGTCTATTTTTAAATAAATTTAATATCAACAAAAAGGGCACATTTTAACATGAAACAGCCAAAAAGACAAAATCATACCCTATATTATTATACTCAATGGTGAAACTGAAGGCTACTTCTTCAATATAAAGAAATTGAAAAATGAGATACTTCTTTACACCTGTTAAAGATAGTCAGAATAGTTAGAAAAGATCTGATATAATAGAACCATTATAAAATATTTTGTAAGAATATGAATTCATGGAGTAAGAAATGGCTGGATGTGGGGGTTTCCAGGCAGAGTGCTGATTGCTCTACCTGCAGAGTCTCCACCCGGCTGTGCTTCTTCTCAGGAAACTGAGGACCTGAAGGGAGCCCTGTCCTACTCTTCTCTGTCTTTCCTGAACTCTGGAAGCTCTCCTCAGAGCCCTGGGAAGCGAACCCCAAAAAAACTACATTCGGAAGCTAGCCAGCGAGCCAGTGAGTGAGTAAGAAATGGCTGGATGTGGGGGTTTCCAGGCAGAGTGCTGATTGCTCTACCTGCAGAGTCTCCACCCGGCTGTGCTTCTTCTCAGGAAACTGAGGACCTGAAGGGAGCCCTGTCCTATGCTTCTCTGTCTTTCCTGAATTCTTGAAGCTCTCCTCAGAGCCCTGGGAAGCAAACCCCCAAAAAACTACATTCTGAAGCTACCCAGTGAGCGAGTGAGTAAGAAATGGCTGGAAGTGGGGGTTTCCAGGCAGAGTGGTGATTGCTCTACCTGCAGAGTCTCCACCCGGCTGTGCTTCTTCTGAGGAAACTGAGGACCTGAATGGAGCCCTGTACTGTGCTTCTCTGTCTTTTCTGAATTCTTGAAGCTCTCCTCAGAGTCCTGGGAAGCGAACCCCAAAAATACTGCATTCTGAAGCTGCTCAGCAGGCAAGTGAAAACTACACCTGCCCAGTGGGGCCCGACTGTGAAAATTGTGAGTGCTGCCTGTGTGTGTCTCTCTACTATCCTGTTGTGTGAACCTCTTGGGAGTGGGTCGAAAAGAGGCTCCAGAAGGCACTTAGCTCTGCTTCGCTACGTGGCCGTACGCTCTTTCTAAGAAAAGAACACCATCGCAACAAGAAGAAAAAACCACACTAAGAACTGTGCTGGATCACAGAAGCAAGCATTTCTCTCCGGACTGTCTCCTCTGCTGCATGCTCACTAGGGCCTAAGATTTGATCCTGTGTGAGGCTTAATCCAAGGAGAACTCCCCCCCCCCTTAGAGGCAAGTCGGCCCATCCAGAAATGGCGGAGCCAGAGGAGTGTGCTGCCTGCATCATATAACCAATGAATACCACCACAACATGTAGAAAAACCCACAATACAAGTGTTACAATGGGGAAACAACGCAGGCCAGCATCAGACATAGAGAATGAAGATGACAATTCTGATGACCAGATAATGACCAACCAACTAATCAACCTCTCAGATAAGGACTTTAGACTAGCAATATGGAAGATGCTCAAAGAACTCAAAGAAACCATGGATCGAGTTGAACAGAACACTAATAAGAACCAAGAAAATGTGAAGACAGAAATCACAAAACTCCAAACTGAAATAACATGTTAACAAACAGGCCTGAAAAAGTCAGTAAACGAGGTGAATGACAAAGTGGATAAGCTCTGGGACAGGGTATCAGAAGCTGAGAATAGACTTGGTGCTGTGGAAGATGAGATACATAACAATTCCATACAGCAGGAAAGATTGGAAAAAAAATTAAAGCAAATGAACAGACAATGGAAAAATTAGTCAAAGAATGGGAACAGACAAAAATAGAAGTCTATGATGAGCTCAGCAGAAACAACTTAAGAATCATTGGAGTCCCAGAGACCCAGGAGGAAAATTTCCAGGAAGAATCAACGGTCAAGAACATCATTAAAGAGAAACTTCCAGAGCTAAAGAATATATGTGATCAAATCCTGCATGCTCGAAGAGTACCAACTAAAAGAGACCCCAGAAAAACCACCCCAAGACACATCCTAGTCACAATGACAAATCCCACAGATAGAGACAGAATTCTGAAAACAGCAAGATCAAAAGGGGATATTACATTCAAGCAAGCATCCTTGAGATTTACAGCAGACCTGTCACCAGAAACACTCAATGCCAGAAAGCAGTGGTGGGATATTGTGAAAAGACTGAATGAAATGAATGCTTCACCTAGAATACTGTACCCAGCAAAACTCACTTTCCAGTTTGATGGAAGAATACATGGTTTCACAGACAAAAAAAACAGCTCAGAAACTTTACAGACTCAAAAACCAGTCTTAAGAGAAAAACTGAAAGACCTAATTTAAGACAAGACTAACCAAAAGACACAACAAATTTCGATATAAAGATGGCATTGAATCCCAGGACAATTCTTTCTCTCAACGTCAATGGACTAAATGCACCATTCAAGAGACACAGAGTGGCTAAATGGATCAAAAAACTCAATCCAATCTTCTGCTGCCTACAAGAAATGCACCTGAATAGTCAGAACAAACATAGACTCAAAATAAAAGGCTGGAGAAAAATCATCCAAGCAAACAACACACATAAAAAAGCTGGAGTGGCCATACTAATATCAGATAATGCAAACTTTATACTCAGGAAGGTTGTAAGGGACAAAGATGGACATTTTATATTAATCAAGTTCTATGTAGAGCAGGAAGAAATAACTCTCCTAAACATATATGCACCGAATGAAGGGCCAGCAAAATATTTAATACAATTGTTGACAAATCTGAAAAATAATATCAATAACAACACAATAATTGTGGGGGACCTCAACACGGCTTTGTCAACACTGGATAGGTCAACCAGACTGAAACCCAACAAGAATATACTAGACCTGAGGAGAGAAATGGAAGAAAGAGGCCTAGTGGATATACATAGGACACTCCATCCCCAGAAACCTGGATACACATTCTTCTCCAATGTACACGGGACATTCTCCAGGATAGACTACATGCTAGCACATAAAACATACCTCCATAATATCAAGAGGATAGAAATTTTGCAGAATACCTTCACTGACCACAAGGCTCTGAAATTATTTGTGAATTCCAAAGGGACTCAGAAGAAACACTTTAACACCTGGAAGTTAAACAGCCTCATACTCAATAACCAGTGGGTCCGAGATGAAATCAAGGAGGAAATCAAAAGATTCCTGGAAACAAATGACAATAAAGACACAAACTATCAGAACTTATGGGACACAGCAAAAGCAGTACTGAGAGGAAGATTTATAGCTTTGCAAGCACACATCAGGAAGGAAGAAGGAGCTTACCTGAGTAGCTTAATGACACAGCTAATAGAACTAAAAAATGCTCAACAAAAGGACCCAAAAATAGGAAGACAGAAGGAAATAACAAAGCTGAGAGCAGAAATCAACGAAGTGGAAACCCAAAAAACAATCCGAAAGATCAACGAAAGCAGAAGTTGGTTCTTTAAAAAAATAAACAAGATTGATAGACCACTGGCAAACCTAAGAAAGAAAGAGAGAGAGAGAAACTTGATAACTCGTATTAGGAATGAAAAAGGAGAGATCACTACTGATATGACAGAGATTCAAAGGGTAATCAGAAACTACTTTGAGAAACTCTACGCCACTAAAAATGAGAACCTGGAAGAAATGGATAAATTCTTGGTCTTTTATAATCTTCCACGGTTGAAGGAAGAGGATGTAGCATATCTAAACACCCCCATCACCATTGATGAAATTAAAACGGTAATCAAAAGTCTGCCGGAAAACAAAAGCCCAGATGGATTCACTAATGAATTCTTTTAAACTTTCCAAGAGGAACTACTACCAATACTGGCAAGACTCTTTCATGAAATTGAACAGATGGAAACACTTCAAAATAGCTTCTATGAAGCCAACATTACCCTGATACCTAAACCAGAGAGAGATGCTACGAAAAAAGAAAATTACAGACCAATATCGTTGATGAATGCAGATGCAAAGATCCTCAACAAAATCCTGGCAAATAGGACTCAATGCGTCATTAAGAAGATCATCCACTATGATCAAGTAGGTTTCATCCCAAGAATGCAAGGATGGTTTAACATCCGTAAATCTATCAACATAATACACAACATCAACAACAAGAAAAATAAAAACCACATGATCATATCAATAGATGCAGAGAAAGCATTTGATAAGGTCCAACACCCATTCTTGATCAAAATTCTCAGCAAGATGGGAATGGAGGGAACCTTTCTCAATATAGTTAAGGCCATCTACCACAAGCCAGTGGCAAATATTATCCTCAATGGAGAAAAACTAAAAGCCTTCCCTCTAAATTCTGGCACAAGACAAGGCTGTCCTCTCTCACCACTCCTATTCAACATAGCACTGGAAGTACTTGCTATAGCGATTAGGCAAGAAAAAGATAACAAGGGAATCCAGACAGGAAAGGAAGAAGTCAAGCTCTCACTGTTTGCAGATGACATGATGCTCTACTTAGAAAAACCCTAAAGACTCTACCAAAAAGCTTCTAGAAACAATAGACTCATATAGCAAGGTGGCAGGCTACAAAATTAACACACAAAAATCAATGGCCTTTCTATACACCAATAGTAATAAGGAAGAAATGGACATTAAGAAAGCAACCCCATTCACAATAGTGCCACACAAACTCAAATATCTTGAATCAACTTGACTAAAAAATGTGAAGGACCTATACAAAGAAAACTATAAAACTCTGCTCCAAGAAATAAGAGAGGACACTAGGAAATGGAAACACATACCCTGCTCATATATTGGCAGGATTAACATCATCAAAATGGCAATACTCCCCAAGGCATTATATAGATTTAATGCTATCCCTCTAAAGATACCCGTGACATTCTTCAAAGAAGTGGATCAGACACTTTTGAAATTTGTTTGGAACAATAAACACCCTAGAACAGCTAAAGCAATCATTGGGAAGAACAATTTGGGAGGAATTACTTTCCCCCAACTTTAAACTGTACTAAAAGCAATAATTATCAAAACAGCAATGGTATTGGTATAAGGACAAGCCCTAAGATCAGTGGAATAGACTTGAATACTCAGAAAATGTTCCCCAGACATACAATCACCTAATTTTTGATAAAGGAGCAGGAAATCCTAAATGGAGCAAGGAAAGCCTCTTCAACAAGTGGTGTTGGCACAACTGGCTAGCCACTTGCAAGAAATTGAACTTAGACCCCCAGCTAACATCATGTACGAAGGTAAAATCCAAATGGATTAAAGACCTCGATATCAGACCCCAAACCATAAGATATATAGAACAACACATAGGCAAAACACTCCAGGACATTGAGACTACAGTTATCTTCAAGGAGGAAACTGCACTCTCCAAGCAAGTGAAAGCAGAGATTAACCGATGGGAATATATTAAGCTGAGAAGCTTCTGCACCTCAAAGGAAATAGTGCCCAGGATACAAGAGCCACCCACTGAGTGGGAGAAACTATTCACCCAATATCCATCAGATAAGGTGCTAATCTCCAAAATATACAAGGCACTGACAGAACTTTACAAGAAAAAAACCTCTAATCCCATCAAAAAATGGGGAGAAGAAATGAACAGACACTTTGACAAAGAAGAAATACAAATGGCCAAAAGACATATGAAAAAATGCTCCACATCACTAATCATCAGGGAGATGCAAATCAAACAACAATGTGATACTACCTCATACCACAGAGAATGGCACACATCACAAAGAATGAGAATAAACAGTGTTGGCAGGGATGTGGAGAGAAAGGAACTCTTATCCAGTGCTGGTGGGAATGCTATCTAGTTGAACCTTTATGGAAAGCAATATGGAGATTCCTCCAAAAACTGGAAATCGAGCTTCCATACGATCCAGCTATACCACTCTTAGGAATATACCCTAGGAACACAAAAATACAATATAAAAACCCCTTCATTACACCTATATTCATTGCATCACTATTTACCATAGGAAAACTCTGGAAACAACCCAGATGCCTTTCAACAGACGAATGGCTAATATACACAATGGAATATTATGCAGCTGTCAGGAGAGATGAAGTCATGAAATTTTCCTATACATGGATGTACACGGAATTATTATGCTGAGTGAAATAATTCAGAGAGATAGAAAAACGCAGAATGGTCTCACTCATCTATGGGTTTTAAGAAAAATGAAAGACATTCTTGCAATAATAAATTTCAGACACAAAAGAGAAAAGAGCTGGAAGTTCCAGCTCACCTCAGGAAGCTCACCACAAAGAGTGATGAGTTTAGTTAGAGAAATAACTACATTTTGAACTGTCCTAATATTTATAATGTATGAGGGAAATGGAGAGCCTGTTTAGAGTACAGCCGGGGTTGGGTGGGGAGGAGGAAGATTTGGGACATTGGTTATGGGAATGTTGCACTGGTGATGGGTGGTCCTTACATGACTGAAACCCAAACACAATCATGTATGTAATCAAGGTGTTCAAATAAAAAAAATGTTAATTAAAAAAAAAAGAATGTGAATTCGTGGGGCTGGAATAGGGCATTTGCCTTGCACGAGGCTGACCCAGGAGGGATGTGAGTTCTACCCCCAGCATCCCATATGGTCTCCAGAGCCAGGAGTAATTTCTGAGAGCAGAGCTAGGAGTAACCCCTAAGTGGCCCTGGGTGTGGTCCAAAAAAAAAAAAAAACTAAAGAAACAAAAAATGTGAATTTGGTATTGCAATAATTCAAACAATGTACATCCTTCCCCTCAAACCACCTCTTCCTCATTTCTCCTCTCTCCAGGAGCCTCCTTCCTTCTCTCCCACTCCTTCTCTCCACTCCTCCCTCCCCACCCCAGCACCTCCTCTTCCCATCACTCCCTTCCTTGCGCTCCCCACCCCCCTCCCTGTCCCCAGCCCTGTGCCTGTTCCCACCCCCACCCAGTCTCCTCGTGCCTGGTACCCCCCTTCTTCCCTCCCAGCCACGGTGCCACCAAAATTAAAGAAAAAAAAATGAAAGAAAATAAATAAAGCAGTATATGTTTATTTATTCCACAAAATATTAGAAAAGAAGCTCCTATATATTTAGATATACTAATTCTGAGTATTTACTAAAAATGTATAAAATATCTTCCAAATGTAACCTAATAAAATTTCTGTATTATTTTCAGAAATCAAGAACTTGAAGCAACTTAAGTGTTTTGTGAAGGACTGATGAAGACTGACAAAAGAACATAGTACATAACATAAGCAATAACAAGAAAAGCCCTGTCACTTACAACATAACTGGAGTTAAATGGTACTATGCTTATGGATAAATAAACCACTTGAAGAAAGTCAAACAGCATGTAGTTTTATTTAATAAAGAGTTTATAGAAAAAAACATGCAAACATATCAAAACAAACAATAATGAATGTTTAGATTTAAAAGAACAGACTTTAGTGATTAAATTTAAATAGTATAAATGTATGCTGATTTTCCTTACAACACATTTGAAAATAGCAAATTCTATACATTTGTGTGTTCACTTGTATTCATTAGTTATTGCCTAAATTGTTTTTATTACTTTTTCTGTTTCCTCTGTATTATCTTTGCCAATAGATGAATAAAAGATAAACAGATTAATGGATATATATACAGATATAAATACTAGCACAAATAATTTCAAAGTTAAATGTCTGTCTGATAATATATTCCCTTCAATATATCAGTAGTATTTCATGAATTGAGGTTATTCAATGCAAGTAGCAGGAGATGAATAAAGTATCTCCTTTTTAAAACTAAAAGGAACCTCTCTAGAGATCATTAAATTTAATCATCTTATATTACAGATATTAAGTCATACAAAGGTCATGTGGTTTGCTTAAATACAGGAGTTTGTGTCAGACTTATATCTCTTAATTTCTGAATTAGTGCTTTAATAAATTTACATAATTACAAATTACTACTATTACATTCTGATTGAAAAGATAATATACCATTTAACACCTTGGATATCAGCAAGCTGAAATATGTAGCTGATTAAAATAGCATGACCCTGTAACATCCTCCAAATGGTGAATTATTAGGAAACTAGATAGTCAAATTAGGCTAAATAATTCACACTTTATTTCTATTAGAAAATAACTCTAGAATTTAAATATATTAAAAGTTCTCCAATCATGAAATTGCATTATCTAACTATTTTTGCATGGGTGGTTTTTTTATTTAGAAATTCAGCACAAATATTGTTAAAAAATTCATTCAATAACAATAGCTTTACTATAGACAAAAGTCTTACAAAGTATAACAATTCTATGGAAGCAAAAACCCTTTTGTACTTTTTGAGTTTTCTTCATATTGGTATTGTCCCTAAAATTCTAAAATTTTAAAGATGTTTTGAAGATTTTAAATATTAATGTAATAAATAGGAGAAATACTTTAGTTTTCACTGGATCAGTTTCTAGCAAGATTAACATGGAGATATAAATAGGAGAATAGGAAGATACTAAGGTCCTATGATGAAAAAGCTTCATAATTTTGTTTTTTAATCTAGAACAAAAATAAAGTATCTCATAACAAATTAAATTTTCTTTAAAAATAATTTTTATCAAAGTATCATTTGATGTGTTTAATTTTTTCACAAGTATGATGTAAACACAGAAAAAAGTTTTTATCTTTATTCTTAGATGTCTTAGGATTGCATCAAACATGATTTACATAATTAAACAAACACTAGCCAGCAGAAAGATATGATCTGGGATTGCATTCCCTTCATCCTAGAATTAATAGTCCCCAGTAAAAATGTGAGTGATGGTGCATAGTTCTATCTGCTTTCAACCCTGAATAAAAATCTATATGTACAGGAAAATATCTTGTTTTGGAGAAAAAGAACACACTTATCTTTTTGCCTGATGGTTATGTCAATATTTCATACTTAAAAGAACAATTCTGCTGTATTAGTAGTGTAGAGATTGAAAAACATATTTTACCTGGCACACTTTCATCCAGGAGACTGATGGTTAATAATTTTCTGGATTTATTTCTCACCATTTACCATTACTAAGGAGTTTTGCATGGCTCATTTTTCCTCAGTTGCAAACCCTAATACTTTCTATCAATATATATTCCATTTCTATCAATTAACCTGTAAACAATTGTCTTAATGACTACACATTGTCAGCAAAAATAGAATTAAATGTTTTCACATCTTCTTACAGAAGATCCTGTTTCTATCTACTCTTTCAATCTTAAATAGTTATATTTCCCCATCATTTTAAGTCCAGACAATGATTGATAATTTTACTGTCAATTTGTATGTAAGCTCACTTATGTTCTATAAATGAAACACCTATATGTAAGTTTTAATTATAAGTATTACAGTATTGAATAGAGGATACACAACTTCAAATTTTATGAAGAAAATAATAAAAGTAAATAAAATAAAAAATAAGAAGAATGTAGTGACCTTTTAATATTTATAATCTTGCCTTTAAATGTAATTTAATTGTAAGTTTAATTTTTATTTTAATAATGTTTGAATTTAATGATCAGCTCACAAAAATTTTCAAAAATGTTACAGAGTTCATGAACTAATATGAAGTTATATAAGCCAGATCTATTAAATCACTAAATTATGTACTGCAGTTGTATTACATCTCTTCCTCTTGAAACTTTCTCCTGAGATCTAATCCTGCTTCTCCAGTCCTATCATGCCTTTTTATTAAGAGTAAAAGTGTTATCTATGTATCAAAGCCGAGTTTAGAAGAGTCACTGAAATCCCAACCCCCAAAATGCTTGGCTCCAGGAAACATTTTTCCAAGATAAAGAGAAGGGTTCATGGAGAAAGAAACACTAATTCTTCATTACTACTTTGCACATGCTTCCAAAGTTCTGTAACTAGAGTGTGGTTTTGGAAACAATTACAAGAGGTTAGGAAGAAACTAGTACCAATTCTTTAGTTCAAGTGGTTAAACATTCAAAAGCCAGAATGCAGTACTGAGCGAAGACTGCAGAATATATCTGGTTACTATCGCTAGAAAGGTGATCAATAAAACCTAATAAAGGAAGTAAAATGTCCCTTTAAGTCAGTTAAGTCAGTCTCTCTTCATTACACATCTTTATATCTCCCTTTATTGTCATTAATCCTATTCTTAAAGAATCTAGAATTTCCTGATAGGTAAAGGGAACTGCATTTTTCTCTATTCAAGGACAAAAAAAAAATGACTTAAAGAAAATCTACTGGAGGTATAATTTTTTTAGAATCCTGAGGTTTAATGAACCAATACAGCATGTAGGCTTATAAAAATATAGTAGCTTTAAAAAAAGAAAATATAATAGTTTTAGCTAATAATAATATAAATATTTTATTTACTGTTTATTGTTTTGACCTATATATAATTATAATATGTTTTAAGGCATATCATATCTTAAAAATATAAGTAAATATGCTTAAATATAGCTTTATTCACAAGCTGCATATCGTTAATTCTAATATTGCATGAGTTCACAAATTTACTTATCTCTCCTAGTTACAGAATTATAAACTGCTCCCATTACTTATAAATCAAAAGTGTCTTACACAAATGTAGAAACTCGTGTTATTTTTTTTGGGGGGGGCACACCCAGTGACGCTCAGGGGTTACTCCTGGCTATGTGCTCAGAAATCACTCCTGGCTTAGGGGACCATATGGGATGGCGGGGATAGAACCCAGGTCCATTCTGGATCAGCCATGTGCAAGGCAAACACCCTACCACTGTGCTATTGCTCCTACCCTAGGACCTTGTAAGTTTTTAAGTTCTTGTAGTATATAGTACATACAATGCATATTTGGAGCTGGTTAATAGTATATATAATTACTTAGAATTTTAATTTTAATTTCAAATTCCACGTATAAAATCTCTTATAGATAATAGATAAATACTTAAACACCATGAACTATTTTATTCATGGTGAAGCAAACAGGAAGTGTTGACTCAGTTAATTAAGAAAATATTTTTCCAGTTCTATGTTTTAGTAAAGCATCTACACAAACAGAAACTCAATGCTTTTTTTTAATGATGTTACAGATCTATTATCCACTACTGTTAAACAGTAGTAATTTTTCTTTCACTCCAATTCTTATTTAAAAATTATTATTTATAATATTGTTAATAATGGATTTCAGGTATTTAGTGTTCCAACACCACACCTATCACCAGAATGTCAGTGTTCGATCACCAGTGTCTCAAGTTTTCTTCCAAACCCTCCTCATCCAACCTCCTTTGCAGACTCAGCACACTATACTAATTCTCAAGGTCTATTACCTTTGGCCAATGACAATAATGTTTATATATTTCTCTAGTTTAAATTGCTTCCAACTGCTAAAATATATTTGATGCTACTACAAGATATTAATTTTTTTCCTATGTGTAGTTTAAAATATTCCTTTAAAATCAATGGATTTAGATCTCTAAACTTGAATTATTGCACATTTATGTTAAAAGTCATGTGCAGGTTCAATTACAGAATAAACCTTAGAAAATAAAAGCAAAAAAAATAAAAGCAGCTAAAATAAAAGCTAATTTTTTTTAATAATTACTACAAAATTGTAATGTCAGGGGTCAAATAGAATTGCACTTTGAAGAAACTCAGTTGCCATACATTTATTAATATGTTGAGTCTGTTTCCATTACAGTTTTTCATATTTAAATGGTTCAAGTAAGAAAATTTTAGAATCTATCAAACACAAGTTAGAAAGATAAAGCATTATTAGACAAAGGACTCCTTGGGTTTTATGTTGTAGAAATGGTCCGCTGATGATATTTATTTGTCAAAATGAAGCAACTATGCTTTTCAGGAAAATATTAGTAAATATGGTTAATAAGAAAAATAAAATTTACCTCTAAATATAAAATTTGCATTTAATTTAAGTCACTACCACATTTATTAAATGCACATATTTTGTCTAGTTTTTATCAACATAATAATAATTTTGGTTACAAGAATAAATATCTTTGTATCAAATTCCTTTAGTTCTGAAATATTTTTAGACTCATAGTAAAGACAATGTTAGATTGTTTTATCATAAAACTACTATGTTTCCATTATGTTTAAGAACATACTAATCTAGACTATCAATGATGCATCAAATCAGGGTCAAAATTTATTGGGTAACATTCCCATTAATGCATATCTTGAGACAGCAAATTAAGTAGCACATATTCAATGTACATTTTTTACATTTACAATAGCCTTTGTATTTCCTGATTCCATTTTGTTTGCTGAAATATATAC
This sequence comes from Suncus etruscus, assembly GCF_024139225.1. Classification (NCBI taxonomy): domain Eukaryota; kingdom Metazoa; phylum Chordata; class Mammalia; order Eulipotyphla; family Soricidae; genus Suncus; species Suncus etruscus. The sequence continues at coordinate 134,151,258 of NC_064848.1, read as the reverse complement.
AGTAGGCCAATGAAGAATAAGATGACTCATGGCCAGTCAAAAATAAAAATAACAAAGTTAGAGGAATCAGTGGTTTGTAAAAAATTAAAAATCACCTTCTAATAAAGTGTGGATTTCCTTGCTTATTTTTTTAAGACCTCATTCCTGTTCTAAGCTATTTTACTTAGGGCTTATATTTCTTGAGGGACTATTTCATAGTCTATTAGTTGCAGTCAATTTTAACACATTACTTGAAGTAAAACACTCACAGTTCTTTGCACCTCTAACTCATTATTCCTTCCTGATTTTATAGCTTGTTGTCTCTTCTTGGCACTAGGATATATATCTCTTCTAGTAAAATGATTTAAGTGATATAAACTATTACTATTTCAAATTTCCTATTTTATAAAGCTCACTTGTATATCTATTTTCTATCATAAAATGATTTCCCAGTAACTCAGAAATGAGGTAAATTGGACATCCCTTTGATATAATGTATAAAGATATTAAGCTCTTAGGTAGTATGTGCTTAGTTTACAAAATCATTTTTTGCTAATTAATTGTATATTTTAAATGGGACTATCAAAGTTCTAGAAGTTAGCAGACATATATCTAATGATGTTTGGAGGTTCTACAATGTGGGGTAACAAACAAGGAAATTTATGCCTGTCAAAAAATTTACAGTTCTTTTACTTATCTATTTAGTCATTAATTAAATTTCACATTTAATGAAGCACTTGTTCAAATTGTTAAAAATGTGCCAGATCCATGTGAGTGTTTATGGTCTCTCCTTCACTCTCACTCTCTCTTCTCTCTCTCCCTCGCTCTATTTTGTTCTTATCAATGTGGATGAAAATAATTTTGAATAAATAATATGCATCCAAAGATTTATTTTTATTGGGCATTAAAGAATACTATCAAACTCATCAATCTTAAAATTTTGAGAAATATTGGCTACACACACCATAAGTTATTTTTATAATTAAATTTCTATTTAGTTTAGGTAGCCTGATATTAATAGTATTATTGTTTATACTATTGAAAAAGAAAAGTACTCTCCCACAACCACCACTAAAGTACTCAATACTGTCATTACTGATTTTTGGTCAGCTTTTTTCCATCTCTTTATTCTATTTCATCTTTTATCAACTTCTTGGTAATCTGAGTTTTGTAATCGAAAGCAAGGGTTTGTTATTAGTCAGTGCTATTGCTTTTTTGTCTCTCTTTATACCACAGATATGTGGGATCATTGGAAATTAGTCATCCTCTCCCTATTTCACTTAGCATGATGTTCTCTAGTTTTATCCAATTGAAGCAAGCTGAAAGATATTTTTTTCTTCCAGATGTAAAGGAAATACTATGAATTCTTATGTACTGTCTGAACCAATTATATAATGTCTCCATTCACTAATTCATGAGTTAAATATTTTAATGTATTTAATTTTATATTTCTCTAAAAGCATAATTATGTTTTCCTTTCTTACAGTTATATTTTAACATCTACAATGACTGACTAAGACATTTCTATGTATTGTGAACAATAAGGAAACAAATCTGACCCTATTTTTGTGTGTGTGGGGGGGAGCACACCAAGCGGCACTCAGGGGTTACTCCTGGTTCTCTGCTTAGAAATGACTCCTGGCAGGCACGAGGGACCATATGGGATGCAGGGATTCGAACCACCATTTGTCCTGGATCAGACACTTGCAAGACAAACACCCTACCGCTGTGCTATCCCTCGGGCCCCTCTGACCTGATTCTTGCTTAAGAAATTTTCAACACCAGAGTAGGAAGCATCTTATTAAATGTTCCTATAATACACAACTCATTCATACATCAAGATTATCTTTATTGTACTTTATAGCTTACAATATCAAATATTTATTATAAAATAATTATTTTACAAAACTGAGATAACTTCATTACATGCATGTATTTTCTTCAAAGACCTCTGAAAATTAATTTTGTATCTTTTTTTTTGACATTGGCATTCTACCTTTTCTTTTTTTTTAATGGTTTTTATTTTTTTTCAAACAGAAAAAGCCATTTTAATCACACATATACATTCATAGGACTTTAAACAAAATATAATATAAAATATAAAAAAAACCAAAACCCCACAACAAAAAAAAATTGCATTTACTTGTAAACTGCTTAACAGCTGGTGGGTTGGCTAACAGGGCTGCCCAAGAAAAGCAAAAGCAGATATAATGAGGTACATTTTCAATGAATAACCACCACAGATCATGTGAACTGCTCTAGCAGCCCAGTCACCTGTTCCCCAATCTCACCTCCTTAGAGACAAACCAGGACAATCCTCCCATGAATTGAGGGCTCCAGCTATATCGATAAGCACCTCAAAGAACAGACAAAACAAACAATCCAACAACAACAACAAAAAAAACAACAAAACAAAAACAAAAACTAAAACTAAAACAAACAAACAAAAATCACGCCATGGTCTCGAATTAAGAAACATGGTATAGCACATAACGAAAGAGAAGAAAGGAAGAAAGAAAAAATAAATAAATATAATTGGGGACAACACTTTCAATAATCGCACCCAAACAGAAAAATCGACCAAAATAGATAAATAAATCAAAAATAATAATAACAATAATAAATAAAGGTAATATATATATTTATATAAAAAAATAACCAAGATTTTGTGCTTTTTGTATTTGTTTTTTTCCCTCCTGCCCAGGCACAGTAAATATTGGGGTCATTCGAAAAGGAATTCACTTGGCCTAAGAGATATGGGGTTTCTCTGTCCTTGGAGCATACTGTCATGGGATCAACTCTAGACTTTGCTCGTGATCAGGATCCTATACTTTCCCGATGGTGTTTTGTTATTTTTTGTTTTTGTTTTTTTTGTTTTTTGTTTTTTGGTGTGTGGAAGACTTCTGCTCTATGTTTAGAGGTCTCAGTATCTGCACAGATCCTGAGGTGGGACTTATGATGAAGTCAGTCTTTGTGGTTCTAGAGATTCTGTTACCTCAGTGTCATTTTAATCCATCTTCTGCGGTTGGTGATCTTGGTCTTTGCACTGAATCCCACTCAAGTTTAAAATTCAATAAAAGAAAATCCACTTGGAAAAAAAATAAATGGAAGCTTAATTCTGAGTTTATGATGACCCTCCCATACTGTTATCCAAAAGGGTTAGACCAAACACCATTCATATCAACAGCAAATCCAAGTTCCTTTTCATCACATCCCCACCAACACAGATTGTTCCCATTTTGAACAGATTGTTCCCTATTTTTGAAATCTGCTATTCTCACTGGTGTAAGATAATACAGTATTGTCATCTTGTTTAGATTTGCCTAATAATAAACATTATTTTCAAGTGTCTGTTGGCCATCTGTTAGTCTTTTGACTATTTCCTCTCTTCAATTCTATGTTTTTATGCTATTTAATTTTGCTATTTTTTAATTTTTTATATATCCTGCATATCAACAATTTTTCTAGGCTAAACTGTCTTTTAATTTTATTTTATGTTTCTTTTGCCATACAGACACTTTTTAGTTTGATGTAGTCCCATTTGTTTAAATTTGATCTTTAGCCTTTCTCAATCCTGTAGTAATATTAGAGACGTGTTTAAGGTCTGGGTCTAGGAGTCTTTTGCCTCTGTTTTATTAAGTGTACTTTATAAATTCAAGTCTGATCTCACAGTCTTTGATCTACTTTGAGCTGACTTTTGTGTAAAGTGTGTTATGAATCCAGGTTTAATTTCTTACATGTGGTTATAGAATTCTATCATTATTTGTTGAAGAGGTTTTTTTTATTCGATTTTATGCTCTCCTATCCTTTATCAAAAACTATCTTACCATATACATAAGGTTTTGACTTTAGATAGTCCATTCTGATTTTTTGGTCTGAGATTCTTTATTCTATTATCAGTCAGTATTGACCACTGTGGTTTTGTAGTATAGTGTCAAGTTAGATATAAAGATGCTTTCCATTTTCCTATATTTTAGTATGCTTTTAGCTCTTCAGGGTATTTGATTATTCTACATAAACATTATAATTAACTGTTATACATCCTTGAAAAATATTGCTTGAGTTGGAAAGATTTAATTGAATATATTCAAATCTATACTGTGGTTTATGTAAGATGGTAATTTTTCTATGAGCCTTTCATAGAAGCAGACAGGTAATTGAGAGGCAAATGGGGGTTTGAGACACTGGTGGAGGGAATTTTACTCTGGTGAAGGGAATAGTTTTGAAATATATGCTTGGAACCCTGTCATAAGTAAACTTGTAATTTCTTAGTGATTTTTTAAAGGACCAATGATTTCAAAGAGTATTGTGCTGAAAACAATAAGATTAATATAAAAATATAATAGTAGAAAATAAAATAAAGTGATGTAATGCATCTCTCTTTTCTATTTTTAATTTCAAATAAATGATAAGATATATATTTGGGACTGCATTATTTTCCATCAAACATGCATTTCTAAAATTTCAGAAAACATACATTTCTAAAATTTCAGAAATAGATTCACTAGAATATTTTTATATGTATTGTTAAATAGTATTTTAAACTTTGGACATGCCACACTTTGTCCCTTTTCTATCTCTGGTTGGTTTTGACTTAGGAATTACTGAGAACAGTGCTACCCTGGAATATTTTTATATCACATGAGCAAGAAATCTGTTAGGAAAGTACTTACAAATAGAATTATTATTTATAATATTATAGATAAATATAAATAATATGTAAGTATATATAAGGTAGCTTTTTCAGGTTTTGAGACATTATTATGAGATTTTGGTACTACTAGTATTTTTTTCTACTGAAGTAACATTGATTTAAAAGATTATATTTTTAGCCCTTTGTCAGAAGAGTTGTGAAGAACAAATTTCTCTAAATTTTTGAGATTATTTTAATATTCATAATTTCATGTGCATTCCAGAAGCTTCTTTTTTGGGGGGGGGTCACACCCATTTGATGCTCAGGGGTTACTCCTGGCTAAGCGCTCAGAAATTGCCCCTGGCTTGGGGGGACCATATGAGACGCCGGTGATCGAACCGCGGTCCTTCCTTGGCTAGCGCTTGCAAGGCAGACACCTTACCTCTAGCGCCACCTGGCGGCCCCGCAGAAGCTTCTTAATTGATGAAATACTTTAGTTTATTTGGCTTCTGTTTGCTTGGTTAATGGCTATTGGACCAAAAACAAACAAACAAACAAACAAAAAAAACCCTCTATACTTATTGTCATGATGAATCAATGTCAATTTAGGGTTCCGACTATGTTTCTTTCATACGCTTTATAGATTAAGGTTTGATATCTATAATCATTACTGAATTGAATTTTTGTGTATGGTGAGAAATAGGAGTTTTAGTTCAATTTTTTTTTGCATGTGGTTGACTTATAGTTGTTGGGGTCATTCTCTGCATCAATTTATACAACTGAATCTTTTCTCATGTGTTATCTGTTTTACAGAAGGTAATATTCAAAATATATAAATATATAAAGCAATTGTAAAATTTACCAACAAAAAAAAACAAGCAAGAAATTCTAACCAAAACATTGGAAGAAGAGCTGAATATACTTTTCTCAACAAGACATATAGATGGGCAATAGATATGTAATAAGCAAATTAATGTTTAACATTTATCATAAGTGAAATGCAAACTAAAATAACAATGTGATATTACCTTAATTCAGTGAGAATAGAATACATAAAAAAGAACAGAACCAAACAATATTGAGGAAAACGTGTGGGGAAAAAATAGTCATTAACAGTTGTGAGAATATCAGATGGTTCAACTTTTGTGAAAAATAGTATGTAAAATTCTCAAAAATTTAATAACTGAGATTCCTACTAATGAGCAATTTGATCTCTTGGATTTGATTTCAGGAGCCCAAAACATAATTTAAAAAGTTATTTATGCTCTTATATTCATAGTAGTACTGTTCACAACAGCCCAAATCTGGGAACAATTCAAATGTTCAAGAAAAGAAATTTTAAAAAATTATGTCATATAAAACAATGAAAGATCACTCAGCTATTAGAAAATATGAAATTTCCTTTTAATAATCTATGTGAATAGAACTGGAAGATATCATGCTGAGTAAATTCAGTCAGAAGAAGTGAGACAAATGAAGATCTCTCTCTCTCTTACTAGGATATAAGGAAACATAGTGAATAACAAAGAAACAATGGTAACAGTAATTGGGGCTTGATCTATAAACTGAGTTTACAAAGTTAAAAGATGAATTGAGGGGAGCTTGGTTGGTGCATAATTTGGTGGTAGTTTTGAAACATGAAAATCATGAAACTTTTTTATTTACAACATTTTAAATCATACTATCTCAATAACAACTGGGTAGAAATGAACACTTTAGGGCTATATTTTACATTTCTTGAAAGTACTGGTATATGCTCATCAATTCCAACCAAATTACCAATTCCTCCACCATAGTACTTTAGACCTGCTCTCTATTTCATATTCTTTTCCTCTTCTCACTCTGGTAATATCAGATCTGAGGTCTAGATAACTATTTATTTGCATTTGATTTTTTTCCTGCTTCCCCCTCTGTATTACACACCTAAGTGAAATTATGATTGTTTTTTCTTTTCCCACCTATTTTGCTGAACCTGACCAACCTTTTTAGTTATATTTGTTGCATCACACAAAGAAAGATCTAATATTTTCTGATGGCAAAATAGTAGTCCACTTAGCCCTATCAGTTTTATCTATTCACTTGGCATTAGAATTGAATACTTTCTATATTTGAACTACAGTAAATAAACTAAAAGGGATATAATTGTATACATATATTTTTATAATTAATACTTTATAATTTTAATAGACTTTTATGAGTGGAATTGCTGAATCACATATAATTTAAGATTTCTATCAATTTTCCAACCTTATTTTTCATGTTATAACTTTATGTTCTTTTGTTCATTTGTCATATACCTTAATTATATATGCAAGAATAAATGTCTATATATGTGAGTACTTAGTCTTGAATTCTTTCCATCAATATGCCTGCTTTGATTTAAATATCATACTGTTTTGATCATTATAACAGCGTAATACTATTTGAAATTGAGAGTATGATACCTTCATTCCTTTATTAAAATGATTTTCCCACCTCACCACTTTTATTTTTTTACTACTTTTATTATTTTTATCTTCCAGGTTGTGATCAAGGGTTCCAGATGTTACTCCTGGGGATAGTGGGACAATTTACCCTTCAATTAATTTTAGTATGTGTATCATTAGAGCTATCCCAGTAATTCCCAGAGGGCCTCCAAGTCTCTCCTTGTGGTAATTGGGAGCCTCAAGGCTCTTGCTGGCTGTTCTTGGGATACTATACGGTATCATAAAATAAAACTGCATTGTATGAATCTACATTTCTAAATACTATCTCCTTATCCCCCAATTATTTTTCTTAAATATTACTATACTTATTAAATTGGGCATCACAAACATTATAATTTGTAGAAATTAATTTAAGCTACAGTACTTTTTAACACATTGTAGCATATGGTATCAGATCTCAACAGCATAATTAATGAGAAAACTAGCATATATATACACACACACACACTAGATACCTGTATTGTGTCTACAGCCTAATATGTTATTTAGAAAACAAAGTAGAATTTTAAGAATATGTTTAACAATACTCACTACTGATCTATAACAGCAATAAGAAACAGAACACACATAGTCTTTTTGATCAATGATAACTTAAAAACTACTATATATGGAAATAATTTTTCTCTTTCATATAAAAATTATGCTATGATTACATGTTTTGATCAAGCATCCTTATCAAAATTACTTATAGAACCTATCTAACACTCTCAAGAATAATCAGGTTTCAGAGTAAATTCATCTATAGTAAAAAAAATGTACTATAAAAATGTCTGATATTTTTGCTTTAGGATTCCTAAGGGAGAAGAAGAAACTGGTTAAGTGGACAAATGGTTTTTCATTGAAAAGTCTTCCTAATTCTGAGTCCAGAAAGAAAGTGTAGGCTTTAAGATGCTTGTCTCTTTTTTTTTTTGTTTTGTTTTGTTTTTTTGTTTTTTTGTTTTTTTGGGTCACGCCTGGCAGCGCTCGGGGTTTACTCCTGGCTTTACACTCATAAATCACTCCTAGCAGGCTCGTGGGATGCCTGGACTAAAACCACCGTCCTTCTGCATGCAAGGCAAATGCCCTATATCCATGCTATTTCTCTGGCCCCAGGTGTTTGTCTTAAGTGTCCTCACCAAAAGATATCTCTGACCACAGAGTCAGAAGTGTTTCCTAAGCAATGCTGATTGTGGTCCCAAAGTAAAAATTACAGGAATAAAATACAAGTTTTCTTCAGTATTGATAACTTGTCAATTTTGTTGCATTGCTCAAGTTTTTAATGCTAAAAATACTATATAATATATTTATAGTTTACATTTTTAAATACTGTTTACTTATTTTAAAGCCTGAGTTCCAGTACAAATTACAATTTCAAATGTTTCGTGTTTTCTTCATGACCTCAGGAGTAACTTAAATTCTATTAATTATAATTCTTCTCATATGCAATATAAAGTTCATAGTTTTTAATACCAAAGCCTATTAGAAGAATGAATTGAGATATTCCATGTAAAGTTCTAACCCCAATGCCAAAGACATTATATTTATAAAAAATACAAATGAATAAAACCCCTCAATAATTGCTATAAATTATTATAATTATCTTCACAACAGAAAATTGAAGCAGTTATTACATTCACTATTCTTAAAGATTAAAAATTTGAGAAACAAAGGCCTTAAATGACTTTCCAATGGCTATTGAGATGTGTTATGACAGAACAGGCTATACTGGAACATAAGAAGATTATACCTCTCTACTTTTCAGCTACCAAATTTATTTAAAAATACTTTACTTCTTTATTTTTTAATAATATTTTTATTTAAAAACTGTTTACAAACATGATTGTAGTTGGGTTTCAGTCATAAAAAAAATACCCTCCTTCACCAATGCAACATTTCCATCACTAATGCCCCCTCCCCGCCTGTATTCGAGACAGGCTTTCTATTTCCCTCACACATTGACCTTGATATTCTCACTGCAGTTATTTCTCTAACGGCACTCACCACTCTTTGTGGTGAGAATCATTTGGTAAGACAATCCCTCCAGCCCACATCTCTGGGTATTATTTCAATTATATCTTTTATTTGTCTTAAAACCCATAGATGATTGAGCCGATTCTGTATCTATCTCCTTCCCTCTGACTTATTTCACTCAGCATAATAGACTCCATGTACAGCCATGTATAGAAAAATTTTATAACTTTAACTCTCTTGAGGACTGCATAATATTTCATTGCATATATGTATCAAAGGTTTTTTTAGCCATTAATCTGTTGAAGGGCATCTTGGTTGTTTCCAGAGTCTGGCTACTGTAAATAGCATTTCAATGAATAAAGTGTGAGGAAGGAATTTTTTAATTGCATTTTTGAGTTTCTGGGGTAATATCCCTAGTAGTGTTATAGCTGGATCATATGGGAGATAATATCAAGTTTTTGGTTTGTTTTGTTTTTGCTTTGTTTTGGGGCTACATCCGGTGATGCTCAGAGGATACTCCTGGTTATGAGCTCAGAAATAGCTCCTGGCATGGGGGACCATATGGAATGCTGAGGGATCAAACTGAAATCTGTCCTTCATCAGCCACGTGCAAGGCAAATACCCTATCACTGCGTCATTGCTCTGGCCCCAATTTTTAGTTTTTTGAGGAATCTCCATAAGGCAAAAACTTTACTTCTAAATAGTTTGCCTTTTTATTTTTACTATTCTTTATGGGGTTCAAAAATTCTTGTTCCTCACTACATAAAACTAACTCCTTGTAGTACTCAAGAGATCATGTGGTTTTTCAAGCCAACTACAGGTCTTCCAAATAAGAATCTATTCTCTAGTGTGTATGCTGAGCTAATTTTCCAACCATCTTTTTAAAAGTATATTGTAGGAAAGTCATTTCCATGGGAAAGCTAAAATAAACTCATGAATGCTGCCCACCAGAAAATTTAAAAAGAAGTTATCAGAAAATGGCTTTCTGATACATATTTAGAAAGGTATTTCTGAAGTTGTCTTGTAAATTAAGAAGAATGATGCCTAATTACACAATACCATATGGGAATTATAATATGTTTAATATACAAAACTGAAACCATGACCTCTAATAGAAATAAAACCTTGTCATCCTTGTTAGAAACATAAAAATAATTAACAGATTTCATTTACTCCTCAATGATCCTCTGAAAATAGTTTGAACCTAAAGAGGCAAATCTCATTTTGAACACACATTTATGAATGTATGTTTATTAGTGAAATATAGAGGAGTTTTTTCTTCTTCTCTATTTTTCTCATCTACATTTTATTTTTCCTCTTGTACTTTGTATCAAAGTAGATTAATTTTATGTAACACTTAAAATGCAATTAAACCATAAATTGACTTTTGAATTAATAAGAAACATTTGGACTACCTATTTTTAGAATGGAGTTTTATGATTTTTCAGTACAGAAAATATCTAATTAACTTAGAACCAAAACAACACTAATAATATCTAACAAAAAATTTTTCTAAATGTTTTGTGAGAAAAAATATTCAGAAAAATGTGACTCTAATTCTAGTCCCAACTAAAAAGCAGATTAAATGAAGTTTATAAACATGTCAAACTCCTTTATTCAAACTCCAGCAGTATCAGTTTTGTAGCTTTATACAGTCCCTTTGTTACTATAGCCTTAAAAATGCAGTGTTAACTTTCCACTTATTCTTTAATTATTTTGTATCTTTTTCACTATTTTTATTTATTTAGACATCTTGATTACAAATATGATTGTGATTAGGTTTCAGTTATGTAAAGAACAACCCCCTTCACCAGTGCAACATTCCCACCACCAATGTCCCAAATCTCCCTCCATCCCACCCCACCCCCACCTGTACTCTAGACAGGCTTTCCAGTTCCCTCACTCATTCACATGATTATGGTACTTCTCAGTGTAGATATTTCTATAACTGCTCTCACCACTCTTTGTGGTGAGCTTCATGAAGTGAGCTGGAAGTTCCAGCCATCCTCTCATTGTCTCTGAGGATTGTTGCAAAGATGACTTTAATTTTTTTTTAAGCCATAGATGAGTGAGACTATTCTGCATCTCTCTCCCTCTGACTTATTTCACTCAGCAAAATAGACTCCATGTACATCCACGTATAGGAAAATTTCGTGACTTCATCTCTCCTGACAGCTGCATAATATTCCATTGTGTATATGTACCACAGTTTCTTTAGCCATTTGTCTGGTGAAGGGCATCTTGGTTATTTCCAGAGCCTGGCTATTGTGAATAGTGCTGCAATAAACATAGGTGTGAGGAAAGGGTTTTTGTATTGTATTCTTGTATTCCTAGGGTATATTCCTAGGAGTGGTATAGCTGGATCCTATGGGAGCTCAATTTCTACTTTTTGGAGGAATCTTCATATCACTTTCCATAGAAGTTGGACTAGACAGCATTCCCACCAGCAGTGAATAAGAGTTCCTTTCTCTCCACATCCCCACCAGCACTGATTGTTCTCATTCTTTGTGATGTGTGCTAATCTCTGTGGTGTGAGATGGTATCTCATCGCTGTTTTGATTTGTATCTCCCTGATGATCAGTGATAAGGAGTATTTTTTCATGTGCCTTTTGGCCATTTGTATTTCTTTCTTATCAAAGTGTCTGTTCATTTCTTCTCCCCATTTTTTGATAGGATTATATGTTTTTTTCTTGTAATGTTCTGTCAGTGCCCTGTATATTTTGGAGATTAGCCCCTTATCTGATGGGTATTGGGTGAATAGTTTCTCCCACTCAGTGGGTGGCTCTTGTATCCTGGGCACTATTGCCTTTGAGGTGCAGAAGCTTCTCAGCTTAATATATTCCCATCTGTTAATCTCTGCTTTCACTTGCTTGGAGAGTGCAGTTTCCTCCTTGAAGATGCCTGTAATGTCCTGGAGTGTTTTGCCTATGTGCTGTTCTATATATCTTATGGTTTTGGGGCTGATATCGAGGTCTTTAATCCATTTGGATTTTACCTTCGTACATGATGTTAGCTGGGGGTCTAAGTTCAATTTTTTGCAAGTGGCTATCCAGTTGTGCCAACACCACTTGTTGAAGAGGCTTTCCTTGCTCCATTTTAGACTTCCTGCTCCTTGGTTCCTTATTTTCTCTGTCTTAAGAAGACAAGATAAGTTTCTTGATTGTGAATAATATCTGTAAGGAATCTGATCTTTGTCCTGATCTGATAGTAGATGTTTTTTTCAGATGAGATCCATATACCTAAATATTTATTGATGTAATGGACTTCTGAGATTTCCGGCCAAGTCCATTACTACCTTATGGCCTGTCTCACTTTAAACTGCTAATAAAAGTAGTATTTTAATATGTTTTAAATAATATTTTAATAAGTTTGTTTCTTGTCTTGTTACTTAAAAAATCATCTGTCCCTTGTTCTTTGCTTCTGCCTAAGTTCTCACACTTACAAGATAGCTTCAAAGCTCCTATCTTCATATCCATTGGCCATAAGGAAAAAGTGAGAAGCTGGAGAAATTGTAGGTGATTTGCCTTGCATATGGCCAATCCAGATTCTCTGGCATCCCATCCCATCCTGAGCACAGACAAATGGGTTAAATATACAAAGAATAACTTTAAAATAATAATAAAAATCCACAAGTTGGTGAGACCACCTCAGACACCATGTTTTTAACCCCTTAAGAAGGCGGGTCTGATGAAGTAGGGTAACTGTACCTGAAATAATACAACCCAGTAGCACAAGATTTATGGGAGTTAATTTTCCTCATGGCATTTATCTGCCATGTCCTCTCTCTGAGGAGCCCAAAGCCAAAATTCCTTTTTTTTAATTCAAACTAATTCCTAAACTCCAGAAGGGGGAAGTCTAGTAATCCAGGTGGCCTTTTACATATCAAAAGAAGAAGTTACTTGGAAGCTGAAGTTGGGGGAAACTTTTGTTTATGGTTTTATCTAGGTTCACCTTACAAAAAAAGGAAAAAAAAAACAGAATAGGACAGAGTAAACTAGCACACATACTCCAACAGACTAGGCCCACGTCCAGTATTTTTAAGATATTATAGACAGATAAAATATTAATTTTACACTGGGCCAAAGTGGTGGCACAAGAGGTAGAGTGTTTGCCTTGCACGAGGCTTATCTAGAACGGACCATGGTTCGATCCCTCAGCATCCCTTATGGTTCCCCAAGCCAGAAGCAATTTCTTAGTGCACAGCCAGGACTAACCCCTAAGCGACACTAGGTGTGACCCAAAAAGCAAAAGAAATAATAATTTTATAAATACAATGTAAGGTTTAAACTTACCATATTTTCCGGCGTATAAGACGACTTTGAAACCAAAAAAAAAAAAAAGTCAACCGAAAATCGGGGGTCGTCTTATACGCCAAATATATCCTGAAAAATGTTTCAATATGCCGCTAAACAAAAATTGTCTGAATATTGCCACAAAACAAATTTCCAACTCGATCCTGCACCAATCACTGGACGCCTCTCTAACTCAGCCAATCCAAGCATTTTTGTTTGTTTGTTTGTTTGTTTTTGGGCCACACCCGGTGGTGCTCAGGGGTTACTCCTGGCTGTCTGCTCAGAAATAGCTCCTGGCAGGCAGGGGGGACTATATGGGGATTCGAACCAACCACCTTTCGTCTTGGATCAGCTGCTTGCAAGGCAACCGCAGCTGTGCTATCTCTCCGGCCCCAAACAGGCTTTTTATGCATGCAAATTTAGACAATGTTCTGGACCCGAATCTACACTGTAAAAAGCCTGCTCAGATTGGCCAGAGTCAGAGAGGAAGTCTTTTACAGTATAACCTTTGAACCTTTGCTTGTGATTGGCTCACTGTGGTACATACAGTTGCAGCACAGGAACGTTCTGTGTGATACAGTGAATATAGGCCTAAACCTATGTTTTAACTGCAAAATTAGGGGGTCGTCTCATACGCCCAGTCGTCTTATACGCCGGCAAATACGGTATATATTGAATTGAAATGAATACCACAACATTAAGTTACCATATACATCACCTCACAATTACAATTGTTCTTGTTTTTAAGACCACAAAATACATTACAATATTGTCAGCTAAATTCACATCATGTCACCCATCAGAATCAATATCTTAGAAGTTGAAGCATTAAACATTAACTCAGCTAATGTGAAACTAGATATATGGAAGAAAAACATGGAATGTTAGTTATAATTTACGTGGTATATTTCCATCCAGCTAACTATATGTGTTCTGTTGTGGAAGAAGGGAAAATGAGTAATAGTTTATTAAAGTCTCCAGTATAGACATATACAAAACAGTTGTCTATTTTTTCAGGCTTAGAAAGAAATAAAGAGGATTGGCAGGATCATTAGGTATATGTTTTAATTTAAGACAACCTTAAAGTATTTACATTTTTAACATATAAGTTTTTCTCTTTAATGATGTTAAATTTAAAAATAAATTAGCAGATATAAAGTTTATTTCATTAAATTTATTTCATCCAACATTTAGGACAGTATTAAATGAATATATACATTCAAATATTTTCTTGATTCAATACTAGAACAAGGTGGTATATAGAAAAACTTACAATAGACTATCATTTATGCATGAGAAAAAATATTGTGATTGGTGTCCTACATTTAAAATTAATCTTTTATTAAATTATAATTTCTTCATTTTAATACATGATTACAACATGTTCGTAATTGGGTTTCAGCCATAAAATATACACCACCCTTTCACCACTGCAACTTTCCCATCATGAATGACTCTCATTTTCCTCTTCCTCATACCTTGCCTGTCTTCAAGAAAGGCATTGCATTTGTCATTGTAGTTGTTAGTGTAGTTATTTCTGTAATTGCACTTACCATTCTTTGTGGTAAGCTTCATATTATGTGCTGGTTCTTTGGGCCCTCATATCAATTATCTCTAGGTATTATTGCTATACTATCTTTTATTTTTCTTAAATCTCACAAATGATTAAGACTATTCTGTTTATTTCATTTCCTTTTCTTATTTTTCAACAAAACCAGGTATGTATAAAAGATAAAATAGAGATAAGAATTATGGAATAAAATGTAATTAAACTAAGAAAGTGCAATGAATAATGTAAACTTTCAGACAACTAACTCAAAAATATGAGTAATAAATAATTTCACCTATTGTCAGTCACCAATTTCTCTATTTTGGGGGGGGTGTTTTGGAGTCTACCTATGCTCAGGAGGGTTTACTCAAGAATCTGTGCTCAGGAATCATTCTGGGTAGTGCTCAAGGGACCATATATGATGTTAACGACTGAACCCAGGTTGACTGCAAGAAAGACAAGTGTCATGGTCGTCCCTTCTCTCCCCTAACTATGCTAACCAGCTATTTGTGGCTACCATGGCCTGATCATCCTGGTTCTCATCTCTATAGTCTCTGAATACTATAACATAATATCTTTTTGTTTTGGTTTGGTTTTTTTGGAGGTCATACTTGGCTGCATTCAGGGGTTACTCCTGGTTCTGCACTCAGAAATTACTTCTGGCAGGCTCAGGGGACCATCTGAGATGCCAGACTTCGAACCACCGTCTGTCCTGAATTGGTGGTGTGTAAGGCAAATGCCCTACTGCTGTGCTATCTCTCAGGTCCCTTACCATAATATATTTTTTTTTTTTGGTTTTTGGGCCACACCCGGTAACGCTCAGGGGTTACTCCTGGCTATGTGCTCAGAAGTTGCTCCTGGCTTGGGGGACCATATGGGACACCGGGAGATCGAACCGCGGTCCGTCCAAGGCTAGCGCAGGCAAGGCAGGCACCTTACCTTTAGCGCCACCGCCCGGCCCGCTTACCATAATATTTATGTATTTTATATTCCACAAATGAGTAAGATCATTCCTTGTCTAGCCTTCTCTTTCTACTCAGTTTGTTCAGCATAATACTATCTATACCTAGGTGGCTGGATATGTGTACTAGTGATGGGTGTTATTCATTGTAAGACTGAAAATTAATTTTAAACAGCTTTACAATTGTGAAAAAATAACAATTGTATTATGAACACCTTATAACTACAGTTTTTAAATAAAAAATTAATATTTATAAAAATAAAAATATAATCAAGTATCCTACTTAACCACCCAATTTAATTTACTGACATAAAACTCATGCCCAAAGTGGTGATTAAAACATTATCATAAATTTGTATATATATATATGTGTTTATATATTTAAATGTCTATAATGTTTATTTATTTGTTATGTGATATTACAATCACACCAAGAAGTAGAGAAATTTGTATAAAATGTCCCCAAAGAATTTGTTAACTTTCAATGACTTATGGAAGAATTGCCAAACTTGTTTTATTTAGAACCAATATTGTAGCAATTATATTATGCTGAAGAAAATCCCATGTGCAAAGTTTATAATATTTATGTTTTCCCTGAAAAAAAATATATCACATAGAATTCTTTTGGAGGCTATTTATGCCATACAAGTAGTCATCAGGGGTTGCTTCTGATGGTGCTCAGGACAAAAAATGAAGTACCAGGGTTCAAACTGTTTCATGCAGGGCTAGAGTCATAACCCATGTACTATCTCTTTGAGCTCCCCAATAAAATTTTAACCAAGTTGTTTCCAAATTATATTCCCAGTAAATTATATACTTTGAAATTAATATAATTTATTACATTAATTATATTTTAGTTTGTAGATTATTTTTATTTACTCCTTATAATTTTAATATGAAAGAAACAGATTAATTTTTGTATTTTTCTATAAACTGAATTTAGCTGAGAACATGCCTATGATGTCATTTAATAAAATGCCCCACTACCTATTTTTTATGAAAATTTGTAGTTTGCAAATATTTTAATTGTTTATTACAGTATACATATTCACCATGACATACAGAACTTCTAAATACCTTCTTTCAGTCTCAGTGGCATTTGTAGTCATTGATACACATGACCAGATCCATGATTTATGCAAGATTGCTGAATAATAATATAATCTTTTGTTTTTTAATATAATAATTATAACATCATACAATTTGTCGATATGTCATTAGGTCACTTTTATTGTATATATGTAGTATATGAATATGATGCATTTATATATTCAATTTCTTGTTGATATATAATTTGGTGTTTCCAATTGAAACTGCAATTAATGACTTTAGTCTTACTACTGTCAATAATCCTGCTGTTATATGAAAGTACTCACATGTAAATTTTATGGCCATGCACATTTATTTCTTTTAAATAAATAATCAGTAATTGCTGAGTCACATGATAAGAATACTTGCCACTGGACAGAACTAAGAAACTTCGAACCTGTTTTTTTTGGTTTTGTTTTAGGGTCATAACTAGAAATTCTCAGGGTTTATTCCTGGCTTAGGGATATCTTCTGGTGGTTTGGGGGGACTCTTATCATTTCCATGCATTTAACCAGGTTGGCCACATACAAGTCAAGTAACTTACCCACTGTACTTTTGTTTTGGCCCTTAAACTGGCTTTTATATTTTATACTACCTTAAGGAATGTATGAAAATTTTAGTTGCTCATCTTCTTGCATCTATATGTGATCTCAGTATTTAAAATTTATCTTTTCTGTCTGTGGTGGGGTTGGGCCTCATCAGGAGTTTGTCTAGGTTATCCCTAGTTCTGTACAGAGGAGCTCAGGGGAACATGTAGGGCAGGGGACTTTCTCTGGTTTCTCTTGTGTAGCTATCAATACTAAATATAATTAAGGCAACATTGTAAGATTTGAATTATTGAGATTATGGTATCATTTTTTAAGTATTTTAGTATAGTACAGATAGTACTATTACAATAGTGCTTACATTTATAGTATTGATTCAAAAAGTTACTGAAAACCATTGCCATTGAAGTTTCCATGATGGTCCATAAATATTCTTATGTTATTTTTGTTCTGATCTACTCTGCTCTGATACCCCACATTGTTGGTTTATAGTAATAATTTTGGTGCACACTGTAAGACATCATTTAACATTCATTCAATTTAGTGCTAATTAAACATTTAGTTAATTTATGTTTTTACTTTTTTAAAAATCTGGATGAGTTAATAATATCTTATGAGTTTTTCTTCTTATTTTGGAATGCTATGGATTTTTAATAAAATTTTACCATCCAAAAAAAAGAAAAAAGAAAAAAAGGGGCCAGGAAGGTGGCACTAGAGGTAAGCGCTTAGCCTAGGACAGACCACGGTTTGATCCCCCGGCATCCCATATGGTCCCCCCAAGCCAGGAGCGATTTCTGAGCGCATAGCCAGGAGTAACCCTTGAGCATCAAATGGGTGTGGCCTCAAAATTTGAACCAAAAAAAAAAAAGAATAAAATTTTACCACATCACAGCTTATCTTATTCTACAGTAACATTTTATTTTTTATGATTATCTGTTAATCAATATCTAAGTGTATATTAACTATATTGTTAAAACATTTATTAGTGTTGATGAATATGGGTTAAATAATAAGGAAAGTATTTTGATAGAAATATTAACATTTCTTCCACAGGGAAGTGCAATTTTTATTTAATATACAAGGGCATATTAAGTAAACTAATAAGCTTAATTTTATCATGATATCTGTGGCACATGGTTTTATATTTTGCAAGTAATTGGCAACAGAGCTAATTTGTAATTTATTTTAACCAAATAAATTGCAGTTGTAGAATATCTATTATAATAAAATATGCATTTTAAAACACAGGCTACTTTTTTTTATCTTATGTAAAGAATCACCTGAAGGAGACAGTCACCAGAGTGAACTATTTCACTGCACTTTAAGAAATAACAATTCTGTTTCTAATAACTTCTCTAACATTTCACAGAGCAATGTTGTGTTCTTCGTTTCCAAAGACACAGTAAAAAGTCTTTGATTTAAAAGCATTAAAAGCAAGCTCTAAAATACATGGCTTATAAACATGTGACATTTTCATTGTTGAAGGTATTTTTGTGATTTATGGGATCATTATAAATGAGGGTCACAAAAACACTTATTTTACAGACACCTTTGCAGGAAAGGTTAAAACTTATATAAAACAGTCTGAAAGTCTTTAGTCTGAGAAAAGAAAAACATTTTTTAGATAATCTTTTTTTAATCTCTCTCAACAGTGATTTTTTTGCTATTCATTACTTATATCTTATTTTTCTATATACTAGCTTCACTTCTCCACTACTACTCATTCTTTAAAAACTGTGAAATATCTGAGAACTTGTGACTTGCCATCTAATCAGATTAGTAAGTAGGATATGAATAAATTTTTATTGTATTAAGACAAATAATTTGGAAATTTCTTCCACTTCCACTTGAAGATTAAACAATGTATAAGTATTTTCTCAGTTCCCTAATTAGAGTTCACCTGAACCAGATGGATGAAAACTTATTTTAGAGACTCAATAGTCCATAATATTTTGGTGTTTAGCATTTAGCTTTCTATATAGCTTTACACAATAACATAAGAAAAAAAGATTTGGATTTCTTCAATAATGCCTCATTTGGAGTAATATGTTTTCAAATTCTGTAAAAATTATGACTTGAAATACCTCAATGTTTCCTTTCTAAGCTGTCCTGAATTTCTTTAATTCAAGCATATTTGGATAAGAATCTCATAAAAACTGTCTTTAATGACAACTTCCCCAAGTAGCTAAATCTGATATAAACCAAACTTAAAATTTCTGAATTAGATATCATCCAAATATTTATGTGATTTTTTTTCAAAAAATTTTGCATCAGTTCAAGCACCAACACAAGACCATAGAAAATAAAAGAGGGTCCAGAGCACTGGTGCAAGGCATTTGCCTTGCATGTCTTAAGATGGAACACAGTTCAATCATCCTATATGATCCCCGTAGCCAGGAGTAACCCTTGCCTCTGAATATGAGCCAAGAAAAACAAAAACAAAAGAAAAGGAAATAAAAAGAATTATTTTACATTGCTAATGCATATGGAAACAGAAGCACTGATGTCATCATGTGACCATCAATAAAAACTATGTAGGAAGATAACTCCAGTTCACTTCAGTTCCCTGTTGCTGAGATAAGTAATAACTATAATATTACCTATTGGGAAGCAGAAATGGGTACCTGGTGCATTTAAAATTCAACAGGTGAAAAGAAACTTGATGTCTTTGTAGTTCTTTGATATAACATGAAAATCACTTCTGTTTTCTGA
This sequence comes from Suncus etruscus, assembly GCF_024139225.1. Lineage (NCBI taxonomy): Eukaryota > Metazoa > Chordata > Mammalia > Eulipotyphla > Soricidae > Suncus > Suncus etruscus. Next base: position 134,131,062 of record NC_064848.1, on the reverse strand, counting down.
TATTATCATGATGGATATCTTAACAAGAAAATTCATTTTTCTATTCTCTTCCTTTGAATACCATTTTATGAGTCCAGAGAATTAAAAAACATTTTGCGACTGACTGTTTTGGCAGACAGAAGTGTGGAAAGAGTAAATTGCCTAATCAGAGAAACAGAGGCTTGCAGGCTCAACAATAAAGTTTTAATGGCAGGGTCTCACTCGGGTCACTGATCTGATTATATGCTGTTTTCCTAATCAATTACCCAACTTATCTCCAATTCTGAGTAAGTGAAACTGAGAGTCAGGTTCTGACAGATTTTTTTGTTTGCTTTCTTTTTAGCTTTGCACTGTACAAGCCCTGAATGAGAAGGCCATTCTCTTAAGAAATCTCTATGTAAACTAGGAGTAACACACCACATTAGATATTCTATAGGCATAAACACTGACTTCAATTGATCACCATTCTATCTCTTTATTTGTCATTTTCATCAAAACCTTACCAATATGCAAGGTTTTATATGAAAGCAACAAAATTTCTTTTATGGTTGTTTTTGTTTGGGGGCCATAACTATTGATGACCAGAGGTTACTCCTGGTTCTGCACTCAGTAATTACTTTTGAGACCATATGGAGCACAGTAGATCAAATCCAGTCATCAGTGTACAAGGTGAATACGCTACCCTATGTACTATTTCTCCAGCCCCCAAATATTAGTTTTTATGCTTGCATGAATTCAGAAAAGAAAATTTCAGAAAACCTTGGAGAAAAAATGATGGAATGAGACTGCTAAGGGACAGATGAACAATATCTTTGCTGCTTCCTGAGCAGTTAGTTCTTGTAATAAGAAGGAAAATTCTTCCTGGTTTAGTTATATTCTAAGGAACATAAAAATGTTCTTTCTTTTTTCATTGCTTGAAGTTAGAGACCCAACAGCACTAAATATGGTGGCCTGCCCGCGATAAAGGTCAGAGTTTTAAAATTGTAGAATTCTAAGTACTACAAACAATATCTTGAGGATGTAACAATTTTTTTAAAGGATAACTACTTTTTTTATTTAAACACCTTTCTCTATTTCTGATTTGATATCACGAAATATAATGCAAATTATTTCAATTTGTTTCCTTTAAAATTGTGTTTTCAAGCATGTCACTTAACCTCAGTCATAAGGTTACAAATAAAGTTGCATGTACACATATTTACATACAAATTCTCTAGGAAATAAAGGTTTGAAGTCAGAAAGTTAGTACAAGGAATAAAACATCTCACATGCATCTTGCCCAAGTTCTATCTTGTACACCAGTGTAATAAGGACCAAAGTTTGATAATAGCCTTGTGTAGCACAACTCTATCCTCCTAAAATAAAGAGGAATGGAAACATGTTAGCTGAGAAACAATATTCAGACAACAAATTTTGAATATTTTTTCTATTCACTTTAAAATTATGTAGACAGACCCGAGAGATAGCTCGGAGGTAGGGCATGTGCCTTGCATGCAGAAGGATGGTGGTTCGAATCCCGGGATCCCAGATGGTCTCCCGAACCTGCCAGGAGTTATTTCTGAGCATAGAGCCAGGAGGAATCCTTGAGCACTGCTGGGTGTGACCCAAAAACCAAAAATAAATAAATAATATAAAATTATGTTGACATAATAGACATTTTTTAAAATAAAAATGAAGTCAGATATCTTTAAAAGAAATAATTACAGATTTAATAATTAGTTTCACAATAAAATTTTTTCTCATTAAGTTTTTTAGGGAGGGGGCCACACCCGGTGATGCTCAGGGAGTTACTCCTGACTGTGCTCAGAAATTGCTCCTGGTTTGGGGGACCATATGGAATGTCAAGGGATTGAACCGTGGTCCATCCTAGGCTAGTGCTGGCAAAGCATACACCTTACCACTTGTGCCACCATTCTGTCCCCTCTCATTAATATTTTTAAGGGCATGTTTTATAAATGTAAAACTATTGTTAATTTGCAGATTTTGAAAATAATAGTTTCAAAATTATTAGTAAAACAACTTCATACAAAGTATTTTATTAGCAGTTTTATGCCTATATTAACATTATCTACATTTTTCAAACTATTTTAAAGATATCAGATTTTGTAGCCAAGTTTCTTTCAAGTTATAAAGAAAAATGTAATCTAAATTTTTATTTTTGTGAGGTCTTTTGATCTAATTTCCAAAACCTGAGGAAGTGGATGATCCTAACTACAGGGTATCATTTGAAATTCAGATTAATACTAATTTTTTTCATTAATCAAATATGCAAGATATAATTGAATCATCACTGACCTAACATTGTAGGTAATAATATATAATAAGATAAAATTTATCTTACAATTTGGAAGTTCAAAAAGTTTGACACACATCTTTAATAAAATTCTTAAGTGGCATGTAAAATACTTTATATTTTAACTATAAAAATAGCAATATAATATATTTTGAACAGTATGTTATTGCAACAGTACAAATCATTTAAAATTTTTGAATTTTATTATAAATTAAACCCCTGTGTTATTAATAGAGACATCCATAATAAAAATTTTTATATACTTTGTAACTACTTATAAACATTACTCTTTATCAATTAAATCTATTAATAATTACATATTGCTCCAACAGGTGAAAATATTTAACACATTGACATTGAGTGTTTAGAATATCAAAAATGTTTTTGGAAATTTTGAGCTGGAGAGATAGCATGAAGGCTAGGCATTTGCCTTGCATGCAGAAGGATAGTGATTCGAATCCTGGCATCCCATATGGTCCCCTGAGCCTGCCAGGAGCGATTTCTGAGCATACAGCCAGGAGTAACCCCTGAGCACTACCGGGTGTAACCCAAAACCCAAAATTGTTTGGGGAAATATTTTTTATTACATAAAAGTATTTTATATTTAATTAGTAAATGAAGTGTTTTTTAAAATATTGCTTTATGATAAATTTTTTAGACAAAGTGAAATTTAAATAAAGTCAATACCATATATGATATAGGAACCAACTAGAATGCTCAACACGAATATACTAGAACCCAGGTAATAAACCAAATTACATTGCTCCCCACTCTCTGTTCATCAGAGCAATGTAAACAGCTCCATATTCTTCATCTCTAGAATTAAATTACCCTGTTTAGAGAGTGGATATCATAAGCAGTGTCCCTTGAGCCTCATGAATGTTGTTTGTAGTCCACCTTCAAAGATGTAATTGAAAGTGTCTAAGAATTTAATAATAGATTGCTAGCATGGCTGAAGTAGTTAAGTGAGTTGGATGCTTGCTTTGCATATTGACTGATCAGGATTCAATCTCTAGTATCCCATATGGTTTGCTGAGGACCACCAGAAATTATTTCTGAACACAAAGTCATGAGTAAACCTTGAGTACTGCTAGTTATGGACTTAAAACAAAATAATAAAGCATTTTATTGCAATTTTTAAATTATTGTGAATATTGAGGAGCCACCGTGATTTTTAGAGGCCACTGAAATCTAAGTACAAGATTTAAGGAGATTTAGTATTTTTCAGTATTTTAAAGAAAACAGACATTATATATTTAATATTTTAATAGCATTTAGTACTTGACATTTACATTGATTTTTTAAGGGTAAAGAAGCACAGGGATTTATCAAAGTTCTCCACTGATTAATTAGAACAATAATTTGGATATTTGCATTATAGTACACCAGATAAAGCAATTGCCTTGCAGAGAGTCGACTGTGGTGCATAGAGTCCACCCCTTTTTAATGCTCAGCACCATATATTATCATCAGAGCTCCACCCGGAGTGGTACTTGAGCTTAGAGCCAAAATTAAGCTTGAGTACTTCTAAGTGTGGAACCCAAGCAAAATAAACAAAATAACACAAAACAAAATTCCATAAAAAAGCATTTTGAAGATCACTATCTGAGTAATGTGCATCTTCATACTGGCCTTCTGAACTTAATAGTTTGATTCAGTCATTCTTTAATAAAGTTACCTATTTAAATTTTAATTATTGGCTTCTAACAAAATGTCTATCAATAATTTTCCAAGGCAATGGTTACCATTTTACATATAAAGTTATTCTAAGCAAAAAAAAAAAGATTATAGCAAATTATTTTTTAAAGAATCTCTCCACCATTTAAATATAACTCTATTGTCCCACATTGACTTCAAGATGTTGCTTAAAATGTATAGCTTTCATTAAATATACCTTGATGTATCTCAGAAATGTTTGCTTTGACAGAGAGACTATTAAATATTAAATTAAATTTAACCTATTAAATTCTTCTTAGGTGGATACTATAAATTATTTATTTTGCTTGGGGCTGACATGACAGTGAACATGATAGCCATGGTATGCCTACATGCAAATGACATTATTTTGCTAAAAGACAGTTTTTAAACCAAAAATTACTGCAATTCAAGTCTGAAAGGGAAAATATAAATTAGAATGTAAGTGTCATCAAAAGATATAACCTGGTATGAAAAAGAGATAGACTTACTAGGGTAAAAATATGATACAACATTATATTTAAACCAGTGTTTTTCAACCTTTTTGTGCAAAGGCACACTTTTTTCATGAAAAAAAATCACGAGACACACCACCATAAGAAAATGTTAAAAAAATTTTAACTGTACGTATATTGACTATAGATAAAGTAATTCTCTTGAATAGGAATCAAATAAGCACCAAGTAATTATTTTATAATTACTTTATTATGAAATAATAAAGTATATTTTATAATTGTTAATATTTTTGTTTACTTACTAAGTGCGAAAACTTGGGCCTGTTTAACTGAACACAAAGCTGATATTCTGGCAGGAATCAAAGAAAGACACACACGTCGCTCTTCATCAACAGCTCTCAGTCTCTGTCCTTAGTTTTTATATTCCGTAACATGCGCTTCAGCTCACAAATAGACCAATCATGCTGAAGTCGCATGTTATGGATGAAAGTGGAATTTTTCCATGGCACAACAGAAAATATCTCACGGCACACTCGTGTTGAAAACCACTGTTTTAAACTATATATTAGATCTTTCTAAAATAAGAGTTTAATTTTATCAGAAAATATTCTGTAGCAACTTCCAGTAAAAATCTAAGGGAAAAATGCAATTCTTAAATTATTAGATTCCATCAAAGTGTCCTTAGTCCTCCGCCAATATATATATATATTTATTTTTTAATCAATTAATGTGAATTGCAAAGTTAGTTATTCATGATTTCCAGGCATACAATATCTCAACACCAATTCCTTTGGCAATGTCCATTTCCCTCCACCAATGCCTCCATTTTCTCTCCTGTCCCATCAGTTTGCCTCTTTGGCAAACACTTTTTTTCTTTTTTCCTTTATTTTTTCTTCAGGTACTGTGCTTTACAATATTGTTACCGATAGGGTATCATGAATATCCCTTTACCTCCTTTCAATACTGTCCTCATCCAGATTGACTACTTCCTTATACCATTGTCACAGTAATCTTTCTTGAGATCAGTCCTTCACTCCCAATAGTGCCAGGCTTTCTAGTAAGAATGAGTTTTCCTTCTCTTTATTTCTATTTTCCTTGGGCATTTGTTGCACCCCAACTATGAAGTTGTTCTGTTTTGTTTTGTTTTTAAATGTCTCACATTTGAGTGAGATCATTCTGCATCTATCCCTCTTCCTCTGACTCATTTCATTCAGCATGATTCTCTCCAGATCTGTCAATTTAACAGAAATTTCAAGGCTGATCTTCATCCTTTCCCTCCTCCCAGTTAGAACCTCATGACCCATCTTACTTGTTGTTTATAGTAACTATGATCAAAGCTTAAGTAGCCAGATTTTTTACACTCAATTTGACAGTAATACTAACCAGCTTTAGCAATACCTTGAACAAAAAATTTTCCCTGGGGCCTAATAATAATGGAAACCATCATATTTATGATCTCTTTTAGTCTGAATTTTATCTGTACCTATACTGGTCTGTTACTCAGGATGGATTTTATGTTTCTAGTAACTTCACTACTCTACATATTATGGTTTAATTGCTCGCTCTTCTGGTGTCTTTTAAATATGGATCAGTCCCATATTCTATTCATACATCAGTCACTGCAAGAGTTCCAATGGAAAAAGCTGAAAACAGATATTGCTCTTTAAGGGACACATGATGATATTTCCACTTGGCTTGGGGAGGGAGTTTCATAAGCTTTGGAAAAAGTTCTGTTACAGACTCATGCTTCCATCTGACTTATGCTCTGATCTGATTCTACCAAAGGCAACAAATTTCTGAGAAGTTAAGACTTTTATTTCCTAATATTTAAATGACTTTTTGGATGCTATTAACTGAGTTGGTACAGTAGTTATAAAATTGCTTTTAGCTTCAACCTCAACTTGGATGCTATAGTAACATCATATACATCTACTTTGTGCCTCCCAGGTTTTATTTTATTTTATTTTATTTTAATTCAAGTTCTGTTGACCTAAGAACAATGGCTTTTTCATCATGCAGTGTATAGGGTATAAAAAAACTCATCATGAGGGGCCGGAGAGATAGCATTGAGGTAAGGTGTTTGCCTTTTATGCAGAAAGACGGTAGTTCGTATCCCGGCATCCCATATTGTCCCCCTGCCTGCCAGGTGTGATTTCTGAGCATAGAGCCAGAAGTAACCCCTGAGCGCTGCCGGGTGTGACCCAAAAACCAAAAACCAAAAAAAAAAAAACAAAAACAAAAACAAAAAAAAACACCTCATTATGAGAGTCCAAAACATGTTCTAGACCTGAGTCCACCAGCAGTCAAGAGACAAAATGCTCCCTGCAATATTTTTCTCTCAATGGAACACATACAGTTTCTGGAACTCTGTTATAGACCATATTTTCCTCAACAATTTAAATATAGTTTAAGTAACTATAAATATTTATTTAAAACTGTGCAGCATATTCCAAGTTACTTTTCATTCATAATTATTACAGATTTTAAAACAATGGTCAATGACCAATTTTTGTCATGCAGATATAATTTGATTTCCAGTTCTGAAATTTTAACTCTGTGAGTTTAGAAATTCTGCTTAACCTCTTAATAAATTGAGATCAAAGAAAGTCAATATTACATAAATGCCATATTTTGCATATTATTTGTTGGTTGACAATATAACTCAAAACATTGATACTTAATGTAGAAAAATTCATTTTACTTTAGCATGAGAGGCTTAAGTGGTATTTTCAGTATCTTTTACAATGAGGATAGTACATTTAAATTTCAGTTTAACTTATAACATTAAGTAATTTCTTTAGAGTTATTTAAGTTACAATGCTTGTTCAGGTTGTCATGTTTGGCTGGGGAACAAATTTGGGGCTTCTGAATACAACATATTCTCTTCCAAAAATCAAAACTGTTACTATATAGCTGTTACCATAAACTTATTTATTTTGCTAGATTTTAATTGTGAGCTATTACTCATTTTGTAGGGTTTTGATTATTCTGCCATTTTGGGAAAACAAATGCTTGCATAGAATAGAGGCTACCTCATTGCATCTTTATTATCTTTATTAGCAATACCCATATTCCCCATATATAGAATATGTACATGAACAATCTTGAGTATATATAGATTTCTAATATGTCTTTAGTCCTAGTTTTTTTTAAACACCATGGTTTAAGGTTACAAAGTTGGTTACAAGGTTGTTCATACTACAGTTTTTTCACAGATAAAGATGTTCATGATTGAGTTACAATCATACAATGTATTGTAACCTCCACCAGTAGTCCAAGATTTATCCTACTGTTTCTGCAGTCTTGCACAATTGTAAGAGATTTTTTATTCCACATTTAGTAATTTCTACTATTATTAGAAGAAGTTATATCATTCCTTGTTATTTTTTCTACCAAAACTAAACTAAAAACTATTGTTTTCTACAAACATAGAAACTTAATTTAATTGGAGGTAACTCCACTGAATAGCTAATTAGTTTTCAGACCTGTGGCAATATCATGTAAAGGTGCTTCCCTAAACTTCATGAAACCCTCAAAAAAGTCAACATGTTTAATATGAAAAATATGCTGCCCTTTTCATGAGATTTTAGTCACTTCCCTTCTTTGTTTTTTATTTATACAATTTCTTAGAGAAGAAAAGAAATACTGGAACAATCTAGCATTAAAATGTAGTATGTTTGTGAAACAGTAAGGGGTCTAGATTTATGGAGAAATAATTGAGAGAAGGAAGATACTAGTTTTCTACAGTATCAGCTAAAGCCCATCTGTGCACCAATATCTGCTTATGTCTTAGTCTCAAACTTAATATCAAAGGCTCTCTGGAAAGGTCATCAAACAAACAGACAAAGCCATTTGTTAGAGACAGAGATTAGAAAATATATGCACAAGACACACTGTAGCATTCTGTCCAGAGAAATGGAATGTATAATTTTTCTATAAACAAAAGAAGTTTAAGCAATAAAAAACTAAAAGTTTCTAAGTCCAGAGTGTGTTTTACTTTCTTTTCCCAAATTCTATTAAACTTCATTTCTTACTATTTTACTTTCAAAATATCCAATTTCTCAGACAAGAAATGTTATAAGGAGAAGATCTATGCTTTATAAAAACAAAAATTTAGATTTCAGTGTTTATTTTTTAAACACTGTTGTGTTTTACAGCGAATATTGAGTAAAAATCAATAGACACTGGAGTCATAAAAATGCAGTTTTAAAATGTAGGGCACAAAAGATTCTAGGCAAATAGTGTTCTTTGTTTGGAGTGACTTAACACCCTTTCTGCACAGTTCAGGAATTAGTCATCTCAGAAAAACAAAAGACTTTTGTGGCATTTATACAACATCTTCTTTTGGAGTATCTTGACAAATAGATTCTGCCAAGGAAGAATGAGTTTGAGATAAGATCTTCTGAGATATCTAATGCCAGAAATCTTGTGACAGCCTTGAAAAATAGAGAATGCTATTGAGAATGTGAAGTGCTCCTGCTACACAATTAATATTGCATGAATGAGTAAAGCATTAGTATTTTAAAGAAGCTTTCCAATACTAAAACTTGTGGATTTCAAGATGACATAGAGGCAAAGGTGAGGAGTTGAGCATTTTCATGGTTGGGAGATTTAGAACTACTGTACGTAAAACTATAAACATTAACCTTATTGCTACATCATCTAAAAAACAATAATGGTGGGCAAGGTTTTTGATTTTCATGCACCCAACCTACATTTGATCCTTGGCACCCAGAGCATCAATAGAAGTGATCCCTAAAAATACACAGAACCAGGAATAAGCCTGAGTATGAGTGGGTATCATGCATAAATCTGCTCAAACTCAAAATCTAGGAGCTTTTCTTTCATTTACATTTTTATCATGTCCTCTCACAGTTTATTTTTATATCTTTTTTTTTTTTTTTGCTTTTTGGGTCACACCCAACAGTGCTCAGGGTTTCCTCCTGGCTCTACACTCAACAATCAATCCTGGCCGGGATTCGAACCACCATCCTTCTGCATGTAAGGCAAAGGCCTTACCTCTATGCTATCTCTCCAGACCCATATTTTTATATCTTGATGAATTTCTACAGTTAAAATAAATGTTATAGTTAGTGTATTAGAATAGTCAATGTATTAGAAATACGATTATTTCTCATTGAGATTGATAGTTCTCATTGTTGCTCATTATTTCTTTTGTTGACTATTCTTTTAAAATATAAATAACCTATTGATAATCTTCTTAATTTTTAATTCCATAATTATGTACTATTGTATTTAAAACTTAGTATCCCTATCTGACCACCAGCCTGTGACAAATTAGTCTCTAAGCAGTACAGGCAGAAGTGGCAAAAACACCCTAACAGGATAGATACATGTCCTCAGCATTACATGTGGCCCATAGATGATAGTTTGAGGACTCCTGATAGAGTCTATTTTTCTTGAAGACTCATGACTGTTGTTCCTTGTCTTTAGATTTTCCTTATTAATGTTTTTTCTTCATGTGATTTTTCATGTTTTTAGCAAACACATGAATTATGCCTACTCATAATTTATTCTTAACTCCATTTATTATCTACTGATTTCTTAACATTTATGTTCTCCAAAAGACTCAACATAAAATTACCTTGTTCATTTAGTTATTATATGTGTATATTATATTTTCTTTTTCATCTCCAAGAAAACATAAAATAGACAGAGCAAGAAATTTCTTACTTCCCTTTAATGATGCATCCCACATATATATATAGAACTCACTAAACTGATTTACAAAGGAAATAAATTGAAGATGTAAATAACACTATTCTTTTCATAAATTGTTGTCATAGTAACATGTGGTTGTGTAGACCTCATTTGCGTAATGTTATTTTATTTTTTATTCAGGGGCCAATTCCAGCTTATTCAAGACTCTGTGCTAAGGGATCACATCTGTTAGAGCTTGGAGAGGGACCATATGGGGTGTCAGATTGAACCTGAGTCAGCCATTAGCAAGACAGAAACCTTATCTGCTTCATTATCTTTCTAGTCTTAATTTTAGAATAAAATTCAATGTTTAAATATGGTATAGAATTTAATTCCATAATAGAAAATCAATAGAAATGATAAATAGGTCAGATCATCAAGAAGATAAATGAATCCTAAGTGTACATGTTCTGACCTTGAAGCTGCAAAACGAAGCAAAAACTGAGAGAATTAAAAATAAAGGTTCATATTTAGTTTTGGAGATTTCAAAACTCCTCTCCTCACAATAGAAAGCAAATTGGTAGGGTATATAAGAGCTCAACAATCCCAATCCCATCACATACTGGGATCCAGTCAATGCTTTACACTTTGCTCTGATTATAAAATAATAGACATTTTCAAGAGTTCAAATAAGAGATACTAAAACAGAATATATCCTAGGTCATAAAGCAAATAGAATTTAGAATATCTAAAAACCGCAATATATCTTCTCTGACCATAATAGAACCAACTAGGAATACAAATAGAAATCTAAAATGAAAATATTTTAACATTTAAAAGTTAATTTACAAAGTTGCCAGGCTTCAGCAGGTTACTGCAAGAAGCTGCAAGTCTGCTTGCTTTTCCGCTGCTGTTGAACTGCAAGGCCTGGAGGCTGCCAGGGCCTAGTGCTGCAAGGCTTGAGGGGGCCCATGGGTCCCAGCTGCCAGGTGGGGCCTTCTGCCCACCCAGAGATGCCAACTTGTAGTCATTACCCTCCCAGGACTTAGAGGAAAAGAGGAGAGACTGAGAGAGAATGAGAGAGAGAGAGAGAGAGAGAGAGAGAGAGAGAGAGAGAGAGAGAGAGAGAGGAGAAAAGAGAGAGAGAAATCATAAATCCTTTATATTCTTTATATTACTCCTGGAGTCTGAGACCTGCTGATGACTTTCCACACCTGGGGAATTCTGAGAGAGAAAAAAAGAAATTCACCAGCCAGAGGGGGCCAGAGAAAGAGAGAAGGATTGGGTTCAATAAAGAGAGATAGAGTGATAGTTACAAAGCATACAGCATCTAGCCTGATGTTTTGTCTCTGATCCTCCTAGAACTGGTAGGCACTGCTCTGGTCACTATTCTGCACCCACCCAAAGGTCCAAGTCCCAGAGGCATTTCCAAGTCCAACTGCCATTGTATCAACATTTCCACTGTTTATGTTTTTTATTTAATTATATCGAGAGTATCCTCAATGTCAGTGGAGTTCACTCAAGTGATGGTCTTTTTAAAAAAGCCGTGGTGCAGCCCTTATGGAAAATAATATGAAGATTCTTCAAAAACTGGAAATTGAGCTCCCATTTGATCCAGCAATACCACTTCTAGGGATATACCCTAGGAACTCAAAAGCGCAATACAAAAATCTCTTCCTATATTCATTGCAGCACTATTTACCATAGCAAGACTCTGTAAACAACCAAGATGCCCTTCAACAGGTGAATGGCTAAAGAAACTGTGGAACATATGCATAATAGAATATTATGAAGCCGTCAGGAGATATGAAGTCATAAAACTTTCCTATCTATGGATGTACATGGAATCTATTATGCTGAGTGAAATAAGTCAGAGGGAAAGAGATACACAGAGTATTCTCACTTATCTATGGGTTTTAAGAAAAATTAAAGACACTGAAATAATTCCCAAAGATTAGGGCCTGAAGGACCAGCTCAAGATATGAAGCTCACCACACGGTGGTGTGTGCAGTTAGAGAAATAACTATGCTGAGAACTATCATATCAATGTCTTTAAGTTAGTGATATAAACAGCCTGTTTCAAATACAGGCAGTAGGTGGGGAAGGGAGGAGATGGCGGCATTAGTGATGAGAAAGTTGCACTGGAGAAGAAGGTATTCTTTTTATGACTGAAAACCAACTACAGTTATGTTTGTAATCACTGTGTTTAAATAAAGATATTATTTTAAGAAAAAAGCCATGGTGGTCGACCATTAAATTTCTGTTCTAGAGAGTTCATTTAAAAGCCCCAATGCCAAGAGACAAGTTAGGGAAGAAGTGAAAGTGTTTAAAGAACAAATATTAACTTTGTGATTTTTTTTTTATCAAACCTATGCCTAGCCTAAGAATGTGAAAAACTACAATCCTGTAGGGTAAAGGAGTAATGAATTTTTTCTAGCTGCTTCCCGCATTATAGAGGACAGTCAGAGGGTTATCAGAGGTTTTACCTTCTATCTCTATCTAAGGGGCAAACATTTTCTACTTAAATTTTTTTTGTTTCTCTGTAACTCTTTATTGTCTATATAATAAAACTCTTTTGCTTATTTCTCTTTGCCTGTGTCTAAGTCTCTTTTTCTCTATATAATGAAGTTATTTTTCTCAATTTATTTCTTTTATTAATATTTAATTTTTTAATAAAATTTAATTTTAATTAATTAATGTAATTAATAATTTAGTTTTTAAATAAAATTTAATTTTTATTTTTGGGCCACACACAGTGACGCCCAGAGGGTTATTTCTGGCTATGAGCTCAGAAATCGCTCCTGGCTTGGGGGACCATATAGGATGTCAGGGATCAAACCCAAGTCTATCCTGGGTCAGCACCCTACAGCTGCACCATCACTCCAGCCTCTCAATTTATCACTTTTTTTTAAATAATTTCTCTTTTCATTGCATTTACAATCCACAACTAGTGCAGTATAAAAACTGTAGTACAATTAAAATTAAAAAATATGAAAAATATTCATCAGAGATGATGGGCAGATGACAAAGAAAAGATGCCAAAAAATTTAGGTACCACTTATATTGCAGTAGGTAGAGCACTTGCTTTGCACACAGCCAACCTACATTTAATCTTGTTAGCCCAGATGGTCCCCAAACCCAGCAAAAGTGATTTCTGATCTTACAGCCAGTAATAAGCCTTGAGCACAGTCTGGTGTGGTCTCCAAAATCTAAATAAATTAATAAAAATTAAACATAAGAAGACACTGACATTTATCTTCTCAGTAATAATTTTAGGTTATAAAAATCACTCAAAACATATACTGAATCATCCCTCTTTTAGAAGCACTCAATAGCTACATGTCAACATTTAATTTTTAATCTTTGCTTTTAAATTGATACAATTACTATTGCTATTAAAAGGAGTTTTCATGGGGCCGGAGAGATAGCATGGAGGTAAGGCGTTTGCCTTTCATGCAGGAGGTCATCAGTTCGAATCCCGGCACCCCATATGGTCCCCCGTGCCTGCCAGGAGCAATTTCTGAGCCTGGAGCCAGGAATAACCCCTGAGTACTGCCAGGTGTGACCCAAAAAAAAAAAAAAAAAAGAGTTTTCATGGCATAAGGGTGAAAGTAAAACAGTTCATGTATGACCTGGACTCCTACTCTTTATGACTGATGTTTATGCTGGTTTTAGCATTGTTTAAAGGAGACTGTGATCCACCTATTTTTGTCACTCCCTGGGAATAAATGGTAATGTCACTTGGAAACGTGTAGCGAGTTTTTCATGCTACTCCTGTCAGTTGTCATTTTTGAATTTTTCCATGCCACCAATTTTCACACTGTCTAACAAGAATTCTATTTCTTTTCTTCATGTGAACACATTGGTAGAGAACATTTTCTGCCAGTATCAATCTCTGTCATACTGCAGCATGAGTGACAAAACAAAAAATATTGCATCATAACTATATTGGAATACATGCAATTGAAAACTTCTGTATTCAGCAACAGAGGACTTGAATCTTACTTCCCAGGGACTGAGAGATAGCACATTGATATGGCGTTTGCCTTGCAAGCGGGCAACCTAAAACTGACCCCAGTTGGATTCCTGGTGTCCCATAGGGTCCTCTGAGCCTGCCAAGAGCACCTTCTGAGCGCAAAGCCAGGAGTATCCCCTGAGTGCCACCGAGTGTAGCCCAAAAAATAAACAAAGCATGCTTTCAATATCTCCCTCCTTTAGCCCCTGGACTGCCAGTGTAACAGGTGTCCTTTGTGTATAGCTTGTTGTAGATTGGGGTATTGATTCTGTTGTCGTTGACTTGGGTTTGGTATTTAGGTCTGATCATTTTTTATTTCCACTCAAATTTTAGGCAAGTGTTTGCTTTTTATTCCCCTCAATTTATGAGACAGAACAAGATTATTCAGGTTCTATGGTTCTTTTGGAAAACAAAACAAAACAAAACAAAAAGAACAACCAGCAATGGCAAAACACACAACAGTAACAAGAAAAAAAAACACTAAACAATAATAGTAAGAATGCAAAAATAAAAAGAAAGGAAAATAATCAGGGGAGGATAATTGTGGCAAGTTTTTCTTTTTTTTTTTTTTTTTTTGGTATAGGCACAGTGTATGGGGATATTAGAAAAGGAATTCCATTGAGAGAAAAGAAGCAGATTAAAAAAAGCATATAAAGCATGTTTAACAGAATAATTATTTGAATTCTTGACATGACTGGCTGCTGAGTGACATGAAAATTAGAAATATCAAATAATCTATTTTCTTATCTATATTTTCCAGTTGATCATTTTTCTTAGGCATGTTCCTAGTAATCGGTTTTTAGAGCTCAAGAATTTTTTGTTATTAATAAGTCCCTTTTCCTATCCTACCCCTATTTTGTGTCTTTCTTGTTAGTTTTTTTGTATAATCCCAATATCTTATGTCCCTAGTATCCACAATTAAAAAATATCTTCAATTGGGGCCAGTGCATTAGCACAGCAGTAGGACATTTTCCTTGCATGGGCAGATACAGGATGGACCTGGATCCCCGGTATCCCATATGCTCCCAGGACAGGAGCGATTTCTGAGTGCATAGCCAGGAGTAACCCCTGAGCATCACCAGATGTGGCCCCAAAAACAAAAACATATAAATATAAAATAAATAATATCAGTTATGACTGCTTGCCTACTTCCTTACTAATCTATATTCCTTTTGAAAGGGATTTCCTGTCTGGAGTCTGCCAGCTGACATTGTAAGTAACTTGTATAATTGAATTACCTGTAATCAGCATTATTCCACAATATGTCCCTCACCCCTGTAGATTTGGGTTTGAAGGGAAAATCTTCTGATATACTCCTTCCAACATTTTGTTCTTATTATTTTGGCTTCACATTCTAAACATTTCTGATTTAATGAACTTATTGAAATCATTGAATCAAACAAATTTCATGTGTTAAACCATTTTAAATGTCAAAAAACTTGACCAAATTATTCACTTTTTAAAAACTGCATTACTTCTTTTAGAGAAAGCATATAATAATCTTAAAATCAGATTTTATTGAGTGAATTTTAAGATACACTTACTTTAAATTTTTATTATATTTTGATCATTTTATTATGACTTGCATATCATTTTTGGTTAATTTTTTTACTTTTAAATATGTTTTACCTTTAAATATGTTGTGTTATAAGTAATTATTTCTGGATAAAATGTTTTTTCCTCAAACACTTAGAAAAAAATGGAAATTTAGTTAAGGACAACAAATTTGTCTTATACAAAAATACTAATGATAATTATGCTAATGAAATAACAAATACCAGAGAAGTTTAGTACAAAAAGATATGATTTACACATGTATAGATACTGAATTATTTGTAAGCACCAACAAATTATACTTGGGTATTAAGCATTTAACATAATAAAATGAATTTAAATGGTTCTGGTGATACTAATCTAAAAAGGGCTTTATAAATAAAAGTAGAAACTGAGTGAACAAAGACCAATTAAATATCTAACATACAGGTGTGACTGAAGAGTGATGTTTTATTTTATTTTATTTTTTTGGTTTTTCAGCCACACCCAGTGATGCTCAGGGATTACTAACTGGTTATGTGCTCAGAAATTGCTCCTGGCTTGGGGGACCATATAAGATGCGGGGGGAATGAACCGGCCGTCAAGTCAAATGCCCAAAGCTTGCGTCATCACTCTGGCCCCATGAAGAGCGATAAAATCTTTTTATATATTCTATTGAAAAGTATTATTTGAAACATTTTTAAAAATATTAAGTTTTGGAGTTTTTTTGTTTGTTTGGGGGCCACACCCATTGACGCTCAGGGTTATTCCTGGCTATGCACTCAAAAATCACTCCTGGCTTGGGGGACAATGTGGGACGCCGGGGGATTGAACTGCGGTCTGTCCTAGGCTAGAGCTTGCAAGACAGACGCTTTACCTCTAGTGCCACTGCTCCAGCCCCAAAATATTAATATTTTTATTTATTTAAGAATTGTATTACCTGGGGCCAGAGCAATAGCACAGTGGTAAGACATTTGCCTTGCACAAGGCTGATCCAGGATGAATCTCGGTTGAATCCTGGGAGTCCCATATAGTCCATCAAGCCAGGAGTGATTTCTGAGTGCAGAGTCAGGAGTAAGTCCTGACTGTCACCAGTTGTGGCAAAAAAAAAAAAAAAAAAAAAAAAAAAGCGTTATATTCCCTGATGCTCTCCTGTGTGAGGCAGCCAGAAGACACCAGAGACCAGAGACCATATCCTCAGGGCCCAACACCGAGTAAGTTGTCTCTGCCCAAAAAGGGAGAAGTCTGATGCCTGCCAAGTGTTTGGGCACATGAGAGCCATTATAAAGGGCTGCTTCCTTGCTCTCTGACTGCTTTCCTGCATGAGACAGCCAAGAAGACAACTGTGTACATAATCTCTTCAGGGCCCAATACGTGGTAAGTTGTCTCCACCTAATGAAGGTGGAGCCAGAGGAGCACTTCATCATCATCAAAAGTTTGGTGAAACTAAATATCTATGCTGTAACTTTAGAAATCAAGCAAATCAAGAAATCAATTTACACTATTCTAAGATGTTACTTAAAAACAAAATAAATTGCAGATAATATTAGAAAAGAGTTTCCATTTAAGTATATTGATACAGAAACAATTAATTAATGAAACTAGAATAGAAAAATACACTGCTCAAATCCTGCCAATGGTTAGAAAAAGTTATATAAGTATAAAGGTACTTGAAAGTATATTTGAATATTTCTTATACACTGTTTTAACTGTGAACTGCTAATTGAAATTTTTACAAAGTCTAGATCATATTATAAATGACTTTATGGAAATATGCAGATGGCATTTCTCAGGTCTGTTAATACAACTGGACTTGGTGACTAAGGATATCATTGCAAATTGGCTAACAATTTTAACAATGTATGCTATAAAAATTCATAAGTCTGTATGCTTGCCAAACTAGCATGCTTTCTCACTGCAAGTATGTAAATATAACTGCATTACTTTATTGGGCTATTCCATCCTGCTATTTCACTGTTTTATGGTTGCTAAGCAACCTTGGGGATTTTGTGGCTCTCACACTTAAGATGGAGGCGCCAAATCTTATTTGCTGATTTATTTATTCAAATGGAAATGATCCAGGTCCAAAATAAAACCTTTTTTAATATGATAGTTGGCTCTGTCTGGATAGCTGTAATTAGAATAAGCCCCTTTTTATAGCAAGGTCAATAGATTTTAGATTCTTTCTTACCTAACAGAATATTTTGAATCACTTTTGATGAGAATTTCTTTCAAATATCTGAAGATAGATCTTGGCCTCAAAAGTTCATGTGAAATAGTATATGTGTAGTTGAGCCCAAGGCCAGGTCGTTTGTAGGACAATATGAAGTATGAAATATTACAACTGTATTACCTAGTGAACAAACTAACCCATCAAGCTATATAAGTTGTCACAAAATGTATTGAGGCATTCCGTTCCACTCAGGTGCAATAGGACGAAGAACAGAAATAGTTTAAGTCATAAAATCCCAGATGCCTCTAGGTAATAGTAACTTATTTCACTATATTTATAGATCACTAATGGTAACTGATCCAAAAGAAATGGTGGCATATATTGTCCTTGTACTCTTGTCAAAAATGAAGAAATCATAGATGATTATAGTGATGGACTATAAAAAAGAAGAAAAGATATAACAATAAATACAATTGATATAATTTAGTCTATTTTCAATATTTTAATCTAATGTTTCAAGTTTTAAGTTGCACAGTTTATTTTTTTACATAGAAAAAATAAAACATATCAATATCCCATTCAAATTTATGAGATAGGATTGTTACTTTTAAATTTTGACTATTGCTAGTGAACAGAATATGACAATGATTTTCACATTTTCTTTAACCCTGTTTCTACATTCCAGGTTTAATATTTTTTCAGATGAAGCCAACATCTTGAAAATAATCTCATTTTTTCATCGGTTGCATTATTTAGTGTGTATGTCCAATTTTTATGATCTTGACTATTTATATTTTTGCTTAAATAACTTTGATTTATGAACCTGAAAACAATTTAAGCATACAATTTTATAATTTTTGTAAGACATATGTCTTATAGTACAGTACCCACAACTACACTACATTGGACTCTGCCTACCATTACTCTCCCTCTACTCAACTTGTGGTAACTCCAGTTCTGTGGTCAAAATCCCAAGGCTTTTTTGTTTGTTTGTTTTTTATCTAGTTTATTGCTTTGCTTCTCTATATTTTTACATAAAAATAGCATCCTGTTGGGGCTGCAGCAGTGGCGCAAGCTGTAAGACATTTGCCTTGCACTCGCTAACCTAAGATGTACCGCAGTTCTATCTTCCAGCGTTTCATATGGTCCCCCAAGCCAGGAGCGCTTTCTGAGCACAGAGCCAGGAGTAACCACTGAGCGTCACCTGGTGTGGCCCAAAAAACAAAAAAAATACTTAAATAAATAGCATTATGTTGTCATTCTTATGTTTGTTTTGCTTTGCCAACAAGGCACCATTCGGTTTTCATTTATTTTGCAAAGGAAAATATTTCTTCTTTGTAATGTCTGAGTAGTGTTCCGTAGATTACTGATGTCTTAATTTTTTATCTATTCACTTGTTATTGAGAAGTTGAAGTAATTCCAGATATTGAAAAAGTGCTCCTATGAGCATAGTTGTGTCTATGTTATTTTAATTAATGTTATTTAAAGAAATTAATAGGAATGGAATTTCTTTACAAATCAATAGATCAATATTGTGAAAAATCTCAACATCGTTCTTTTTAGAGATGAAACCAATTTGCATTTCCATCAACTCTGTTTGAGGAAGGCTTTTACTTCTGTGTGTAAAGATTCCTTGTCTTGTGTGTGGTGTGAGATGATGATCCAGTTTTATTTCTTTGCATGTGATTATTGGTTTTCCCCATGCTATTTATTAAAGTTTAATTTATCCATTTTTGTTCTTAGTTCCTTTATAAGAAACTGTTTATATGTGAGTAATAAAAATCTAGGATTCCAATTCTAAACCATTGATTTTTATATTTATTTTTATTTCAAGTGTATACCATTCTTTTTACTTTGATTCTGTTCCCAGGTCACCTTTTCCACAATAACTTTTATCAAAGAAAACGGACACAAAGCTTGTGGTTAGCTTTTACTAAAGACTTGCTGGGGTTTTTTGTTTGTTTGATTTGGTTTGGTTTTTGGGCCACACAAAAGCACGCACAACAAAAACACAGCTATGCTCAAAATTTACTCCTAGCTCTACACTCAAAAATACTTCCTGACACCGGCAGGGGTCCTCAAACTTTTTAAACAGGGGGCCAGTTTACTGTCCCTCAGACTATTGGAGAGTCTGGCTATAGTAAAAACAAAACTTATGAACGAATTCTCATGCACACTGCATATATCTTATTTTGCAATGAAGAAACAAAATAGATACAAATACAATATATGGCCCGTGGGCCATAGTTTGAGGACCACTGGAAGGGTTCATATGGGATGCCAGGAATCGAAACTGTCCATCATGCAATTCAAATGCCCTACCACTGTGCTCTAGTTCTAGCCCCAAGATTTGTGTTTAACTAATGTTAAGTCATTATCATTGATATTTAAATTATATTGCTAATATTAGTTTTTCCTATGTAGTAAGATTTACTATATAATATACATTGGTTATTTTAGAGTACAGTCAACATGGAACTCACCCAAAGTATCTCCCCTCTTCTCCAATGAACATAGCAAAGAGCAGATAAACATTTGATCCAAAAGCACAGCTGGGCCAAAACTATAGTATAGCTACATATGAATATACAGCATAGTATATATGATTTTTGAAATCTGTTTCAGAAATTCAGAAGTGATTATGAGTACAGAGCCAGAAGTAAGCTCTGAGCAGGTATTGTTCAAAATTAAAACAAAAATAGAACAAAAGCACAACTTACCCATTATATATTCTGCTATTCTGCTGAAATATGTATGAATGGCATGTAATCAAGGCATAATCTCTACTTAGAATCTTCAGACTTAAACTACTCATAGATTTTTGCTTTCATAATTTTTATAATTTTTTAATGATTCCTATGTATTATTTTTTATTTCCTATCAAACATTGTCACAGTTATCTAATGATTTGAAGCTTGAAAATTTATCTTAAAACTTTGGATCAACTTATGATCACATTTTCAATCAATGAATTTTATTTTTGAATAATACATATTTAAAACTGTACCTTTAAGACCAGGTATGTCTGAAAACAATTAGTCTGTCAGATTGATTGATAATTAAATTAGCTTTTTTACTAAATATGTCAAGCTGCTATATATGAACATACATGATGCAAATAAATCATATTTAAATTATTTATTAAGATCAATGTCTGTACAATATTAACTAATTTTCTTATAGTTAAAGTTCTGAAAAATGAATTTCAAATTAAATATATTAAGTCATATTGCCTTACTCAAAATAGGAACATATGTTATTTGAAGGTATATTATTCTTTTAAAAATTGTATTAAAGCCTCATGACTTACAAAGTTATGCTTAGTTGAATTTTAGACTTACAATACTCCAGCACCAATCCGATCAAAGGTGTCTTCCTTTACTTTACCAGGACTTCCAGATTCCCTCCCCACATGGGAATCCCCAGCCTTCCACCTTGATGATCATATTTTTAAGTTTGCTTTAATCTAGTTCAGATCTCCTGCTTTTGTTCCTGTGTATATTTGTTGTGTATATTTAGTTATATCACTCTTTTTTACCACCAATATATACTCAAATGTCTTTAACCCTTCTCCCTCTGTGCTTGCCATATAGATCTTCTTACCCCTTGTTTTCTATTCCTTTATAAATGTAGATCACTTATAATACTGCATAAAATTTATTACCTGTTGCTATTTTTGGATTTTTTGAACTATTATTCTTTAAAATGTGGTTATGTTAAGTTGTAAAACTAGTTAGAACCATTTTAAGTTATCCATATAATAAATATAAATTCAAATTTGAAACAAACATATTCACTAAAACAGTTTTAATTAGACTTCTATACCCCAAATTTGATTCATCATTAGGCAAACTTGTTATCTCATAAAACTTCACATTATTGATGAGATGAGATGAGATGAGATAAATGAAATATTTTTTCAAACAGACAAATTAGCACTGACTTCACAGGAAAGAATAAAACTTATTTTTATAGAAAGTGAATGGCATACAAATTTTTAACTAAAACTAATGACATCCACATGTGGACTTCTTAAGGTCTTAACAAGGTTAAAACTAAAATGTGCTTGCATAAATCTCTCTCTTCCTCAAAGCTCACATCCCTAGAGAAACTTATCTGAAATGCCAGCTCAACTAGAGCATGAAGCTACCATCTAATGCGTGATTCAACAGACTGAAGATTTTCAACTGACGTTTAAGCTAATATTCTCTTGTCTTTACAATAAATTAAAAAAAAAACAGGTGTATTTTAATATTTTAAGTATAAATTAATCCTCATTTAATTTTTGCCTATAATAAGTAGAGACCTCAGGGGCCAGAGCAATAGCATAGCAGTAGGGCATTTGTTTGCCTTGTACACAGCTGACCCGGGATGGACCTCGGTTCGATCCCCTGGTATCCCCCAAGCCAGAAGTGATTTCTGAGCACATGGCCAGGAGAAACCCCTTGAACGTCACAGGGTGTGGAATCAAAACCAACAAAATAAATAATAAATAAATAATTAAAAAATAAGTAGAAACCTCAAAAAAGAGAGATGATAAAATTCTTAAAATTCAGTTTTATTCATCTCCAGGGCTTCTCCGGGCCACATGCCTGGGCAAGCCGGTGAGTTGGGCCCCTTGGTGGAGCTTGAAGGTACCCTAGGCTTCCCCCATTATCCATTCAGCTCCTTAGGGAGGGTTTAGGTGGGGTCCTGACCTTCTGGCCTCCCAGCTTCTTGAAGTTACTGGTAATCTCTGTCCAGTGTATATTTTCACAAGAAACATTAATAGTACTCACTATCATTGAATTATGTTTTTATATATGCCGAATGTCCAGTTTGTACCCTGCCCTTTTGCATACCCCTTCATAAAATCATGTTTCTCTTTAAGTTCCTTAACTCCTACCATCATTACTCCTCATTTACCCTTTCTAATTTAAGTACTGTAGAGTCCTAAGTCACAGATCAAAGTGGTGCCCTGGAGTTAACACCCACCCAACTATTTTAAAAGGCATAAAAAGGACACTTATATCTCTTCATCATTTTATGGGTGTTTTCTTTGATCGCTATAACTTTTGCTGAATATTTTCTTAGACAGTGATGTTCCCCCCTTATGTTTTTTATCTTCTCTTTGTGAACTGCTTAATATGAAATTTGATGTGAAAGAATCCCTCAGTTTAATGCTTATGTTTGAACCAAGTCATGGGTATCATTGGAAATGTTCTTACGCCCCCATATATCTGATAGCACCACCTGGCTTTATTTCTTGTTTGCTTAGGCACACTAAAATGGGAAAATACTATACATACCAATAAGTTCTTATCTAATAGAGATGGGAACACACAAATCTTGTAGTGCAATGAGACCTTTACACCCTGAACATTGACATAAGACGTGGACAGGCCTCAGAGAATGGGCTTTCTCATTCACCCCTGATCTAGAGAAGACATCTACAAAACATCCAAGGCTTGTATATAACATCACTGGAGGCATTCCTCTACCAGGAAGACCCTACAGCTGCTCTGACATCAATCTACTCAAAAAGACTTCCCTTAACACTAAGAAGACTTAACAAAAACAATGACCTGCTTACTGGACAGGGCTTGCTGTATTGCCCCTTAATTGTGAGGTTTGTCTATAACATCACCTGGAAGCAATCCTCTACCACGGAAGACCCTACCACTGCTCAGACATCGTCCTGCTGAAAAGAGACTTCCCTTAACAATGAGAAGACTTAACAACGACCTGTTTATAGGACAAGGATTCCTGCATTGCCCTTTCATGGTGAGGTGAAACGAGAAGACACTCCACATCATGACTTCAATGTAGGATATGCAGATTCCAGAATCTTTAATACAGAAACATGATACCAACAACAGAGACTGTGTGAAAAGTGTGTTGGCACTACAGACAAACAATGTCTTGGATGGAACGATAACTTGCCTGAAGCCTAGAGTTGGTCTTATGCCAGGAAACTTCAGGGGTAGGATCTCTTTGTATTTAGGCCAAGGTTAATCCTTTCATTGCCTCTCATATTTTTGGTGGTGCCTATGCAAACAACAATTGCCACCTCCTAACACCGTTTTTACTGTGCTCCTTTGACTCTAATCCTTAAAATGCACCCCACTTAAAATTTGAGGGTTAAACTTAAGCTAATATGCATTGTACCTGGAATGTTAAAAATAACTATGCCTCTAATGTTAAGGAGTTACATAAGTTATGTGGCTTTATATTGCCTTGTGTGCTGTTAAGAAATATTATAATGTGCTACAATCTGGGGACTTGAGGGACAAAGTAATTGTACATGGATTCTGTTTTATTTATCTTAATGTTCTTTGGCTGAGAGTTCAAACTTAAGATATCAGCAAGGGGAATTCTTCTGAGAATTATGTTATGGATGATTGTCCTTCCACTGTAACTTTACCTTGTCCTCTTTCTTTGCATCTTTTGTTCTCATAATTCAAAATAAAAAAAACTTTAAAAAAATTCAGTTTTATTCTAATATGAGTTAATTTTATGGTCAAAATGACTAATATTCAAATGTTCAAAATAAATATTTTGCACCTAAATTTATAAAAAGTAACATCTCCATGATAATTATAACTTAGTGTTGACTATATCATATTTAAAAATAAATTCGAATTTGTATGTTAAAAACGTGTTATTTTTGTGTAATATAAATAAACCTCATCATGTTAGAGAGTAACATGATGATTTAAAGAAACAGTTCTAAAGTTGAATTAAACTCAACTCTCTTCTAAATACTTCAGCAGTATACTTTTGGTGAAGCTAGTACTACATAGCTTAATTATCTAGACTTTCTCACTTTCTACAGTTCATCCTGCTTACAACCCTCTTTTGCTTCCCTGCTCTAAATAGCAATAAGATTTCTTTTCTTCTTTTTGTGTTTAATAGCATCCTATAGTGTTTAAAGTAGAACAATGAAATAATATCATCATAGTTCATAATATACAGCAGACTTACAATTTTAAGGCACTGATACATACCTAGGCTCATTGTTCTTTTTAAAATTTATTTTTAACTGAATCACTGTGAATTACAATACTGCAGTTATGATTGAGTTTCAATTGTTCAATGCCCCACCAATCTCTTCACTAATGTTCACTTCCTTTCACCATTGTTCCCAGTTTCTCTCCAGCTCCTCTGCTTGCTTCTATGGCAGACACTATTTTTTCTCTTGTACACTATAGTTTTCCATATATAATATAGTCATAGGGAATTATGATAGAATTTGAAATTTTAATAGTATTATGTTTATAGTAACTCTTCAATCGTTTTGTCCACAGTGGTACTTGGAGTTATAGTTGGTCAACCTAGTTTCACATTACATGCTATATTATATTAGACTCAGAAGACAATGCTCATTAAGTTACTATCTTGACAAAAATTCTGACCTATTCATTTTTTATTTGATTATGCCTGCTAATATAATCTAATGTTTATGTCTGCAGATAACAATGGAATATGCCATAAACATAGCATGCCATAAACTCCTGCTACAGAGCTCATTCATTGAGTATATTATTGCAACACATTTTCAATTTTAGGTAGTTTTCCATTATACCATAATGCTCATGAATTCAATTTGCTTTCAGTAACAGAATCTGGATGCTCAAGACCTTCTATATGATACTTCATTGTGTAGACTCCTCTTAAAGTGCTATTTACCATATTGATTAGTTTTCTAGACTTGAAAATTATGATTTTTTTTTGGTTTTTGGGCCACACCCGGTGATACTTGGGGTTACTCCTGGCTATGTGCTCAGAAGTCGCTCCTGGCTTGGGGACCATATGGGACGCTGGGGGATCTAACCCTGTCAGTCCTAGGCTAGCACTGGCAAGGCAGACACCTTACCTCTAGCGCCACCATGCCGGACTCAAAAAAGTATAATTGCTTTAAGAATGCTCTATACACAATCTAACCCAGGAAGCCTTTCTTCAGTAAAGCTCACCCTTGCCAAAGATGATTTTTCTAGAAAAGCTTTACATATGACTTGCTGGCTTTATATGTTTTAAGTGTTCTGAGCTATTCCACCTGGATTGGTTTTTCAAATGTCACACCTGGATTGATCCTCAGTGTCTGTCTATATGTTTGTGTAAGTGTATGTGTTGGCCACCTCAATGTCTGTCTAGTGTCCAGGTGTAATATACATACTGCCTGTCTATGTTGTATATTGTCCTCCCCCCTGTTATATATAACACCGCTTAGTTACCACTGTACAAATCATTTTCTAGCCCTTAACTCTCTTACCCCTTTATCTTTCCCCAGTTAACCCTTTTTACCCTCAGTACTTAACTTCTGAGGAACTAGAATGTTGCCTCCACCTCAATCAGCTGCCAACCAGCTCCCAAAGTAAAAAGATAGATTCCCAGCCCATCTTGCCTCAACTCGAGAAGAAGCTGCCATTGAAATTATGCTTCTGCTAATTTACTCTTGGCAGCTCTTTTTTCCTAACACATTTCACTGTGAACTGTTGCTCACTACCATTTTTGGTTTTTGAGAACACCCCAGATAGAGAACATTTTCTAATTTGTGGCTGCTGGGAGCCATTTTTTAGACCCCCCCCAAGACTATGTTGCAGGCTGAAACTGTGCTCCAGATTTTATACCCCCCACAAACTATTTCAAAAGACTTAAAGGAAATATTTATATCTCCTTCCTATATTTATTTAAGTGTATTTCCTAAATAGGTATATAAATGTATTTCCTTAATATGTATAATTCTTATTGTCTATTTCCTTATGTAGATGTAGTTTTTCCCCCTCCTTTTCTTGAATATGTTTAGTAGGAAATTGTAGTAGATAAATTTTTCTTGGGTTCCAAGTTCATTTTAGAACCAGGTTTTCAGGAGTGTTTAGCTTGTTATTTATGCTCATATGTACCATTACTATGTGGCATTGTTCATTTTTTCATAGGTACATTAAAATGGGGAATCTTATGTATGGAAACAAGTTCTTATCTAATAGAGGTAGGAGCATTATACCTGAACAGTTGTAATAGTAAATTTGCTTAGGCTTTAGAATATCAGACATTGTCCATTTTATCCTTGAACCTTGGATCCCATCTACAGAACCAGCATGATTTTCTGCACCAGGACCGAGAATTATATTTCTACCAGAGAAGGCCTTTATGCTGCCCTGGCACCAATTGCTCCAGAGTGGGCTCATATGACACCCTGACGATTTGGTAACAGCAAAAACTTGCCTTCAGGACAAGGTTCTCTGCATTTCCCCCTGGACAAGGTTCTCTGCATTGCCTCCTAACAGTGAGATGATACTAGAAGATGCTCCATGTCACCTTTACTTTTACATAGTATCTGTGAAAAAATAAACAGGATCTCTAACTAAAGAAACGTGACTGTGACAAACATGACTAAGAAGAAATTTTACTAGGACCATAAAACTTTAGGGTTAGACAATTTAGTGTGACCAGAGCCTGTAGTTGGTCTTATGGCAGGATGCTTCATGTGTAGGATCTCCTGTTTTTAGGACAAAGGTTTTTCCTTTCTATTTTCCGCATCTTATGCTGTGCCTAGGCAAAAACAAAAACAAACCACCACCACAAAAAAAAGCCTGCCACAAATCATCTTTTTTTACATTTAATTTAATTTTATTTATCTGTTAAATATTTAAATAGGGGCTCCCACCTTTTTCATAGAACTTTGGGGCATGGATAAATTTATTTTACTACATTTTCTGTATTTTTCTATAAAATTATTAAGAAACAAATAAAGGTTGGGGGTCAGGGGCCAAGTGGTCTCAGACGCGTTGGTGAGGAACAAATAAAGAACTAAATATTCAAGCCAAAGTCAATGACTATGGAATCAAGATACCTAAAGTTTAGTGATCTTAAACTTAAATAGGCCTGTTACATTGGCAGGCCAGGGAACAAAAGGTGGCAGTATAAGATGCACTCTGGGTTTATTGATGTAGGAAAGTTGACACTGGTGGTAGGAATGGCCCTGATACACTGTATATCTGAAATTCAACTATGAAGGACTAAGTATATCACAATAGTTTCAATAAAATAAAATTTCAAAAAATAAATAGTATTTTGTTTATACCTCAAATAATGACATCACAGGCTTTTTTAAATGGAGACTTTATTGAGACTGCATTGAATGTGTAGTATTTTGAGGATTGTCATTTTGATAATATTAATCCTTAAGATTCATTAGCATCAACTTGCTATGAGTTTATTGCTGATTACCTCCAGATTAAGATATATACAACTTATTTTACTTAACTGAGTTTTCTTTGTGTGTGCCTTAAAAACCAGGGATTGGGGGGATACTCTAAAGTAGAAAGTTCAACCACTCATCAGAATTTTGTTGATTTGCTTATTTTTGTTTGATTTCAGAATAGGGTTGAGAAAGTATGTTAAGTTATTTGGCATTCTTTGCCTTCAGTCTTATTCTTTAAACTTTCTTACCTGTCTGCTAATGATTTTTCTTTCTTCACACTTCCTTCTTTCTTTGCTTTCCCCCATTTCCTTCCTTCCTTATTCCTTTCTTCCTTCCTTCCTTCCCCTCCACATTCCCTCCCTCCCTTCCTTCCTTCTTTTCTCTATTCCTATCCTTTCTTCCTTCCTTGCTTCCTTCCATCCTTTCTTTCTTCTTCCTTCCTTCCTTCCTTCCTTCCTTCCTTCCTTCCTTCCTTCCTTCCTTCCTTCCTTCCTTCTTTCTTTCTTTCTTTCTTTCTTTCTTTCTTTCTCTTTCTTCTTTCTTTCTTTCTTTCTCTTTCTTTCTCTTTTCTCTTTCTTTCTTTCTTCTCTTTTCTTCTCTTCTCTTTTCTCTTTTCTTTCTTTTCTTTCTTTCTTTTTCTTTCTCTTTCTTTCTTTCTTTCTTTCTTTCTTTCTTCTTCTTTCTTTTCTTTCTTTCTTTTTCTTTTCTTCTCTTTCTTCTTTTCTTCTTTCTTTCTTTTCTTCTTTCTTCTTTCTTTCTTCTTTCTTTCTTCTTTCTTTCTTTCTTCTTTCTTTCTTTCTTTACTTTCTTTCTTTCTTTCTTTCTTTCTTCTTTTTGTCTTTTTCTTTCTTTTCCTTATTTTTCTTGTTTCTTTCTTTCTTTCTTAATTCATTCTTTTTTTTCTCTCTTTCTCCTAATTTTCTCTAATTTCTTTCTTATTCTCTTGTTACTAGCTTTTAAGTATTGGTTAAATTGCTAATAGCAAAACTAATTTCTTATAGGTATCAAATAGTGAAAGTATTTAAATGAATATAAATATGTAATTATGTTTAACTTCATAGATACATGAATAATTTAACTGATTTGGGGAATGTCTCATCTAGAATATTTTTAATTTTAACACTAAATTTACTGATTTTTTCACTCTTTAATTATATTTCACTTTCTTTCAATATTTTTCTTATGTATTTTAAGAATTTTACAAAATTACTTTTCATTTTTATAAATACTGATGCATATTTTGACAACTAATTTTGGCATCCGTGTTTAAGTAAGTATACTTATTTTAACTGTTTTATGATTTTTAATCACTAAAATTTATAATGAACTAGAAACTACTCAAAGCATTTATCACTCTGCTCCCTACACCATGGCTTAATGTACTCTTGATATAAATTTGAAACACTGCAAAATAAATCCAAGTAAAATTATATAGTATATGTCATAAATATTTTGATCTTAGGGGACATTTAAATAATCTTGAGATTAATAGTAAATAATTCCTGAGATTTAAATAAGTTTATGTAGGAAATATTTAAATACTCTTGAGACTTAAATAAGTTTATGTAGAGGTTATTTAAATACCCCCTGAGATTAATAATAAATATCTCCTGAGATTTAAATAAGTTTATTTAGTTAAGTCAGATGTGATTTGAAGTGATATGGTTTGTTCAATATGAATAAATTTTTCATGGTTTCATAGGTATCTGGAGGTCCTATGCAATGAATACAAAGAGAATAAAATTTAGATGGGGAGAAAGACACCAATATAAGAACTGCACTAAACAATCTTTGATTTTTCTCTATTCTAGTATTATGTAATTAATTTGTGTTTGAATTTCCCAAGACTATAAGATAGGTTATTTACAAAGATTTTGAAAATTACAATTGTTTCATCTCCTTGTAATTTCATTCTTTAACTACCTGGCAGACACAACTCTGTAGAGCAATTGTTTCAGGGATTCTCATTGAGGTTAAATCTTTGGAAATAAAGCTCCAGAGATGGGGAAGGACAGCACAAAGTGGGGACAGCATCACCAAATGATCAAAGATTACTCTCTACCTTAACTTGGAATTATCTCTCCTTTCTCTCCTTCCTCACAAAGAGCTTTGATTGAGAGAATAAAAGCTACTTATAAGACGTGTTATTCCTAAAAATCCCTGCTTTACAATGTTTATGTTTAACTTTTTTCCCCAGAGCCCTGATCTCTGGCTGCTTATTTTTGGTGTCCTGGCTCTTTTCACCCTGCACACATTCCAGTTCTCTTGTCCTATAAAAGCACTGTTAGAATTGAATAAAATATCTTTGGTCATCAGCCTGGAATCTATTATTTTTCAGTCATCAGCTGGAGCTAAGTACCCAGTTCTAAATGAATGTGGATGGAATTGAACCCTCTCAAGCTGATTAGGTCTGTACACATAGTCACAATACTCATAAAAGCATCCATATTGTATCTGTCCATTTTGAGTGAGAAGAGAAAATGATAAAATAAATGGGAATAATATAAAATAATACCATAACTTAGTATAAAACAAGTATGATGGCTAGCGAGAAATTGTGTATATAGTTAAAAGATCTTTTTAGAATTTATTGTCACTACCTTACTCTTATTATTATACAGAAAAAATTGCAGTGTGTCTTATTAACATAAAGAGTAACATAATTACTGATTTAGTTTATAGTAAAAGTTAAATTTTACTAGGATATTTCCTATTTGATTTAGCATCATAATATTAGATCTCAACTATTAGCCTAGTTTCAGAAAAAGATTCTGTTAGATTCAATAACAAGAGCTCTTCATCATGAAAACAATGAATTTGGTTATAAATAAATAAATAAATATATTTATATTCATAATTACTGATGAATTAAAGAAAGTGCTTTAGTAATAATTATATATTTACAGTGATTTTTACAGTGTAAATGACATTAGTTTACTTATTTCCTGAACCCACCATTTTACATATTTATTATCTTTACCTTTAATTTGTCCCTATGTATGGATATTAACACCTCAGATCTTCATTTTTTTTTCTGTATCAGACTTTCATCCTTATTTAGAACTACATAAATAATAAGTAAACTCTGCCATTGACAGCTGCATAATGGATTAGGTAACATTTTAAAATTGAATTTGCTAAAGTTAAAATGTACATTTCTATTGCAATGATTTTTGCTTCTTTGGTGTTTAATTTTGATTTTTTAAAGCTCTTTGTTAATGATACCTCTAGTTTTTGTTTCCCCATTATGATGTCATATTAGTAGTTTCTAGATGACTTATTCTCTATACAGCTGGCTTTATCCATCACTATAACACCTTTATTTCTGACTGCCAAAATGACAGGCTTTTTGTAATATATGTTGAACTAATAACTTTAGATGTATTATAGTTCTGTTACGTTCCTCACTAACAGTCTAATTCAGAGATAGTAGAGTTGTAAGCACTTACTCTGTATATGGTTAAACCAAATCAATTCCCAGCACCACATACAGTTCTAGCTCCACCAGAAGTGATCACTTCTGGTAACATATAGGAGTTAGTACTTAGTACACTTGGATGTGACTCACTCTAAAAATGAAAGCCTAGTTTTAGTCTTTGCCATAAAAACTGAACCCATAACCCTATTTATTCAATCCCTTTCTCACATATTTTAGAGTAACTATCGCTATGTTCTCATAGTCTAAATGTTTATAGTGCTTCATTTATTTAACTTGTTTTACTATACAGAAAAACAATAAATGTGTATATAAATAAATATTTGCATGTATATAAACAAATATTTGCATGTGTGTAAATAAACATGTGGTACTGTTTTGACTTTGCTTATGCAGAATACATTCCTATACTATCCATACTATTCTTCTCAAATGACAGAGTTGCATCTTTTGTTTATAACCGAGTATTCCAATGGATGCATATGTATATAGCATATAATATATACATATATTTGAAAATTATATATATCCAAACATATCTTCTTTATTACTTAACTTTTAAAACACTCATATTGTTTTTAGCTCTTGTGCATTAAATATGAAATGCACATATCACTAAATTAACATTTTGTATTTATATTTTCACATAAATATTCATGATTGAGTTAACTGAATTATTTATTTCTAGTTTTTAATTTGTTTAGCATTCCTCATAAATCTTCCCATAATGGCTGCACCAATTTACTTTCTTACCAAATTGTGCAAGATTTCATCTCTTCTATATCTTTTACAATATGTGTGTCTCTCTCATCTGCTGTATAGTCAAACTTCTTAGAGTTGTGAAGGGGTGTGTCATTATCATTTAACTTTTCCTTTCCTTTTTAATTAAAAAAAGTAAAAATCTCTTTGGATTATTGTTGGACATTTGTTTACTTTTTCACAGTGTCTGCTCATGCCACCTGAGCATTTCTGATATAGTTATTTGTTTTATTTTTTTTAATTTCTGATTTCTCTCCATATTTTGGATATTGACTCATTGAGTATATGATATTCTAATACCTTCTCCCATTCAGCACATACCTTTATATAGTGATATATTAAGTTTATTTCACTATGAAATGCTTTCAATTTGATATACCATTTCTCTTTTTTGTTATATACTCTTACTTCCCACTGCCATTAGATTTATATCCCCAAACAAATATCTAAGATTATGCCAAGAAGCATATTGCCTCTATTCTTACATGTTTATAGTTGAGTCTTATACCTAAGTCTATAACACATTAAATTATGTATTTAGTATGATGTTATTGGTATAATTTCATTACTTTTACAAAGTTGTCCAGTTTTTTAAACACCATTGAAGAAAATACCTTTTCAGCATTATATTCTATTGAATCCTTCATGTGATAATCATATGCCTATTTACATGAGGCTTTATTTATATGATCATATTTTTTTTAGGGCCGGAGAGATAGCATGAAGGTAAAGTGTTTGCTTTGCATGCAGAAGGATGGTGGTTCGATCCTGACATCCCATATGGTTCCCCGAGCCTGCCAGGAGTTGATCTCTGAGCATAGAGCCAGGAGTAATCCCTGGCACTGCCAGGTGTGACCCCATAAAAACAAAACAAAACAAACATCATATTTCTTTTTAATTGACTAGTATGTTTGTTTATAGACACAATTACACTATTATGATTACCATCACTGTATAGCTTAGTTTGATGTCAAAGAATTTGAAAGACTTTTGTTATAGTCCAAATATAAGTTATTAAACTGTATACAATATCATTCATTTACTTTAATAATCCAAATTTAATTATATATTGGATATTAACTGCTAAAATTTATAGTCATGCTTATAAATAAATTCTATGGTAACCTAAAAATATTGGAGATGAGAACAATAGTAAGGCACTTGCATTGCATGTGGTGGCTTGGCTCAAATCCTTGACAGTACTTTATTTTCCCTAAGCACTGCCAAGAATGATATGCATGCAGGGAGCAATGATATGAGAGTTGAACACAGTCTTGTGTAAACCAAACACCATGCAAAACTATTGGTGTAAGTTATGCTTCATGACCTTGTTCTTAATCACTGCACACATCTTGGGTGAAGGTTAAGTAATCAATAGAATATATTTAGATTAAAGTGTTGACATAAAGAAAACCCACTTTATCAAAACATTCCAAAAACTCATTCTATTGGTATTAAATGACTGATTTAAGGATTTTTAGAAATTGTACTTCGCATATTTGAAAATCCTCAGAATACCTTCCTACAACTACTAAGTCACAGTAGGTTTCTTTTGAAATTTATGCTTCCTGCTACCTTCCTTTTTATTAGATTATGACTCTATCTTCTCTTCTCTATATTATAATTTATACCACACAACAAATAAAAATACTGTCCTGAAGAATCTCTCAAGTATATAAAAACCTTTTTTAATGAAGTTAGTATATATTTTAGTATATAATGTACATAAGTGAATATATAAATATATATCTTATATCTCTGGCATCCATTTCTTCACAGCTTTAAAATATATTGTGTATATATGTTCATGTATTATTTTTGGTGTCAAAATGACAAAAATAATAATAATAATAATAATATATAAAGTATAACTTGCTGCATTTATATGAAATAAGTAAATTTTTCTCTCAAAAGGAATTGCATTGAGTTAAATTTCTGGTAAATACATAATCATCTTAGAACTATATTACAGAAAAAGGCCAATGAGTAAATTCTAAATTAATTTTTTATTGCCTCTAGCAAGATAAAGAATTGAGAGAATAAATTCCTCAAATATAAATGAATTTAGAATGAAGAAATGGTATAATAGGATTAGTCTAGTAGGAATAGCGAAGCCTGCTTGTCTCAAATAATTATAAATTATTATTTTTTAAGAAAAAAGCAGGGTGTAGTCACAGTAAGGAGCAATTTCTTTTCATTAGATAATCAAAACTATAGGGCCACATCCAAAGTTATATGAAGCCAAACTCTTCCACTGAATTATATGAAGCCAAACTCTTCCACTGAAAAGGCAATGAGTTAAAGAATGAGAAACAATTTTAACAGTGAAAGAATTTTTCAGAGAAAGAAAAGACTGATTTTTTATCTTTTATTTTTTTTTACAAAATAGAATTCCTTTTTTTTTTTTTTTTTTGGTTTTGGGTCACACCCAGCAGTGCTCAGGGGCTACTCCTGGATCCATGCTCAGAAATTGCTCCTGGCAGGCACGAGGGACCATATGGGACGCTGGGATTCGAACCGATGACCTCTTGCATGAAAGGCAAACGCCTTACCTCCATGCTATCTCTCCAGCCCCAGAATTCCTGTTTTGAATAAAGGCAAGGGTGAGGGAGAAAGGAGATGTAGGCCATTGGTAGTAGAAATGTTGTATTGGTGATGAGGGTGCTAATATATATATATATATATATATAT
The DNA here is from genome assembly GCF_024139225.1 of Suncus etruscus. Classification (NCBI taxonomy): domain Eukaryota; kingdom Metazoa; phylum Chordata; class Mammalia; order Eulipotyphla; family Soricidae; genus Suncus; species Suncus etruscus. The sequence goes on along the minus strand of NC_064848.1, from coordinate 134,096,189 downwards.
ATATATATATATATATATATATATACATACACATATACATATATATAAATCTATTTTCTATTTTTATTAATTTTTATTTTACTGTATGTTTGTGATTGGCTTAAAGGAACCATTTAAGATGGAAATGGTAAAAATATTGGAATTAATTTACTATTATAAATATATCTTTATTGAGAAGGTAATAAACTATTTTTTCACATTTATGCAAACAATTTAGGACCAAAAATTCTATTTTTGAGGCCAGAGCATTGGCACAGCAATAGGGTGTTTGCCTTGCACACAGCTGACCCAGGAGGGACCATGGTTCGATCTCCCAGAGTCCCATATTGTTCCCAAGCCAGGAGTGATTTCTGAGCACATAGCCAGGAGTAACCCCTGAGTGTCACCAGATGTGGCCCAAAATAAAAAAAAAAATAAAAACAAAACAAATCTTTTCTTTAATTGACAAAAATTATCTTAAAGAAAACAGGTCCCATTTTCTTTCTTCTTTCTTCGTTTTTTCTTTCTTTTTTCTTTCTTTTTCTTTTTTCTTTCTTTCTTTCTTCTTTCTCTCTTTCTCTCTTTCTCTCTTTCTTTCTTTCTTTCTTTTCTTTCTTTCTTTCTTTCTTTCTTTCTTTCTTCTTCTTCTTCCTTCCTTCCTTCCTTCCTTCCTTCCTTCCTTCCTTCCTTCCTTCCTTCCTTCCTTCCTTCCTTCCTTCCTTCCTTCCTTCCTTCCTTCCTTCTTTCTTTCTTCTTTCTTCTTTCTTTACAATAATGTTAAAATTATTCTTTGGGTATACAATGTTACCACTTCCATGACCACTGCCAAAATGCTGATATTGAAACCCTCCTCCCCACCTCTGGCCACTGTTCTACATCCCTTCTTCACCTCTCAGATGAACAAGCTGCCACCAACAATGCTGCCTACCTTCTCTAGCACCATCTGCAAACTTTCGATAATATCATCCATACTTACTGGGATGTTGCTATAGCCACTTTTAACCTTTTTTTCATAGCAAATCTTTCTATTTTTGTTTCTGAGATATCAGATATACATCCTAGTGGATATTTCCTATCAGTATTTTGTTATATATTTATGATTTTTATCTCATACCACTACAATTCTATTATAAAGAAAATTATACATTCTATCTTCTTTTTTCTGCCACCAAAGGTATTAAAAAAGTAAAAGAAGAATAAATTCTCATCTTACTGAATTATACTTGATCTCATTACCTGTATTCAGATTGAGTAAATCTTCACTAATACTGCAATGTATGATTTTACTTGAGTGGGAAAATCCTATTCCCCTGATACTCATCACACATATAATAGACCAAATCCAAAAATCTTTCTTAAGGCAGCATTTCTATTGCTATTCCTTGCACATCTGGCCAACAATCTAGCATAGAACAGACTCAAAGTTATTTCTGCTGTCAAATTATCTTTTAAAACTACTATCTACAGATTAGCTTTCTTAGAGACATCACCAAATACTGACACACCCTACTACTGCTTAGGGCACCTGACAATTTTAGTATTTTAGTTGTATTGCCTTAATTGAGGAGAAAATGTTACTTGCCTTCTCTTAATTTATTAATAATGTGAAAATTCAGTCCTGTCACTTCCTCTCAACTGTTCAAGAATGAAATTATTCTTTCAACCAGTTAGTACAGACTGGATGGCCCTTGTTAGATATCAACCACCACTAAAAATGAGTATTTCTCAAATGACATGTGGCAAATTTGTCCAAATGCAGCATTGTGAAGATATTAACATTAATAAAATATTTGAGAGCAGTTTCCAGAGACTGCTGTAGTTCAGGGATAACAATGAAGGATATTTTAAGTTACTGAAAGGAAACTGACTAAATATTAAATTTTCAGCAGAGCCAGCAGTGGCAATTGAGTGTGACTTGCATGCTGACCAAACAGAGTAATGAAGGACAACATAAGATGAGTGTCTAATCAAAAATGAGAGATTAAGGCAAGATTCCTGATGGATTCATGTAAAAACTGGGGGCTACAGGGTGAATAGGATTTTCTAAGCAAAAAGTAAAAGACATTTTTAAACGATTCTTTCCTCTAGCCTCAGAAATAAAAAGTTACGAGAGGGCAAAGAACTACTAAAATCAATTGTTTTCTTAGAGATATTTAACTACTTTTCTCAGAACTGTGACAACAAAAATCAGTTAAGGTCATTGTACCTCATTGATTAAAATTTCTTAAACAGATAGACGTGCCAGAAATAATTACTAATAGTAACTCTAGGCCAGGGAGACTTTACCTGAAATATTTACATGAAATATCCTGACATAAGACCAACTACATGCTTCATGCATACTAAATTGTCTAATCCCAATTCTTTCTCTGTGGGACCAGTAAAAGCTCTTTATAATCACGGTTGTTGCTGTCAGGTTTCTATAGTTAAAGATCCTGGTTTCTGTACAGATTCTATGTTGAAATAAGGGTGATGAGGTGCACCTTCTGATTTCACCTCACCTTTAGATAACAATGCAGAGAAGCCTGCCCTGAAAGCAGGTTGTTTTTATTACTAAGTCGTCAGGGTGTCATATGAACCCACTCTGGAGTAAGTCGATGCCAGGACAACAATAGATCCTTTCCTCGTAGACCAATTCCTGGTATTGGTGTAGAAAACCATGTTGTTTTTATAAATGGGATCCAAAGTTCAGGGATGAATGGTCAGTGTCCGAGCTTCTTAAGACTAAACCAAGGCACTTTGACAAATGTTCAGGGTGTAATACTCCACTGCAATATAAAGTTTATGTGTTTTTATCTTAGCTAAGAACTTATTTGCACAGGTCAGATTTCCCCCCTTTTTAATGTGCCTATGCAAAAATGAACAATGTCACATGATAGTACTGGTACATATGAGAGTAAAAATAACAAGCAAAACAATCCCGACAACCTGATTCTGTCTGAACTCAGAACACTAGAGATACTTATCTTCTAGAATTCCCACTAAGTAGGGAAACTACTAAATATATCCCCCCCAAATTGGAGGAAATTGCTGCTACATAAGAAGATAAACAATGGGGCCCGAGTGATGGGGCAGAGGGTAGGGCATTTGCCTTGCATGTGGCTGACCCAGGAGAGACCTGCATTTGATCCCTGGAATTTCATATTGTCCACCAAGCCAAGTGTGATTTTTGAGTACATAGCTAGGAGTTACCCCTGAGCGTCACCAGATGTGGCCCCAAAACCAAAAAATAATAATATAAAGCATGAAGATAGACAATAAGGGTTATACCTATTAGGGAAATACATCTAAAGAAATATTCAAAGGATATAAATATGTCTCCTTTGAGTCTTCTGAAATAGTCTGGGGAGGATAAAATCTGGAGCACAGCTTCAGCCTGTGATTTGGTCTTGTGGAGTCTAAAAAATGGCTCCCAGCAATCACATATCAGAAAATGTCCTTGATATGAGAGTTTCTCAGAAAAGGAATCTGGTAGCTATTTGTCTAGAGCAAAGGAACGTGGGGAAATGGGACTACTGAGAGAAAAGCAGCAGCAGCCATGGCAGCTTCTTCTCAGGCTGAGAATCTCTCTTTTTCACTTTGAGAGCTGGTTGCCAGCTGGCTGGCAAGTAGGAGAATATTCTGCATCCTGAGGAGTTAAGAATTGAGTTAAAGAGGCCCAAGCAGTGGCACAATGGTAGGATGTTTATCTTGCACGCAACTAACGTAGGACAGACCACAGTTCAATCCCCAGCATACCATAAGTTTCCGCAAGCCAGGAACAATTTCTGAGTTAATAGCTAGGAGTAACCCCTGAGCATTACCAGGTGCAGCCCCTAAAACAAACAAACAAAAAAAATTGCATACTAGTTTATTGATTCATTCAGCTGGTTTTTAAGTTGTATATTTTGTAGGAGAAATAGTACTAAATCCAATCTTCCAGGGTGTCTATGATATAAATTGAAATTAATTCAATTTGAGAAAAGGAGAATTGCTAGGAAGAAAGGGGATCTCAGTAACGACCTGGAAGTTGTCTGGGAAAACACTCAAAAGGACAGCCCCAATTGCATTTGGTGGAAGGGATTAAAGCATGAGGTTCCCTATTCCCTCCCCAACACAAAACTGGCTGGACCCAAAGGGCAGATGAACAGTGATTGCACCAGAACTCAGAAGGAAGCTCCACATTATTTCTTATTAGAAGAAATAATGGTGTATACTCACTGAGTATATAATTCATGAGTTATATACAACACTATATAATCTATATGGCATTTTTCTTAAGTAGCTTATATTTTTGGTGTAGAAAACTATATTTAACAAGCATGAGGACACTGCTTTTTAAATAGTTTTTATGCACTAGCAATTATGCATGGTGTTAACCTTATTTTTCTTCATCTCTTTAATCATAGACATTCCAGTTTTTCTTTGGCTGCAGCTAGTTTATATGATTTTTCTTTATTAAAATATAACTTTCCCATTTGTTCCAGGTAGTTTTGTTGCTATAACTCTTTAAGCTTCTTATATAACAATTCTGATAAATTGACTGAATTAGTTAAATTATTCCTGATTAAGTTGAATACGTCTATATCGCACCAAGAGCTGAAATTCTTATTACTGTGAAAAATATCTGAGACTATATTGCTGTAATTCCAAAACCTAACTCCTTACTTTAGTAAAGAGACAGTTTCTTTGGCCAGAGTGGTAGCGCAGTGGTAAGGCGCTTGCCTTGCATGCGACTGACCCAGGATGGACTCCATTCAATTCCGCAGCCGGCATCCCATATGGTCCCCCAAGCCAGGAGCGATTTCTGAGCACATAGTCAGGAGTAACCCCTGAGTGTCACTGGATGTGGCCCAAAAACCAAAGGGAAAAAAAGAGTTTCTCAACAAAATCATCATGTTGATTATTTCATATATATATATATATATATATATATATATATATATATATATATATCTGATCCTAAAATTCTGTGGAAATTTAAACATATCTATATGTTAACAGCTGTTCTAAGTAGCTTGCTTCTTTTATTTCATACTGTCTCTTGTTTATTTCAAAACCCATCTTTGGAAAAAGAAACTATTTGTTTATTCAAACAAAAGTATTTATTGCACAGATTGATATCAGTTAAGAAAATCCCAAACCTGGAAAATGTGTACATGTATAACCTAACTATAAAAAGGAATCGCCCAATTTCTTAAAAAATAATAGTTTGTTTATTCTTGCATTTAGAAGCAAGTCATAAACCATTCATTGACTTAAAAAACCTGACCATTTTTAACATCTGTCACTATCTGGGACCACAGTACAGTACAGTACACAGTATATTGTAACAGTAACAGTATATTGTTATCTCCTTTATCTAATTCCCCAGATAATAGAGATAAAATCAGGAAGATGACAGGCATGTTCTTTACATACTATTCTCTACATACTCTACTACATACTATTGACTATTTAATTTTTTTACATTATAATATTGGGATACACACGAAAGTGTTCATGGGTCAATGCTGGCTCTGCTCTCAGGGTTCCATATTGTTCCCAAATGTAACCTAAATTTCCTATATGCAAATCTTGTGTTCACTCTTTTGAGTTATGGCTCTCACCCATTACATTGATTTTAGACATCCATATTATACTTGTTTATATCCGATTTACTTTTATAAACAAGTTATTAGCAATATGACCTCCTGTACTCGGTACCTTTATTTTATTTTTAATGTGGTCATACCTAGCTCTGTGCTCAACAATCCTGGTGGAACATGAGAAGCCATATAGGGTTCCAGAGAGATAGAAACCCTGGTCATCTGTGTGCAAAGTAAATGTTTTACCCAATGTACTGTCATTCTAGTTCCCTAAATCTTGTTTCTTGTTTAATTTTTCTTTCTTCTTATTTGAGCACCATGGCTATAAGGTTGTTTATGAATGAATTTAAGTCATACAATGTACACCACCCTTCAACAGTGCACATTTATCATTATCATCATCAATGTGCCCAGTTTCCCCCAATCTGCCTCTGGGGCAGGCATTTTACTTCTCTCTCTCTCTCATGCTATCTCACTCTATATCTCATATCACAGTGTCTAAAATGGAATCTAGTTACTTTAAACAAAATTAGTAGAAAGGTAAGTTTTAAGCACATATCTTGTATGTGTCAGGAATTCCAGTTGGTGCTCAGAAGTCCTGAGAGTCACCAGAAATATATTTTTTGCTAACTGGATTTGTGGTTCAATGCAAGGGAACTAAAATGCAAGGTTGCTTATGTCCAATAAGCAAGGTGTTAATTCACCACTGCAGTGTTCGGAGCCTCCATAGCATAATCTGGAATTGCTCTGGGGTCTACAGCATACACTGCTAATTCTCAGAAAGCTATGTGGTGCCAAGACTATTACTTAGGTCAGGGGCATATTAAACATATGTCCTGCCTCTTGGATATTTCTTTTGCCCAATATTTATTGAGGTACTACAATTTACAATATTGTTAATGTTAATGACAGTTTTATGCATATATATTTCCTATACCACATACACCTTTAGAGTGTCTTTTCCCCCCCACTAATGTCTCATGTACCTCTAATCAACTAATTCAATTTTGTGAACAAACTCTAGGTTAGCTGCATTTAACCATTTGTTGTTCCTTTATTATGTATCTTTAATTTAAACATAGATTAAAATTTTAAATTTAAATTTAAAATTTAAATTTAAAATATAGATTATTCTGGGTTATTCTGAATCTATTCTCTCCTTCTGAATAATGTCACTCAGCATGAAACTTTTTAGTTTCATCCATGTAACAGCAAAATGCAAGATTTTATCTTTCTTAGAACTGTGTGGTATACCATTGTGAACAAATATTAGCACATCTTGATTCATTCTTCTGTGTTTAGACATTTATATTTGAACACCTAGAAACGTGTCAGTATATTGACTGTTTTACTGTTTTTAATAATAAGCATATTCCCTTTTCAATTATTATTTTTTGTTTGGGGGTAAAAATAAGAGAAAATGTTACTGAAGTTCTACTCTTTTCCAAAAAAATTCTATTTTTCATTGAATTTAAACTAAATAATATTCCCAATAACTTGAGAGTTCCTTTATATCACCTCATCCCCAATATTGATCATTTCCAGGTGGATTTTATTTTGGATATGTGCTGTTTTAATACTATTGGAAGACATTTCATTGTTTTGATTTTCATTTTCCTATTAACAAATGACAATGAGCACTTCTTTATATTCATATCCTATTACCTTTTAGTGTGTCTTCCTTGGTGAAGTGTACATCTACTTCACATTTTTGGTTGTGATTACTTAATATTTTATTAAAAATTATGAGTGAAAAAATTATTAGTGGTTTATAAATATTATCATTTACCTTATAACTGTGTGCAGTATATTTTTTAATTTAACATGTTGCATTTTTATTTAATTTGCATGTCTTTTGCTATGCAAAATCATAAAATTTAAGGTAGTACCATTTGCTAATTTTGTTTTTGACTTTCCCTGCTGACATTCATTTTCTGGATAGTTCTGCATATTTTCTCAATATGGTTTATGGATCCTGTCTAATCTCAAAGTGCTTAATTAACTTTTAGTTAATATTTGTGGATGGTCAGAGATGGTCAAAGTTTAACTTCTTACACATAAATATCAAATTTTACTAAAACTTTTTGTTGAAGAAAATGTTCTCCAGATATCTTTGTTATGGCTCCTATATTGTAGTCTAATTATCATAAATATGATAGTTTATCTTAAAACTCAATATTGTTCCATTAGTCTGTAGGTCTATCTTAATTCCTATGCCACACAACTTCTATGTTCATGTTAAAATTTATGTTTAGCATAAACAGAAATTACATTTTCTTTTTTTTTTTTTAATTTTTTTATTATTATTTTAATTATGACAACAAAGATGCAAAGAAAGAGGACAGGGTAAAGTTACAGTGGAAGCCCAATCACCCATAAACAGAATTCTCGGTAGTCCCATCAATGATATCCCAGCCTTGAACTTTCAGCCAAAGAACATTAAGAAAAACAAAACTGAACTCATGTACAATACAATTACTTTGTCCCTCAAATCCCCAGTTGTAGTACATACTATTTCTTAGCAGCACACAATATAATCTAAAGACATTAGACTTATGTAACTCCTTAAACATTGAGGGCAAAGTACATTTCTCTAGTTCCATGCACATGCTTACTAGTTTAAGTTAGCCTCAAAAGTTTTAGTGGGTTGTTCTTCTTAAGGATTGGAGTCAAGGGAACATAGTAAAAAACGGTATTAAAGTGGCATTTGTTTGCATAGGCCCACCAAAACATAAGGGATCTGGAAAGGCAAATTATGGTCTAAATACAAGGAGACCCTACCCCTGAAGTTTCCTGGCACAGGACTGACTCTAGGCTCCAGGCACACTAGTTTGTCCAATTCAAGTCATCCTCTGTAGTGGCAATACACCTCCATTCCTCACTTAGTCTCTGTTATTGTTGGTATCATGCTTCTGTATTAAAGATCCTGGAGTCTGCATATCCCATATTGTAGTCAGGATGGTGCGGAGCATCCTCTCATTTCACCTCACACTTATGGGGCAATAGAGAGAACCATGTCCTGTAGAGCAGGTCATTGTTGTTGTCAAGTCTTCTCAGTGTAAATGGAAGTCTCTTTTTAGGAGGTCGATGTCAGACCCTTGGTAGAGTCTTTCCTGGTAGAGGACTGCTTCCAGCTGTTGCTATAAAAGACCTTGGATGTTTCGTAGATAGCTTGCCTGGTTCCGGCGTGAATGGAGGATGCCCATTCTTCTGAGGCCTGTGCCAGGTCATTATATCAATGTTCAGGGTGTAAGGTTCATTGTACTGAGATTTATTAGATAAGAACTTATCTGTATGTATGGTGTTTTCCCATTTTAATGTGTCTATGCAAACAAGGATCAATGCCATGAAGCGTTATTGGTGCATCTGGAGGCAATGGGAACAAGACCAGCAGTTTCCATGACATAGTTCAATCATAGGAATCAAACTGAGGGACAGTTCCACCAACAATCCTTACTGAACAGCTTACAAAGAAAAGACAAGATGAAAAGTGGATAGAAACATCATAGTAGAAGAATATATAGAGAGTTACATCAGTTAAAGAAAATACCCATAAAATAGTCAAAAGATATATGTGTTCAATTTCTGTCCTTCTAAGTAGTTCTGGGATTTGTTAGATCTACTGTATGTCTTTGGTCAGAGAATAGAACTGTGTGTTACTGAACTTAAGAAGAGTAAATCTGGGGTACTAATGGTTGGGAGGAGCATATGTTCACGCGGGGGCGCTAGCCCCTGCGTGGTTTGCAAAATGTAGACTGGTATGAAATTGCCAGTGACAGCCTAAGTTTAGCTGAGCAGCTATCTGCCACCCCCCAGATCAATCTCCACCCCCTTAGCCAACCTCTGTAGCCAGCCTAGGAGTGGGGAAAACCCAGGGTGCCCCATCAGCTCCTTCCAGAAACCCACCTGGAGATCCGGAGGAAAGGGGGAGAGGGGGGTCGGGTGACCCATGTCCGAGCCCCCCCTACCCTAGGCCGGGCTAAGGGGCCGCTGGCACATGCGGAGGCCTGCCAGCTGCCCGCCCGTGTTGGCTAAGAATCCTGCTCCAGGAAGGGAGAGAGACCCTCCCAAGCCCGAAGGACAGGGATTTAAGCCCCACCCTAGGCCAGGGTCCGGACCCGGCCAGGCAGTGGGGAAAACCCAGGGTGCCCCATCAGCTCCTTCCAGAAACCCACCTGGAGATCCGGAGGAAAGGGGGAGAGGGGGGTCGGGTGACCCATGTCCGAGCCCCCCTACCCTAGGCCGGGCTAAGGGGCCGCTGGCACATGCGGAGGCCTGCCAGCTGCCCGCCCGTGTTGGCTAAGAATCCTGCTCCAGGAAGGGAGAGAGACCCTCCCAAGCCCGAAGGACAGGGATTTAAGCCCCACCCTAGGCCAGGGTCCGGACCCGGCCAGGCAGTGGGGAAAACCCAGGGTGCCCCATCAGCTCCTTCCAGAAACCCACCTGGAGATCCGGAGGAAAGGGGGAGAGGGGGGTCGGGTGACCCATGTCCGAGCCCCCCTACCCTAGGCCGGGCTAAGGGGCCGCTGGCACATGCGGAGGCCTGCCAGCTGCCCGCCCGTGTTGGCTAAGAATCCTGCTCCAGGAAGGGAGAGAGACCCTCCCAAGCCCGAAGGACAGGGATTTAAGCCCCACCCTAGGCCGGGTCCGGACCCTGGCCAGGCAGTGGGGAAAACCCAGGGTGCCCCATCAGCTCCTTCCAGAAACCCACCTGGAGATCCGGAGGAAAGGGGGAGAGGGGGGTCGGGTGACCCATGTCCGAGCCCCCCTACCCTAGGCCGGGCTAAGGGGCCGCTGGCACATGCGGAGGCCTGCCCAGAAATTACATTTTCATAGTCTAACTTCATCAGATTGTTAATTAACTCTGCAACCTGTATTAACATTTATTTTCCCTCTGCACTATCATGTCACCTTGTCATAAATCAGGTCATATATATGTGCTTTCTCTGAATAATTTTTTCTGAAAATTATTCTGCCTCATTGCTGTTTGTATATTCTCTGTGAATAACTTAGTCTTAAATACTATTGATAAGTAATAAAATTTATATCTGCTATATAAATCCTCCAGCATTATTCTTGTTCAAGATTGACTTGGTTATGCATCAGCTTTTGATTTTCCATAAAAACATCAGGTATAACTTGTCAATTATCACTAAAATGAAAATCTGCTATAATTTTATTGAAGTCTCTTAAGAATAAAATTACTTTAAAATATTGTCTAATCAATTCCATTGACATGATATATCGTTTTATGATTAAATCAAGTTATATTGTTATTTAACCAATATCTCTTATCATATTTTCTTCTGATTTTCTTGTTTGAGTCTATAAAACTTTTGAGCAAGTGTATTCAATTTTCCAATGTTCCTTATGCTGTGAACACGATGTAGCTTAGTTCAGACTTATTGACTATCAGTCAAAAACTAGAGGCTTTTAATTCTTTTTTAAATTTTTATTTACTTTATTTAAAGAGCATGCATCACTTGACCATAATACATTTTTAGATGAGTTAGAGTAAAATTATCTTTAAAAGAACTGAAAGAATACAAAAGAAAAGGGAAGAGAATAAGTAAAACAAAGAAGAAACAAATTTCTAAAAAATATTTTATCTTGGGCCCGGAGAGATAGCACAGCGGCATTTGCCTTGCAAGCAGCTGATCCAGAACCAAAGGTGGTTGGTTCGAATCCTGGTGTTCCATATGGTCCCCTGTGCCTGCCAGGAGCTATTTCTGAGTAGATAGCCAGGAGTAACCCCTGAGCAACGCCGAGTGTGGCCCAAAAACCAAAAAAAAAAAAAAAAAAAAAAAAATTTTATCTCCAATGAGTTCAATAAGACTTTAGCAGAAGTTTAGTTAATTCTTCTTGCTAGATGACCAAACATTAAGTGACCTCAGCTACACATTGATATCTAAACTAGTGCATTTCTTAGAGATCAAAGCATCAAAAAAATGTGGTCACAAACTCTAGAAATTCAAAATTTTATTATCGATTCTGTGGCCTTTTTGTGATGTGTTCTCAGCTGCGAAGTCTCCCAGAACTAGGAGAATGTGAAAAAAGAGTGCTAACACTTCAAAAGATTTCTGCTGTTATCAGCACAAATACCACATACCTAAAGTTGGTAAGAATGGTGCCAGCAGAGAAGCAAAAGGATTAGTAAAGCAGGGCATAGGCAAGATATGGGCATTGGAAACAAAGGTGCGGCTTCAATAGTATGGAGACTTAGCCTGCCACTTCCTACTGAGATTGTCAATTTCAGCAGCATGACCAGTGTATCTAGGATGTTTTACTCCTGGTTTACATCTCTTTTGAGATGTAATATTTCTTCTCTTGAAATTGTCAGTTTTCAGCTGTGTGGCTGGTGTACCTTTACCTTTTCATGCTTTGGTTTACATCTCTTTCAAAAACTAAGTGAGTCTATGAAGCTTGCCAAATGTAGACATGGTGACTACAAACTTATTATTTTTTTTAATTTTTTATTTAAACAACTTTATTACATACATGATTGTGTTTGGGTTTTCAGTCATGTAAAGAACACCACCCATTACCAGAGCAACATTCCCATCACCAATGTCCCAAATCTCCCTCCTTCCCACCCAACCCCCACAAATCTGTGGGTTTTTGTAGGTTCACATAACACTACTGTTGATCCATGATATGAAAGGTAAATGTATTACACATTGTACCATGTCTCTGATCCCCAAACTTATTATTTTAAAACATTCATAAATATAACCTCTTAAAAATCACTTTATTAAAATTCTTATAGCCAATATAATTTATTTTAAAATGTTCCATGACTTGATATGACTCAGTAGTAGTGGCCATTTCAGGATTATAGAAAGCCATACATACTATTTCTGGCATGTCAAAAAAAAAGTTTAACTTCCACTTTTACAGTAATGGAACCACCCTGTCTTAATTTGAGATATAAAATTTTCACCACTTAGTATTATTCAGAAAGCATTTTTCCCAGAGTCTTATTAATTAAAAAATGAACTATTTGAACCTCAAAACATCATCATAATGTCAGTTAAGTAGGATGACAGCATATCTGATGGAAAAGTTACATAGAAGACCACCAAAGCTCAGTGAGCCTAAATTGTAGGTTTAGTGGGTGTGTTAGGGTTAGAGTGAGAGGGTTAGGGTTAGAGAGTTAAGATTAGAGAGTTAGGGTAAGAGTTAGTTTAAGGGTTAGGATTAGGGTTAGGGTTATAGCCCAGTAAGCAAATTCTTAGACAATGACTTTAGTAACATCATGAAAAGGTATGACAATGATTTCAAATCGACTCTTTTTGGTCTATGGTTTGATAATTCTATTTGGCATTCTTTTGTAACAAACAATATGAAGTAAATTTGTTTGTGCTATAAACTGATAGATTAGGAGGTGGCTGAGACACTAGTTATACTGGTGAAGTACAGGTCAACTGGTAGTGGGATTGATAATTTAGCTGCCTAAAAAGATTTTATTATGAAGAACTTGGTAAAGCATGTGTTAAAATCAAAAAATTTAATTGAAAAAATAAAAAATTAGGAAGGTTACCAAAAGATAATTTTTTGTTTTTAATGCCACACCCAATGACACTTAAGAGTTACTCCTGGCTATGTGCTCAGAAATCTCTCCTGGCTTGGAGGACCATATGGGATGCCAGAGATCAAACCGAGGTCAAACTGAGGTCTGTCCTGGTCAGCCATGTGCAAGGCAAACACCCTACCACTGTGATATCGCTAGTAGAAACTATATTATGCTAATATGCATAATTATTCACAATTAATATGTAAAATAAAATGGATGACTTTTTATTGGTGGCAGTTTGCTTCATATATATTACTCAAAAGTAAATATTTATCTTTAGTCATTCACCATAAATTTTCAGAGGATTGATGTAATTTTGATGATCTAGAAGAATTGGATCATATTTACTTTATATAAATAAAAATATCTTAAATATGACTCACCCATAATGGAGTCATTTGAGCTTTATAATAGTATAATTGTATCCTAAATAATGCTTGTATGATACCTTAATATAATATAATATATATTATGACAATATATATTATAATATATAATATAACAATAACTTAAATAATGCTTGTATGATATTGTTATGAGTATAGAAGTAAATAAATACATAAAAATTCAAAAGAAGTCCTAGTATATGTAAAATATATAATATTGCCTAATGCTTAGGTCAATTGCATGAAATAAATTATTATTTTTTCCTCTGCTTCTGATCAAGTGTCCTGCTCTACTAATATTTCTATTTATATCTAATTTTTAGAGTATAAAATCTATTCTTTAAAGATAATTATGTTTTTGATTTAGCCTTTTAAACACTAGATTTAATTACCTATTGATTTGTCAAATTTTAATAGTTAAGAGTATTGGATATAGAATGTAATCTAAATTGTAAACATTGGCTCAAGTTTTATAAGAAGTTCCATCTAAAGAAGTCTAGTCCACAGTTACTTAATTGCTTTTAAAATTGGGGCATAGTTTTCTAGAAATGATATTTTAATGACATAATTGAGTTATTTCAGTGAAACAATTCTGATTTTAATTGTTGGTAGTCAATTCAAATAAAATAAGAAACAATAAAGTATAAATATTATAGTTGCTTAAACTAATAAGCTCCATATATAGTCACATTAAAATCATATATTTAAGATAACCAATGGAACCAGGAAATTGCTCAAGGTTAAAAGAAAGTGATAGAGTTACAGCTGTTACAAAATATTTCAATGAAAATGTTTATATATATTTACATATTTGTTCATATTAAATTAATATACTGTTTGGATATATGTATGTATAGAATTATAAGCATTCGTTTCTTTTTTAATATGATTTTTATTTTTATCATAATGGCTTACATATTGTTGACAATAATATTTTAGGTACATATTTACATAAAATCAGGGGGACTCCCATCACTCATTTGTCTTCCCTACACCTCTGTTTTCATCCTACCTCCCATATCCTCTTCCCTCACCCCACAGGCTGCTAGAAAATGTGGTTCCCTCTGTACCTAGTTTACTACTTAGTAGTCTTATACCTGTTTGGTCTTGGTGCCTCCCTTATTTCCCCCTCTAACTGGGAGGCAGGACTAGATAGTTCCAGTTATGTGGTTTTGTTTGAAGAAGAGAAAAGTAATAAACTGGTATAAAAGTCTAATATGCCGGAAATGGGCGGAATTCTTCTAGAGGCTCTCATAATTGGTTTGAGAGATGAAGGGTAAAAATAAGGTGAAACACCCCAACAGTACAAAAAGAAGTGTCAAATATCCAGTGAGCACTCCAACAATAACAATGATAAGCACCACAAAAAAAGCCATGGTCTTGAGATAAAAAACATGGCAGGGCACATAAAGAAAGAAAAGAAAAGAAAGAAAAAACATAAATATAAATGGGGACAACAACTTCAATAACCACACCAAAACAAAGAAATCGACAAGTAGATAGGTAAATAAAAATAAAAAATAATAAAAATAAGTATATAAAAATAATATATAAAAAAATAAAAAGTGTTTTGTGCTTTTTGCCTTTTTTCCCTCCTGCACTGGCACAGTAAATATTGGGGTCATTCGAAAAGGAATTCACTTGGCCTAAGAGATATGGGGTTTCTCCACCCTTGGAGTATATTGTCATGGGATTAACTATAGACTTCATCCAGGTTCATTTACTCTCCCCTTGGTACTTTTGTGGTGTTTGGAAGACTTCTGCTCCTTCCTGGGTGATAAAATCAGACCTCTGTATCTAGAGATCTCAGTATCTGCACAGGTTCAGGAGTGGGACTTATGATGAAGTCTTTCTTTGTGGTTTTAGAATTTCTGTTCCCTCAGTGTCATTTTAATCCATCTTCTGTGGTTGGTGGTCTTGGTCTTTGCACTGATCCTAGGAAGGAACCTAGGATAGCATCTTTCATTGTGTTTCTAGAAGCCCCATTTCGTTGCAATTGTCTCAGCCATACCTTTGAAATGGGGGATCATGGTTGTTGTGCAGGTCGTAATTCAAACCCTAGACTAGGGCTTTTTTATTGGTCCGAAGATATATACAGTCCAGTCATGGTTCTAGTAGCCAGTCATCTGTAAATCGCGTTCTTGGCTTTTGGACCAACCAAAGGGTGACAAGTCTTCTGGTTTTGTCTTATCGTTAGCTGGTGAGGTAGGATAACCTGCTTTTAGGTCAAGTTGTTCCCATTTTCCTCGTTGTCAGGATATCATATTAGAGCTGGCACTTGTTGGTGGCCCAGCAGTATTAAGGATGTCTTGGACGGGATTTGCTTCCCGTAGTTGTTGTGAAGAACTTTGTCGTTTCTATGTCTGGGATCCAGGGTTCAAGGCTGGACGGATTGTGTCTAATCAGCTGGGGTCTAAGTTGGGTCCACATGACATATTTTCAAGGTGGGAGATATCCCTGTATTGTAAACAAGTATGAGTTCTTATCCCTAATAGATAAGAGCTCGTTTTTATATGTAGGATTTCCCCTTTTATTAGTGTGCCTTTGCAGGGAGAAATGGTGCTACATTATATTGTTGGTGCATTTGGGGGTGGACATAGAAGAAAACAGAAACAGGTCACACCCAAAAAAGATAAAAATAGGAATAAAAATATATGTGCTTACCTATGTATATGTAGAACAAGCATTTTTAAAAAATGCATTAACAAAGTAATTAAAGGAACAAAGTGATGCTTTACTTTTGGGGAAAAGCAGGTAAGGAGGTGGTGTAATACAGGTCTTATGTTGGAAGTTTAGGTTTCCCCATTGTATTTTTGGGATTTTCTTGTGGTGCATGGGTTCCCAGGCACCTTTCCATCACAGCCCCTGACCTTCTTGAGATTGGTAAAAAGATTTGTGGCAGGGAGGTCTTGGAAAAGCTCTTGCATTGGGGATACTTTTAGAGCTAAGTCCGGTTTCAAGTAACAGTCCACGATAGGGGGAGTTGGTAGGGAGGGCCGCACAACATGATTCCACTGGGGAGTTGGTTGCCTTTTCTTGCAGGGGACGAGGTGTGGGTTTGACTGGGTGTCCCTTCGCTTGGGTGCTGGGTACTGGTTCGTTGGGGTAGGAGGTTAGTCTTGATGCCTAATGGATTAAGAACTGAGGGTGAAGAGTTTTAATATGGTGGGAGGTCTGGATGGGATTGAGGGGTGAAGGGATAGTTGGATTTCCTAAGTGGGGAAAGGGGAAAGTTTATGGAAGGGGTAGGAAGGAAGAAAAGAGAAAATACATTAGAAAGAAAGGGAGAAGAGGAAAGAAAAAAGGAAAAGAGAAGAAAAGAAAAGGAAAAAGAAAAGAAAAGAAGAGAAAAGAAAAGAAAAGAAAAGAAAAGAAAAGAAAAGAAAAGAAAAGAAAAAAGAAAGTAGTGAGAAGGGAAGAGAAAATAGCAAGGGAATGCTAGTTTGCTTGAATTTGTTTGATGAGTAGGGCCTGTAGTATAAGTCTGTACGTCACAGTTGCTGCTTCGGTGGTCTGACTGGACACGTGCTTCAAATCCTAAAAGAAGGTATAACCTAGAGATAAACTGTATGTCAAAGAGTTTTCTTGGGACATTCTTGTAGTGCAAGCTGGGTATGGTATCTCGTGTGACTGAGCCTCGAGATTCCATTTTAGTTTGCCCAACCTTTGTATCAAAGAACACCTGTGGATAGAAAAGCTGAGAAGTTATTTTAAATATAGTAAGATTAAGGCTTTAAAACTTAGTGTTATGAGATGTTTTCATTGGAGTCAGTGATTTCCCGTGGTATACTTTACCTGTGATCCTGTATAAGATCCCTAAGGGATTATTATGGGCCTTTGTAGTAGAAGGCTGATAACATACCTGTTCTCTCAATGCTGCTGTTTCTGCTGTTGCTGGTTTCTTTGTGGTATAATGTGTAGTCAAGAGTTTGTGTTGCTCCTTTTTCATGCATTTTGGACACTGCTCCCAAGTATATGTTGATTATTACAGTGTTAAACCCTGTATTTGATTGTTGAGTATTAGTTGTCTATAAGGTGTATGTTCTAAGTACTTCAGAATAGTGCTATCATTCTGTGTTTATCTTTCATCTTCTGACTTACTTTGTTTAACATAATATGTTCTAGGTCAATCTATGTTGCTGCAAAGTCTGTGAATGTATCATTTCTGACTGCCATGTAATATTCCATTGTGTATAAATAGCAAATCTTAATGATCTATTCATCTGTTGTTGGACATCGAGTTTGGTTCCAGGACTTGGCTATTATACTGAGTGCTGTGATAAATAGTGGGGTGCACACATACTTTGGAATGAATGTACTTCCAACTTAGGGTAGATATCTAGGAGAGCAATTGCTGGGTCAAATGGCAGCTCAATTTTGAGTTCTTTGAGCACTCTCCAGACTGTTCTCCATAGGTGTTGGACTAGGGGCATTCCCACCAGCAGTGGATGAGAGTGCCTTTCATACCGCATCCCCGCCAGATTGTTCCCCTTATTTTTGATGTGAGCCATCCTCACTGGTGTAAGGTGGTACCTCATTGTTGTCTTGATTTGGATCTCCCTGATGATGAGTAAAGGTGTGCATGTTTTCATATGTTTGTTGGCCATCCTTCTGTCTTCCTCAGAGAAGTGTCTATTCATTTCATCTCCCCATTTTTATGGCTTTATTTGGTTTTGGGGGGCTTAGCTTTCTGAGTGCTTTGTATGTTCTAGATATCAGCCCTTTATCTTATATGTCGAGCTAAAAGATTTTTTCCCATTCTGTTAATTGTCTTTTTGTGTTAAGTAAGGTTTCTTTCACCATGCAGAAGCTTTTTAGTTTGATGTAGTCCCATTTGTTTATGTTTGATGCTAAAGTTCTTGCCATTGGTGCTCCATCCTCGAAGACCTTTTTGATATATAGGTCTTCGAGTGTTCTGCCTATTTTATTATCAATAAACTTTATATATTCGGGTTTGATTTCAAGGTCTTTGATCCATTTTGAGTTAACTTTTGTATAAGGAGTGAGGTATGGGTCAATTTTCACTTTCATACATGTGATTTTCCAGTTGTAACAACACCATTTGTTGAATAGACTTTCTTTGTTCCATTTCAAGTTCTTGCCTCTTTCATCAAATATTAGTTGGCTGCATATCTGGGGCTTTATGTCTGGGAATTCTGTCTAAGGTGCTGTCTCTGTTCCAGTACCATGCTGTTTTGATCACTATGGCTTTATAGTATAGTTTCAAGTTAGGTAAGGAGATGCCACCCAGTTTCTTGTTTTACAGTATATGTTTGGCTATCCTGGGTCTTTTGTGGTTCCAGATGAATTTTGTGATTGATTGTTCTAATTCTTTTAAGAATGATGTCTGAATTTGGATAAGGGGGATTGCATTAAATCTGTACAGTATTTTGGGTAGGATAGTCATTTTGACTATGTTAATTCTACCTATCCATGAGCATGGGATGTTCTTCCATTTCTTTAGATCCTCTTCAATTTCTTTCTGGAGTGTTTTAAAGTTTTCCTGGTATAGGTCTTTCACTTCCTTATAAGGTTGATTCCTAGGCACCTGATATTTTTTGATACTATTTCAAATGGAATTGTATTTTTAATCTCTCTCTCCTCGACTTCATTGTTTGTATGTAGAAATGCTACTGTCTTTTGTGTATTGACTTTGTATCCAGCCACTTTGCTGTATTAGTTAATTGTTTCTAGAAGTTTTACTGTGGACTCTTTAGGGTTTTCTATGTATATCATCATATCATCTGCAAATAGAGATAGTTTGAGTTCCTCTTTCCCAATTTGGATTCCTTTGATTCCCTTCTCTTGTTGGAATGTTATTGCTAGGACTTCTAAGGTTATATTCAATAAGAGTGGAGAGAGTGGACAGCCTTGCCTAGTTCCTGACCTTAGTGGGAATGATAAGCATTCATGTCTATGACATATATTAATAATTTGTATCTATGTTTAATGGATTCACACTATTTACAAAAATTTAATAAAATATTTAGGCAATATACTATTAAATAGTATATTCTAGGTACATATACTATATTATATATATATATATACTCGATATATACAAGAATATATATTAGTCTTGTTTCTTTTTTTAATAACTTTTTAAGCATTATGATTACAAGCATTTTGTAGTTGGATGCATAATATTCCATTGCGCATATGTACCACACTTTCTTTAGGCATTTATTTACTGGAGGGCACCTTGGTTATTTTCAAAGTCTGACTATTATAAATAGCATTGCAATGAATATAGGTGTGTGAAAGTCACTTTTGTATTGTATTTTTGTATTTTAGAGTATTTCCTAAGAGTGGTATAGCTGGATCCGAGGGGAGCTCAATTTCCAGTTTTGTGAGAAATCTCCATAATTTTTCCATAAAGGCTAGACTAAATGGCATTCCCACCAGCAGTGAATGAGTTTTCTCCACATCCCTATCAGCATTTATTGTTTTTGTTCTTTGTAATGTGTGCCAGTCTCTGTGGAATAAGCTGGTACCTCATTGTTGTTTTGACTTGCATCTTCCTGATGATTGGCATAATAATGTGGAGCATTTTTTATGTGCCTTTTGGCCATTTGTATTTTTTCTTTAAGAAATTATCTTTTCATTTCTTCTCCCCATTTTTTGATTGAATTAGATTTTTTTTCTTGCTAACTTCTGTCAGTAGCTTGTATATCTTAGATAATAGCCCCTTATCTGATGGGTATAGGTGAATAGTTTCTCCTATTCTCTGGGTGGCTTTTGTATCTTAGGCACTATTTCCTTTGAGGTACAGAATATTTTCAGCTTAATACAGTCCCATCTGTTTATCTTTGCATCTACTTGTGTGAGTACTTTTTCCTCCTGTAGATACCTTTAGTCTCAATGTCATGGAGTGTTTTACCTATGTGTTGTTCTATATACCGTATAGTTTTGGGTTGTATATCAAAGTATTTAATCCATCTGAATTTGACCTTTTGGAATGGTGTTAGATGGAGTTTCTGAGTTTGTTTTTTTGCAAGTGACTGACCAGTTGTCCAAACACCTCTTGTGGAAAAGGCTTTCCTTGAACAATTTTGCATTTCCTGCTTCTTTATCAAAGAATAACTGATTGTATGTATAGGGATCATTC
This sequence comes from Suncus etruscus, assembly GCF_024139225.1. Classification (NCBI taxonomy): domain Eukaryota; kingdom Metazoa; phylum Chordata; class Mammalia; order Eulipotyphla; family Soricidae; genus Suncus; species Suncus etruscus. The sequence goes on along the minus strand of NC_064848.1, from coordinate 134,075,576 downwards.
TCTGAATATTCAAGTCTATTCCACTGATCAGAGGGTCTGTCTTTATTCCAATAGTTGCTATTTTAATGGATATTAATTTGTAATACAATTTAAATTGAGGAAATTGATGTCTGTGGTAAAGGCATGCAATTAAATCCTTTGTTGGATGATTGTAAATCCACAAATAGTTTCCAGAATGTGAAATTGATTCCCATCCCCTTTTCCCCTTTTGGGGGGAGATCTTGGTAATATTTACCCACAGCAAATAATCCACACAGACAGGAGGGTTAAGGGTTAAAAGGTTGGGCGAAAGAGTCTTTTGTCAGCCTGCTGCTAGCTCCAACCCCCCACCCCCAAGCCAGCCAGCCAGCCAACTCTGGCAAAAGATCCCCCAATGCCAGGAACATAAGCTATTTATTCGGCTCTCAACAGCGCCCCCACTGGAGGGTCAAGGTGGGACAACAGGCAAAGGATAATCTTATGGAAATATTTTCATATACAACAATGCTTTACATATTCCTTTTTCCAAGCGTTGCTCTAGCTATTCGCAGGTGTTTATTGTTCCAAATAAATTTCAGGAGTGTTTGATCCACTTCATTGAAGAATGTCATGGGTATCCTTAGAGTGATTGCTTTGGGGAGTATTGCCATTTTAATGACATTAACCCTCTCAATCCATGAGCAGGGTATGTGTCTTCATTTACTTGTGTCCTCTTTTTTTTTCTTAAGCAAGGTTTTGTATATTTCTTTGTATAGGTCTTTCACCTATGTAGTTAAGTTGAATCCAAGGTATTTGAGTTTGTGTGACACTAGTGGTAATGGGATTTGTTTATTAATGTTCATTTATTCTCTATCATTATTGGTGTATAAGAAAGTCATTGATCTTTGTGTGCTAATTTTGTAGCCTGCCACTTTTCTATATCAATCTATTGTTTCTAGAAGTTTTTGGGTAGACTATTTAGGGTTTTCTATATATAGTACCTGTAATCTGCAAACAGTGAAAGCTTGACTTCTTCCTTTTCTATCTGGATACCAATGATATCTTTTTCTTTCCTAATTACTATGGCAAGAACTTCTAGCACTATGTTGAATATTAGTGGTGAGATAGGGCAGTCTTGTCTTGTACCAAATTTTAGAGGAAAGACTTTTATTTAATCACTGATGAGAATAATATTTTATATTAACTTTTGGTGGATGGCCTTAACAATATTGAGAAAAAAATCTTCTATTCCCATATTGATAAGAGTTTTTATCAAGAATGGGTGTTGCAACTTATCGAATGCTTTCTCTGCATCTATTGATGTGACCACATTTTTATTTTTATTTTTGTTGATATTATGTATTATGTTGATTAATTTACATATTTTAAACCATCCTTGCATTCCTGTAATGAATCCTACTTGGTTGTGGTGTATGACCTTCTTGATGAGGTATTGGATTCTATTTGCCAGAATTTTGTTGAGGATCTTTGCATCTGTGTTCTTCAGGGATATTGGTCATAGTTTTCTTTTCTTTTCTTTTCTTTTCTTTTTTTTTTTTTTTTACAGCATCTCTGTCTGATTTGGGCATCAAAGTGATGTTAACTTCATTAAAACTATTTGGGAGTGTTTCTGTTTCTTCAATTTTATGAAATATCCTAAAATAAAGTGGTAGTAGTTCTTCTTGAAAGATTCAAAAGAATTCATTAGTGAATCCATCTGGGACCAGGCATTTGATTTTGGGAAGACTTTTGATTACCATTTTAATTAAATAAGATTTTTGCTTGGATTTTTCCTCCATGTTTGTTCTATGTTTGTTCTGTCTATTCAGATGGGTTTCTTGTAGGCAGCAAAATGTTGGATTCAGCTCTTTAATCCATTTTGCCTCTCTGTGTCTCTTAACTCTTAAATTGATGTTGAAATAGATCATTATCATAGGATTTAGTGTCATCTTTATATAGGAGTTTTGTGTGTCTGTTGGTCTGTTTTTTGTCTTAAAGTAGCCTTTTCTGGTTTTTTAAGGTTGGTTTTTATTTTGTAAAGTTTCTGAGCTGTTGTTTATCTGTGAAGTTATGTATACTTCCCTCATACCTGAAAGTGAGTCTGGCTAGATGGCAGTATTTTAGGGCAAAGGCATTCATTTTGTTGAGTTTTGTCATTATTATACCACCACTGTCTTCTGGCATTGAAGACTTCTTGTGACAGGTCTGCTGTGAATTTTAAAGATGCTCCTTTAAATGAAAATTCTCTTTTAGATCTTGCTGTTCTTAGTATTCTATCCCTATCTGTGGGATTCCTCATTGTGACTAGGATTTGTCTTGGGCTGTTCTTATTTGGATCTCTTCTAACTGGTATTCTTAGGACATGCAAAATTTGGTTGCATGCAGGGCAGTATTTAGCTCAGGGAGTTTCTCAGAAATTATATCCTTAACTGTCAATTCTTCTAGGGATTTTTTTTCTGTGTCTCTGGGACTCCAATTATTCTTTTTGCTGTCTGTTGAGTTATCAAAGACTTCTATTTTCATCTGTTACATTCATTGAGTATTTTTTTCAGTTGTCTGATAATTTGCTTTAATGCTCATTTCCCATCTCTTCTGTTGTATGGAGTTGTTATGCATCTGATCTTCTAGCTCACTGATTAGCTGCTGTTAATCTGTTGGAGATGATTTCCATTGAGGTTATTATTTTATCAATTGAAATTTCAGACCTGCTATTTCAGTTTGGAGTTTTCTGATTGTTTTATTTGTAGTCTGTTAAGCTCGAGCTATGCTTTCTTTGAATTCTATGAGCATTCTCCATATTTTTTCTCTAAATTCCTTATCTGAGAGGCTAACTAGATTGTTGGTTCTTTTTTGGGTGTCAGAGCTGTCATCTTCATTCTTATGTGTGGAATTGGCCTACGCATTGTTCCCCCATTGTGTTACTTGTAGTGTGTTTTTCTTCTATGCATTATGGTGGAGTTAATTGGCTAGAAGATGTGCATGGCCACGAAGAGGCATGGTCCTCTGACCACCACACCCTTTGTGGTCAGAGACAGCCTACCTTGCTGGTGAGTCTTCATAAAATTAAGTTCGCTAGTGTCTTCCTCAGCACGCTCACACAGAAAATATGTAAGCCAAGTATGATAGTAATGCAGAAGTCTTTAAAAGCCCACGGGCAGGAGTCCTGGCTACCACCTTGTGGGCAGAGACAGCTTACTGTACTGGTGAGCCTTTGATGGGATTAGTTAGCTGAGTCTTTCTCATCAGCCTCATGCAGAAAATCAGGAAAGCCCCAGATATTGACTATTTGAAGGGATCTATATACTATGGCCAAGGAAATGGCTCAGTAATAGAGCATTTGCCTAAAAAATTATGGAAGGAAGGAAGGAAGGAAGGAAGGAAGGAAGGAAGGAAGGAAGGAAGGAAGGAAGGAAGGAAGGAAGGACGGAAGGAAGAAGGAAGGAAGGAAGGAAGGAAGGAAGGAAGGAAGGAAGGAAGGAAGAAGGAAGGAAGGAAGGAAGAGGAAGGAAGAAGGAAGGAAGGAAGAAGGAAGAAGGAGAAGAAAGGAAGGAAGAGAAGGAAGGAAGAAAGAAGGAAGGAAGGAAGGAAGGAAGGAAGGAAGGAAGGAAGGAAGGAAGGAAGGAAGGAGGGAGGGAGGGAGGGAGGAGGGAGAGAGGGAGGGAGGGAGGGAGGGAGGAGGAAGGAAGGAAAGAGAGAGGGAAGGAAGGAGGGAAGGAGGGAGGGAGGAAGGGAAGGAGGGAGGAAGGAAGGAGACAAAAGATTTGTCTTGATATACTGTTATTGAGAAAAAGAAGTAAAGCATAATTTTTGTGTAAAGGGAAATAAAGAGTACTAGTAGATTCTAGATTATTGTCTCCACTATTTATTACTGGCTTTTAGTGTTCTCTGTAATGGGCAGATTGAAAACGATGACTGAAAACCTAAAGAAAGGATTTCAAACACTGCTTAAGAAGTTAGCAGCACATAGCTCTATCCAATAGTTATAAAATACAGACACAATATCTTCAGGTATAGAAAACATTTTGAGACTCATTTACTGTTATGGTTTTTCATTAAGTCTTTTATTCCAAAAGAAACGTTGAAACTCATTAGTGAGAATTAATTAAAAAAAACAAACAGAAAACTTACTGGAAACTTTAAACATTCGTTATAGTTTCTAGTAAAATATGTTTTCCAGAGAGATAGCATGAAGATAATGCACTTGCCCTGCATGCAGAAGGTCGGTGGTTCAATCCTGGCATCCCATATGGTCCCCCGAGCCTGCCAGGAGCGATTTCTGAGCATAGAGCCAGGAGTAACCCCTGATGCTGCCGGGTCTGACCCAAAAACAAAAAATGTTTTCCAATATAATTTTGATACATGTTTTAACTTTACCCAAATTTTGTTTTCCTTGATACTAGTGGATAGTAGTGTGGTTGTTCAGTGATAAAAATAAATAGCTTGTACCGACAATTTTCAAGTAACTGAAGTTCTAATTATCAAAAATTATATAATAGTTTTTGACATGCTTTAATTTAACAGCTGATAGCATCGCAGTGTTTTCTCAAAATATGAGTTTTCTTTATATTTTTTAACAAGTCATTTGAACCTGTCTAGAAGAAAAGACAAAGAATGATATAATTCTAATAAATGTGTTTCTGATGTATTAACATTTTCTTAACAAAAACAAAGGATAAAATGCTATTGCAGATGAAATTCATGAATTCAGTAAATTTTTGATAAAATTTAATGAAAAAAAGATACATTAAAATAAAATGGCATTTATTTACCCAGAGAATAGTCATAGAATAACCGATGGGTAGAGATTGTATGGTTTTGTTTGTGAAATTGTGTGTAGGAATGTTCATGTGCTTAAATACTATTGAAAACTGAAAGAAAATTCAGTAAAAAGAAACTAGGAAGTGGAGGAACCTTATGTTTCAGTAGACTTATGCTCTGTGTTGAGTCATTTAGGGTAGACCTAAAAAATGTATCCTAAATTTGATTTCTTATTTAAACAAAACAGAAAAAGACCAAAGAGAAATTTCCTCTTCTTTGTTGTTTTGTTTTGTCAAATATTCTTGCCTTAAACATAAACTATTCATTCTTATTCCTGTTCTGTATAGACAACTTTATGCTGTCTAAAGTTATTTAAACCATTTGTCAACATTAACCATGGAAATTTTAAGAAAACAATAATGTGCAAAAATCACTTAAAATTGCATTTCCACATTTTATGAAAGTTTCTGTATCCTTTGGAATTAAGTCTATCAGTGCTATAAAAGGGTCATTATTAATGACAAACTGAATGTACTTTATAATGTATTTATGATATACTTATTATATATTTTAAAATAATATTCTCTATAGCCTCTTTGATGTTAACTGGACTTAAAAAAGAATGGGATATGTCCCTAGTAGAATTGGATGATAGATAAAGGTATCAGTGGATTTCTTACCAAAAAAAAAATAATTCCCAACTGATAAATTTAATTGAGCACTAGCCAAGAAGTTACTGATCCAACAATAGCAATAAACAATTCCCTAAGTGACACAAATGACTTTATAACATAACTAGTGTTGAGGAAATAATAGATTAAATCATATGTTCTTACCTAACTTATGGCAACAAAGTCTAGGTATTGTGCATAGTTTATTGACCTAAAAAATTTTTTTGTTTTGGTTTCTCAGCCACTCCAGTAATGCGTCAGGGATTACTCCAGACTATGCGCTCAGAAATTCCTCCTGGCTTGGGGTACCATATGGAATGTGGGGGATCGAACTGCTGTTTCATCCTACGACTAGCGTACAAAAAGGCAGGACACCTTACCGCTCTGGCCCCAAACATAAAATGTTTAAATAAATATTTTTGACTTGTAACTCTGTTACATTTTAAGGAAGAGGAGGAAGGAAGGAAGGAAGGAAGGAAGGAAGGAAGGAAGGGAAGGAAGGAAGGAAGGAAGGGAAGGAGAGGAAGGAAGGAGGGAGGGGAGGGAGGAGGGAGGGAGGGAGGGAGGGAGGGAGGGAAGGAAGGAAGGAAGGAAGGAAGGAAGGAGGAGGGAGGAGGGGAGAGAGGGAGGGAGGAAATAGGGAGGGAGGGTAGGAATGACGGAGGGAGGGAAGGAAGGAGGGAGGGTGGGGAAGGGGGAAGAAAGGAGGGAGGGAGGGAAGGGAGGGAGAAAGAGAGGGAGAGAAAGAAGGAAGGAAGGAGGGAGGGAGGGAGGAAAGGAGGAGGGAGAGAAGGAGGAGGGAAGGAAGGAGGGAGGGAGGGAAGGGATGCAGGGAAGGGAGGGAGAAAGGAAAGGAAGGAGGGGAGGGGAGGGAGGGAGGGATGGAAGAAGTGAGGGAGGAAGGGAGGGAAGGGAGAAGGGAAGGAGGGAGGAGAAAAGAAGGAATGGGCAAAGGAAGGGAGGAAGGAAAAGAAGAAGGAAGGGAGGGAGGGAGGAAGAGGAAGGAAGGAGACAGAGAGGGAGGGAGGGAGAGGAAGGAACATTTTAACAATCGAGGAATTACTGCTGAGTGCTTCTGAGGTAAAGAGGTAATCAAAAGCAAAGAACGCTCTGTATCTTTTTACATTAAATCAACAGAAACAAGACACAACTAACAGATAACTCACAATTTTAACAAAACTGACTGTTTAGTTTACTACATTTTATCTAAACAGCCTATTAGAATATTTATTAATTTGACCTTATTTTGATTGTTAAAGGGAAGATGTGGACAAAAATATTTTTATATTTTTTCCTCAAGAGATTGAATATGTTTTTTTTTGGGGGGGGGGGCTGTTTTTTTGTTTGGTTTGGTTTGGTTTGGTTTTTGGGCCACACCTGGTGGTGCTCAAGGGTTACTCCTGGCTGTCTGCTCAGAAATAGCTCCTGGCAGGCACGGGGAAGATATGGGACACCGAGATTTGAACCAACCACCATAGGTCCTGGATTGGCTGCTTGCAAGGCAAACACTGCTCTTGAATTTTTTTGTCATCTCTTTCTGCTCCTTTAGATAACTACAAACCCACATACTCAATTAGTCTTTGATATTGAGAGCTGCAATGTAATATAGTTTAGAGGGATTATTATTTATGTATTTTTCTAATTTTTATCAACTGTCTTTAAAAATTCCATAAAACCATTCATATTTTCTTATTTATATGTTCTGAAAAATTAATCCAAATAAAGAGCATTAATTTTGAGGACATGTATTAACAGACTAATCTTGTTGGGTTTTGTTTTTTGTACTTTTTCTGATATATTTGTGTTTTGCCTATAATTCTCAGGAGATTTACTCTTTAAGAAAGTTAGCATCCCAGGGGCCGGAGTAGTACCACAGTAGTAGAGTGTTCGCATTGCACGCAGCTGACCCAGGATGAATGTGGGTTTGATCTTGGGCATCCCATATGCTTCCCTGAGCCAGGAGAGATTTCTGAGATTTCTGAATAACCTCTGAGTGCCGCCAGGTGTGGCCAAAGAGGCAAAAGCAAACAAAAATTAGCATCCTAATCCATGAACAATTATTATTGACACAAATATGTTTTTTTCCTACTTGAATTTCAAGGTTAACAGATAAAATTTCTTTCTGGTAATCATTGCGAATCATTTGGAGAATTCCATTCCACAAGTTACCTCTTGCTCTGAACCTTGAAAGTTATATTACAGCACAAATGGCATTCATGTACTCATAATTCTCTTAATGTTCATACTTTTCACTCAAATTTTTATAGTCTAGTGAAAATATACCTGGAGAGAAAAAGAAATTTCCACTTAAAAGGCAATTAATAACATACTTTAGATTTTTCATAGCTCCATGACTTCACATAAACTATACTTTTAACATACCTAGTATGGCCCAAGAATGGTGAAGTAGTTTTGCCTTCCATTGCAAGCAGTTTCACAGAATAACTAATTGGTCCCGCAGGCCATATTGCCTTGGAGAAAAGAAGAGAAAATAACTAATTGGCTGACAGTTTGTTTGTTTTTTTCTCCACTGACAAATCAATCATATACCTTTAGTGTGCTTTAATTTATCATATTTAAGATAGTTATCAGGTTTGATTTTATTTTTCCACTGAGGAAATAAGTAATCAACTCTTTACAAAATGATATACCATTTTCTATTATGCTAGTATGCAATTTAGCTGTACACTATTTAATTTTAGATTTTGGGTAAATTTGATCACTGGAAAATGCAATAAAATATATCATTTATGATGATATGACAAACTTGAAAAATTAGTGCTTTGGTGCAACACATAAGCAAAAATCAGTTCTTGGCACAATGTTGCTATATATCTGTATACACATGAAACCAAACCAGTCGTTTTTAACTTTGTGAATAATTTGTCATGTTTCATTCTGTCCTTTTGAATGTTCCACAGTAAAAAAAAATTACCTTATGGGCAATTAGTTATGCAATAACAATGCTTTCAGTGAAAATGCTTGCAACAAAATTAACAGGTTGCTTTGTATAATACAATATTCCCTTCACCCAAAATCAACAACAAACTGAAGGTTAACTAAAATATTCCTATATAAAATTTAGAAAAATAGTGTTGCGGTACAATAGATAGACATGGGGGAAAAGGGGGGGGGGCATACTCAAATACAAGAAGAATAAGTGCATATTTGTAAGATTAAAACCTTTCTGCTCCTCTTGTTTACTTTCTATATTTTTCATTCATTCTTTCATAATCTTTGTGCACATTACTTTGGTAATTCTCATGTTTCTTTGGGAAATAATATTTTTAATTATTTTTTCCCCTCCAAAGTCTTTTAATTGTCATTTCCATATTTCTCTCTTTATTGATATTATTAAATGCTTCACTAAGAGGAGAACTAGCTACCCATTTCTAGTCACCATGTACATTAAATGCTTTGCTTCTGTACCCAATACTCTAATTTTATTATAGAGGATAATGTTTTTGCTAACAGGCTAATATCTTCATTAATGGATGAGTACAATTCCCCTCTCAGCAATCAAGAGTTCAGTCCTATGATTATCTTTTCTCATTTCCTACTTCATAATAGATATTATCTAGTATTAAGGTACATCAGCAATAACATTTTAGCATATTAATATTATTTTGAAAACCATCTCTGCCCCACAATGCTCTTATTATTGTACTATATTTATCTGTTCTTTTTTTTAATTTATTTAAACACCTTGATTACATACATGATTGTGTTTGGGTTTCAGTCATGTAAAGAACACTACCCATCACCAGTGCAACATTCCCATCACCAATGTCCCAAGTCTCCCTCCTCCCCACCCGACCCCCCGCCTGTACTCTAGACAGGCTCTCCATTTTCCTCATATATTCTCGTTATTAGGACCAGTTCAAAATGTAGTTTATTTCTCTAACTAAACTCATCACTCTTTGTGGTGGAGCTTCCTGAGGTGAGCTGGAAACTTTCCAGCTCTTTTCTCTTTTGTGTCTGAAAATTATTATTACAAGGTGTCTTTCATTTTTCTTAAAACCCATAGATGAGTGAGACCATTCTGCATGTTTTCTCTCTCTCTCTGACTTACTTCACGTCAGCATAATAGATTCCGTGTACATCCCATGTATAGGAAAATTTCATGACTTCATCTCTCCCTGACAGCTGCATAATATTCCAGTTGTGTATATGTGACCACAGTTTCTTTAGACCATTCGTCTGTTGAAGGGCATCTTGGTTGTTTCCAGAGTCTTGCTATGGTAAATAGTGCTGCAATGAATATAGGTGTAAGGAATGGGTGTTTTGTATGTATTTTTGTGTTCCTAGGGTTATATTCCTAGGAGTGGTATAGCTGGATCGTATGGGGAGCTCGATTTCCAGTTTTTGGAGGAATCTCCATATCGCTTTCCATAAAGGTTGAACTAGACGGCATTCCCACCAGCAGTGGATAAGAGTTCCTTTTCTCTCCACATCACCGCCAACACTGTTTATTTCTCATTCTTTGTGATGTGTGCCATTTCTCTGTGGTGTGAGGTGGTATCTCATCGTTGTTTTGATTTGCATCTCCCTGATGATAGTGAACTCAATATAGCCATTGTCTATAACTATTACCTTCACTTCCTCATCTTCATTTCTCTTAAGCTAACTTGCCCTGCAAATATTCTCTACTGAACACTTAGCCTATGACATCTACTCTAAGCATTTACTTCCATGTCTAAAAGAGACATCCCAAATTAAATATGTCCCTGACCAAATTCTTGATTTTATTTTACTTTTACCTCAAACTAAACTTGTTCTCCTTTTTCATTTGTTACATTCACCTAATATATTAATCCTGTAAATTTCTCCTTTATCAAGTTTTACTCAATGACATCAATTGGCTTTCTTATTTCTCTGTTTACTTATGTTATTTTATTTTTGTTACCCAGAATAATCTTGTAAAAACATGCATCACTGATTTATTAACCTTATTTAAAAATTTTAGCAGTATCAATAGAAACATTTATGAACTTCTTACAGTGGGTTCTCAAGTTATTTAATGAAGGTAGTTCAAAGTATATGACATTTTTATATATGGTCTATGGATAAAATAATATAAATAAGATAAATAAGATATATAAGATAAATAATTTTTCTGCCCTGCATGCTGCATATATTCTATTTTATAATTATAATAAGATAATTGTAAGAATGATCAAATATAGCACTCCTTCATGAAGTGAATATAATTTTATTTTAATTTGTGGCCACACGCAGTGGTGCTCAGCAGCTACTTCTGCACTCAGGAATCATACCTGGAAGCATCAGGAGAGCATCTTACAGTGGGCCTCAAACTATGGCCCACGGGCCACATATTGTATTTGTATCTGTTTTGTTTCTTCATTGCAAAATAAGATATATGCAGTGTGCATAACAATTTGTTCATAAGTTTTGTTTTTACTATAGTCAGACCCTCCAATGGTCTGAGGGACAGTGAACTTGCCCCCTGTTTAAAAAGTTTGAGGACCCGATATCTAGGATCAAACTTGCATTGGTTGCATAAAAGGCAAGTTTCCTACCAATGGTACCTCTATGGATTCAAAATAAATTATAATTTTATTATTTTTACTGGCCTAACTTATAATTTTATGGATGCATTTTTTACTAAAATGTGTATTCCCATATCAAAATATAAAAAATATTTATTTCAAAGTTTCCAATATATGGTATAAGTGCATTTGATTCTTCCTCAGAATCATTATTACAATATCAATATTACTATGTCAATTCAATGATCTCTCTTTATCCTTTATCAACATTTTTTAATCTATAAAACAAAGAGTTTGAATTAGTGGTTAAAAACTCTTCTTAGTAAAGTGATACTAATTTCCAACACAATAAGAAAACTATTTGAGAGTTTACTCTCTTCTATAAATGTAAACAAATACTCTATTCTCTTTTTATGAGGAGGTTCTGCTGACTTCAAATTCTTTGAATAGTTAAATGTTGCATTTAGAAAGATATAATTAAGAGCAGAAAGATGGATAATAACAGAGATGTATTTTACCAGCTCAAATATGATCAAATAAATTTGAGGCAATTATTAAAACTATAATTTTAAAATGAAAAATGGCCACATGGGACTATTACAAGGTTTACAAGTCTGTCTTATAGCTTGCATTTGGGAGACCAGGAGTCCATTTTCAGCATTCAGGGATTCATGATCCCCTGCAAGCAATGCTGTCAGTGGCCCTCCAAACTAAATTACAACAAAAATATCAATGTAATAAAATGAAAAGCACACACATAACCCAATGTAGTTATTGATATTTAAATTTTATTTTCATATACCATAATATGTAGAATGTATCTTATTTTTAACAATAACTGTTCAGAAAACAGAACAGCCAAATGTAAACCTATTTTTTAACCACCCCCAAACTAACATAAGTTCATCGTGACCAATAGTTTGATATAAAGTAAAAATACTATAAGTTCATATATTATAAAACAAGTAAAACTTACATTGAATTTATACTTGAAATGTCTTCATGAATTGTATCCCAATAGCAAATACAATTAAAATTAAGATAGTTAAAATTATATTAAGGATTTACATTAAACAAAACTAAACAGAATAATAAAAGACACTTAAATGGAGAAAATTACTTAGTATTATACACCTAAAAAGGACTGATATGTATGTTTTATAAGTAAGTTTCATAACATTTACAACTATAAAGGAATTGGTCTATAATACAGAGTGATTTTCAAAGTTGTTGACACATATTGATTGGAGTAAAAAAATTATGGATATTATACTGCCTTTATACTTAGGGCAATTTTATTAAGTAGTCTTATAATATGTAGAAAATTGACTTATAAATTTTCTTAATATAATTATATATACTATGTAAATTTATTTTCTATATTGTAAATACCTGATGTATTTGTTATGTTACATATTATATTGCAATACATTTATTGGAAGTATACCTCTGTGCACTAAATGTTCTAGCATTAATGTTTTTCACTTTGTTTCTTGCTAAATATCTACTAAAGATTTGTCTTTTTATCAATTTTTAAAACTCTAAAATATACTACTTGTTTTATGTCCAGTTAACTTGGGTCCTAGGAGAGTCTTAGCTGCAACTGTAATTCTGAGATATATTGCAAATAGTAAGTCATTAGTCACTATTAATATCTACTAATGTTTAGATAAAGAAGTTCAGGGGTAGATCCAAAATTTAATCTATGACACTGCTAAAAATAATAATAAAATTAAACAATGAAGACAGTTAATTGGTCGTAAATTACTGTTAAAGCCTACAATTGTTTTACATTACACTCTCTATCAAACTTATCTATTTAAAAGACATGGTATGTGGGACCAAATATACAGTATAGGGGTTACTACTCTTGTCCTGATTTGGGCTGACTCCAGTTTGATTCCCCAAAACTGCAGGTGTCATTCCTGAGCACATAGCCAAGAATTTTAGAACACTATTGATGGTCAGAAAATAAAACTATAAAATTTTCAAAAATATTAAGTATACAAAAAGATTTAACTGAATGTTATATTATTGATAAACATCTAAATTTATATAGCTTAATTAAATTCTTGCTTTAAGAGTTTAAAGCTTTTATAGTGCATCATTGTATTTATTTATACTTAAATCATTAGAAATAATAATCATTATGTTACATGAACTTAAATTGCTAAAGTTTATTAAGAAAGCAAGAAAATTGCATTATTAATTCTTTCACTTAGTTTGTTTGACAAATAACTTAGTTGTGTTTTGCTTTCCTATATTCAGTCTTATGGTATACTTGGAGAAAAGTTCAAAGTTTTTCCATATGTGGGAAAAAAACTTTTAGATGAAAAGAAAAGAGAACTCTGCCTTTATCTTTTCCTTATCTGTCAGAGAACATGGACAGAGGTGGTTTTTTCAGATGTGCATTATTCAAAGCAACTTGGCCCTTTCTTTTGCATTGTAGTAGGATAATTTTGTGCATACTCTTTTCTATACTTGGTTAATATCTAAACTATTTTTTTTCAATTGATGTGCCCTCAACTTACTTTAAACTCTCCTAAATGTCCTCCTTTGCAACTTTTCTTAACTTTTGTTATCTTTGGTGTTTTCTGAGAAAATTTCCATCCTAATATCAGTACTTTAGTAACTGCTACATCTCATTACTTTGTTTTTGTATTTGGTCCTCAAATGGCAGCATGCATGGTTACTCCTGGCTCTGTGCATAAAAATTACTCTGGCAAGGGCTGGAGCTGTGATGCTAGAGGTAAGGCCTTGCAAGTGGTGGCTTAGGACGGATAATGGTTCGAACCTCCAGCATCCTATATGGTCCCCCAAAGCCAGGAGCAATTTCTGAGCACATAGCTCAGAGTAACCCCTAAACGTCAACAGGTGTGACTCCCCCCCAAAAAAAGAAAAGAAAAAGAAATTACTCTGGCATGCTCAAGAGAACATATGGGATGCCAGGAATAGAATCCCACTTAGCCATGTGAAATGCATAAACCCAACCAGCTGTCCTATCGCCCTGACTGCAGCTAAATGCTATGTCTTAATGAATTATTTAATTAAATTTATTGAGTTGAATATTGGTAATATTGTCATTTTAAAATTTGTACAGTGTTAGGGTTTGAACTCAGGTCACATGTGTAGTAGTCATGACATTTAATTGTTGGTTTTGACATATAATTGCTTTAAAATAATGAAATATTACATTAAAAATCATTTATAAAACCAAACCATGTAGAGTGTTTGCCTTGCAGGTGGCCAACCAAGGTTTGATACCATCACCACATATAGTCCTACAGGACCCACCAGAAGTGATCTCTGAGCACAGAAACAGTAAGTACATAACTCTGAAAATCACTAGAAATGGTACAAAACTGATAATTCATAGAAATGGTATGAAAACTGATAATCCATAGATTTGAGAAAATAAGAAGAAATGGGGGCTGGAGAGAGAGCACAGAGGTAGGGTGTTTGCCTTGCATGCTACCAACCTAGGACTGACCTGGGTTTGATTCCCTGCATCCCATATGGTCCCCTGAGATTGCCAGGAGCAATTTCTGAGCACAGAGCCAGGAGTAACCTCTGAGTGCCACTGGGTGTGGCCCAAAAACCAGAAAGAAAGAAAGAAAGAAAGAAAGAAAGAAAGAAAGAAAGAAAGAAAGAAAGAAAGAAAGAAAGAAAGAAAGAAAGAAAGAGAAAGAAAGAAAGAAAGAGAAAGAAAGAAAGAAAGAAAGAAAGAAAGAAAGAAAGAAGAAAGAAAGAAAGAAAGAAAGAAAGAAAGAAAAAGAAAGAAAGAAAGAAAGAAAGAAAGAAAGAGAAAGAAAGAAAGAGAAAGAAGAAAGAAAGAAAGAGAAGAGAGAAGAGAGAAGAAAGAAAGAGAGAGAGAAAGAAAGAAAGAAAGAAAGAAAGAAGAAAGAAAGAAAGAAAGAAGAAAAAGAAGAGAAAAGAAAGAAAGAAAGAAAGAAAGAAAGAAAGAGAAGAAGAGAAGAAGAAGAAAGAAAGAAAGAAAGAAAGAAAAAGAAAGAAGAAAGAAAAAGAAAGAAAGAAAGAAAAAGAAAGAAAAAGAAGAAAGAAGAAAGAAAGAAAGAAAAAAGAAAGAAAGAAAGAAAGAAAGAAAGAAAGAAAGAAAGAAAGAAAGAAAGAAAAGAGAGAGAGAGAGAAGGAAGGAAGGAGGGAGAGAGGGAGGGAGGGAGGGAGGGAGGGAGGGAGGGAAGGAAGGAAGGAAGGAAGGAAGGAAGGAAGGAAGGAAGGAAGGAAGGAAGGAAGAAAGAAAAAGAAAAAAGGAAGAAAGAAAATAAGAATAAATACTTTTCACTTTATGCAAACATAAATGTATCAGTCAATATTTTAGATAAAATGCAAATATTTCATTATTAAAGTTAATATTAAATAATTTAATATTTAAAAACACAAAGAGGGCTGTAAATATTTTATATTTTTTTATCCACGGTGTTATCTAATAACATGTTTATATAAAACCAGGATTTTCACACATACTCACATGTAAATTTTAACAAAAGCTCAGTTGTTTAATTCTCTTTATTATATTTATACAAATGTTAAAATTATTCCCCCATACCATTATATATTCTAGTACATAAGTTTTAACAGCTGTCATTGTATTTATAGACCTATCTTTTTGATCAATTCCATATTGGTTTAATATATATATTGACTATATATATTGACTATTTCAAAAAACTTTACTATTTTTACAGTGTTGTAATAAATGTTCTTACTGGTAATTTTGGGGATCTCTAATGATTTTGATAGTCTGAATTTTCATATGTAGAATACTGGATTTTCAAAAATGTAGCATATATCTATAAGCTTTAAATATAAGCTTTAAATATTGTATCATTATCAAATATAAACTTTGTACTAAAAGTCAGAGATAGTACTAAAGGATAATTTTTTATAGTTTGAAAAATAGGTAGCAATTATCATTAGAAACCATAGATAATATGTATCTTCACCCATTCTAGGAATATTGATGAGTTTCCATATTTTTTCAATTTTATCAATTAAAAATCTACCATTTTCCAGACCATATGCATAGTACAATGGATATGTTACTTGCCTTACATATAGTTGACCTGGGTTTTATCCTAGGGTGGGTACATATTTGGTTCCCAAGTGTACTATATATAGTAAACACCAGAAATGATCCATGTGAACAGTCAGAAGTAATTTTTAAGCATTTCTGGGTGGGTCCCTCAAGAAAACAAAACAAAGCATTTTTGAAAAGTTAATATGGACTGAGGTAACATTTGATAATTGATATGAGAACATGTACTCAACTAGAAAAATTCTAAAAACATGTTACTATTTCATTGATAATAATTATTTAAATCTAATAGGGAATACAACCGAGGGTATTTTATTATAAGCAGGCCCAATTTATTACTGTGTGCCTTAAATGAATCCTGTTTAGTCATGACATTTTAGCAAGAAGCTAAACGGAACCACATTTAATTGGTTTGTTATGCTGAAGAAAAGAACTACCAATTAGGACATAGGCTATGGAAACACAAGCCAGCTGCACTGTTACTGAAAAAGTGAACACACAGGTATTTTTATAATTATTGTACTAAATATATATAAAGTTATTATGTCTCAAAAACTATTTCTTCTGGCATTGATTTATTTGTACATAAAACAATTAAACTCACCTGACTTGTCAATTAATCACTATATATTTTTCTTTCCATTTAAATTGATTTGTTTTCTAGTTTTGTTTTGTTTTGATAGGCATATGCAAGAATCACTAAAAAAAAGACAGATGGAGGAGGACAGAATAACAAAGCAAACTACTTAGTCTAATTAAATTGATTTTAAATACAGATTCTACAGCTTACAAGTTCACTGAGCATGAGCAAGTTACTATTTGTCTAGAACTCATGTCCTCCAAAATATAACGATGATAATAATGATCATAAATACTGTGAGGGTACTTATATATAATTTTAAAAGGAATTTAAAAATACCAATATGCATAATAACTAGTGAAAATTCACCTACTATTACTAATTGAATAAAAGAAAATTTGTACTGATTTAAGCTATGAAGGTCAAAATTTATAAGAACTCAGAAGTAACAGATGCATAACTAGTCATAACTCAAAAAGTAGATTTTTGAAGAAGTCTTTCTTAGCTGCCTTATCTATATGGAAAACTAAGCATGGCACCAATATTCTACCTTTTTCTATACTCACATATTTTGTTAATATATCAATTTACCTACTTAATTCAGAAAGTAGAAATAATGGGCACAAGAATAAAGTGGAAGTGATGTTAATCAACAACCTCACCTATTTCCACATGCTGCTTTTTCCTCTTTATTGTTTTGTTTTGGTTTGATTGTGGGCCACACCCACTCATATTTACTGCTTACTCCTAGATCTAACCTCAAGAATTATTTTTCCTGGTTCTCAGGAGATCATATAGTATATTGAGAATCAAACCCAGGTTGGCAGATTACAGGCAAATACCAACCCTATTGTTTTTCCAGGCCCATATCTTATGTTTATTCTTAAGAGAATATTCCCTGGCTGTGGTCAGCTGGAGAACATGGATTAGAGTAAAGACCCAGCTGTGATTGTTATCTCCAGACTCAATATCTGACCTACAAAGACAATCAAGAGACGAGTCAGTAATTCAAAAGCAGGGAAGTTTATTACTAGCATGCTGGGCATCACCTCTCCCAGGTAGCAAACACCCATATGGGAGTTACAGGCCCTTTTATAGGGCTGCTAAGGATTCAAACTAGAGGTAAAACACTACAGGTCTTTAGTACATGTTGTGTCAGTCAGTTTTAAACTGGTTTGCTAAAGTAGTAGAGGAGGGTCTAAGGCTCTGGAGCCCAGACCCTTGTCATTCAGGTTTTTATGACCCTGGTCATAAGTTTTATCACCTGCAGGCCCACAGGTGTTGCTAGTTTATCTAACAGTCCTGGTACTTGAAGTTCCTGGAACTGGCTGTCTGGGACTAGTCCCTCTTTTGTAAGACTGAGCCTGTCATAACAGTCCTATGTCTAAAGCAAAAAATGGTTACAGAAGCAAAACAGCAGTAGTTGATTTTAAACCTACTTTCACTTCTAACACACTGATTTTGAGCAAACTGGCCTTCTACAAATTTCACAGTGAACCAAGAACAAGTAGAAATAGATTTAGCTCAACCCAGATTAGCAAAATGACCAGACCATGGACATGTAAATCAAAACAACAACATGTTTGTTATTGCTTGATGCAAGAAAATACATCTCTGATTTAGAACTTTTTCTTTTATATATAGTATCACACCATTATAATTTGATTTAATTAGTGTGACAAAGCTTTGCAGAAACCAACTTGAAGAAACCAGATATTTGGGATTTCACTGTGATATCAGCTCAGGTTGGGCGAACTCCAAAGATACATTTCAGGGTGGGGAAATAGTACAAAGAACAGGACACCCTTTCTACCTCTATACCACATGCTCACTAGCCCCCAACATCATCTTTTATAGCCTTCAAGAACCTGGAACACCACTAGGTGAGGTCCTGCTGGTTCTGGCACCAAAAAAAGCCACAAAGCACTGAATATAGCTTATATTTATTCATAATTCATAAAATTTCTGTTTTTGTTGACTAGAAGTTGATTAATACAGTTTTTTAAATGACTTCAAGATAAAATTTCTAGAGTAATCATGACTTATTACTTCAAACTGGCTAGTTCTTCTTGTTCTAAAAATGACAGTGCAAAATTAGTAATTTAAATGAGCACAAATGAGTTAAAAACACTTTTAGAGGAATAAATAATCTTTTTATAGTTACCTAATAATTAATAATAAGGAATTTTAACCTGAAAACCATACAAAACTGATCTAATCAGTAGATTTAGAGGGAATGAGACAAATTTGGTAAATGAGTATTGAATTCTTCTGTTGCAAAACCTTTTTAGAAGGCATCTTTTCTTTTTAAAAGCTTAAATTAAATTAAACAATATAGCAGGAATTATTAAAGAAAAGAAAGCCAAGCAAGCAGTTTCAAAAAAAGAAGAAAATGTTCTCCCCTTTGCACTTTAAAGATTATCTAGACATTTTATGGACATAAGAAAATTATAGGAGAGCAATCCTGGGAGAATAAGTATATCCAATTTGAATAAAAGCTGTCATCAGTTACACTGAATGAAATATCCTTGTTCTGTCTACTCCCCAAAGGAAAAGTCTATTTTTCTGTTTTTGAGGCTGCCAGTCATGCTGCAGTGAACATGAGACATCATCTGAGTCACTTTTCTTTCAGCCATAATCTCTTCTCACAGTGACAAATGAATCACAGAAATCAATCTCAACTCTGACTCAAAATAATCTACTGTGGGAATTTTATTTGAAAAGAATAAAAAGAGGCAACCTAAAATTTCACATGAACAGCCAGATAGAATGAGTGTGAGTCTAAACTCAGTGTCAAGTGGGTACTAAAAGGATTTCAGAGCTCTGGTATGTTGGGGAAAGCATAGATTCTAAGATGGAAGTGGTAAGTTCCCATCCTGTCCCATGGCCTATTAGCTGCTTAAGTGGGTAAGTTAGTCAACCTCTGTGGGATTCATTTGTCAAAAATGGGAGATGATATCTACATAGTAGCATTATTATGTGTATTCTGCACCATATTTTGGCTTCTTTTACATTCTAATTGAAGCATTGATCAGAAATCAAATTAGGCCCTAATCAATCTCATCATTATTTTGCCCTATATCATTCAATACTAAAACATGGTTCAACATATTTTCTGCAAGAATATTAATATTCCAGCTATCTAATTAAATGACAATTTCTCCAAAGTATTGCTTTCTATTTATTAAATGCCTCTTCAGTTTTGAGTAATTTGAAGATACTTTGCTTCAAAGGGACTTGGTAAATGTCATAGATATTTTGGAGAAAAGAAATAATAAATTGTTGGTCTATGGACTTATATGGATTTATAAAACATTTCAGGAACAATACCAAAAACTAAATCAAAACAGAAAGAAACATTTACTGGGGCATTTTCTCCTTATTAGGAACATTTTGCAGTATTTCTATTATTATTTCTTCTCAATTAGTGCCTCATGAACAAACTCAAGGCATGCAGTTGGTTTTCAATCACTAATAAGAATAAGACAATAATGGTATATCAATGGAAGTTTTTCCGAATTCTCTGCTCTGTCTACTTATTAGACACAATTATTGTCACGTTAAAAAACCTCTTAGCGATTGCTGCATTCCCATTAGAAAATTTTGGATCCAGAAGCAATATAGGAGAACAGAGGTTTATTAGGGTTGTTTTTTATGTTGAACAAAAGTTGTGTTATTAGCACAAGTAAAGTTATTAACAAGTAAAGTTATTAACACATATGGAAGCTTTTCTGCTTTTACTAAATTAGCTGCCTTTTAAAAGACATCTCTAGTAATGTTAAATGAAAGAGGTGGTTGAAGGAATTTTACTTTTTCAGAAGCTCTGATGAATGTTTGTAATAAATGCAATGAAAACATGTACTCAAGCTAAATTTTAATATACTTGTGTTAAATCTAAATAATCATATTTGGAATCATCACAGTTTAGTTTTAGTTTTTTCTTTTTTAATTTCATATTGAGTTTCATCACGTAGTATGAGTGAGTACACAACTTACAAATTAGTTCAAGAGTTATTCTGTTTAACTTAAAAAACTAATTATCTGGGGCCAGAGAGATAGCCTGGAGGTAAGGTATTTGCTTTTCATGCAGAAGGTTGGTGGTTCAAATCCCGGCATCTCATATGGTCCCCTGAGCCTGCCAAGAGTAACCCCTGAGCGCTTCCAGGTGTGACTCCCCCCAAAAAAAACAAACAAGAAAAACTAATTATCAATTTTAATACCCAAATTTTTCTTACACTTAAAAGGAAAGAATAAAAATATAGTGAAAAAACTACACAGAATAAAATATTTAAGCCCCTCCCACCTGAAATATTATAGTCAAGTTTTCCATAAGCATTAACATGTAAGATGATCATCACAATAAAGAGTTGCCTATGAAATCTTAGTAATTATTTTTATTTTGGCATTTTGTAGTACTTAACAGCATTGCTTTAAATTTAATGATCTTAGTTTGTTGATATAGCACCACCTTCTGGCAAATATTAAGGAAAGAAGTTCATTTTATACCAAGATTATTGAAATCATTTAAGAATTTAATGGAAAATTGATCCATTGTAACAAATTTCTAGAATTGCATTTACAGGTCTTTCTTAACATTTAGCACTATATTAATTTGTTGCTTGTTAACTTTGACTTCTAACCTTTTCCAAGAAGTTTAAAATTATTGCAAGTTTCTAAGAGGTGGCATAAAGTCAAACAAAGCTCATTTTGTAATAAGACTAAATGCACACATATATTTATGCCTTTATATGTGTAAAATTTAAATACAAATGCATTTATTTTTTTAAAATGTAACAAAATATATGGGCAGGGACCTAAGTGATACCAGATAGCACAGTATTTGCCTTACATTAGGCCGATCCAGGTTCTATCCTCAGCATCCCATATAGTCCCCTGAGCCTGCTAGGAGTAATTTCCAAGTGCAAAGCAAGGAGTAAGCCCTGAAAGATGCCAGGTATGGCCCCCAAACCAAAACAACAACAACAAAATTATTCTGTTTGACTTAATATTATAACAAAATTTATGGACATATTTAAATACTAACACAATAAACATAGTAAAAAGTTTTTATTTTTCACTACATATTAGATTCAATGACTATATATTTATCTTCTATATATTACCATACGGACAATCTCCAAATTATACATATATGACCTAAAGCAGGGGTCTTCAAACTTTTTAAAGTGGGGGCTGGATTACAGTCCCTTAGAATGCTGGAGGGCCAGACTATATGAGCTACTAATTTCTACTCACACTGCACATATCTTATATAAATAAAATGAAAACCATTTATAAATAAACAGATCATGCGCCAGTATTTCAATGGGAACTGTGGGCCTGCTTTTGGCTAATGTCAATGTCTGGTCAATATCTGGTTCCATATTTGTCACTGCCAGCCGTAACAAGTGATGCAAGTGGGCATCAGTTAATCTTTATCTGGTTGGAGATTTCAGATGTTTCATTCTTGAAAAAGTCTGTTCACAGGCATAAGTGCTACCAAAGATGGTTACCATTTTGAGTGCATGGTTCCTGATATTTGGATATACACTGAGTGTATATGCTGGCAGGTATCTTGGCAACCAAACAGCGCTCACTGCTGGCGGGCCGGATCAGACTCCTCTTCGGGCTGCATGTGACCCGGCGGGCCCATAGTTTGAAGATCCCTGACTTAAAGTATAAATGCTAGCTAGCACTGAAAGGAATATAAAATATATATTATATCACAAAGGACCATTTATCTAAATTGACTTTAACAAAATTTAAAATACAAACAAATAGCAAAACAAATTTTTGGCCACACCTTGATGTGCACAGGAATAATTACCATCTTTTCACTAAAGTATCACTTATAGGGGGACCTGAGAGGTGGCGCTAGAGGTAAGGCGTCTGCCTTAAAAGCATTAGCCTAGGACGGACTGCAGTTTGATTCCCCAGTGTCCCATACAGTCCACCAAAGCCAGGGGCGATTTCTGAGCATATAGCCAGGAGTAAATCCTGAGCGTCAAACGTGTGCGCTCCAAAACAAGCAAACAAACAAACAAACAAAAAGTATCACTCATATGAAGCTGAAGGGAACATGTGGAAAGCCAGGATCGAACTCAGGTCCCTCTAATACTCTTATGTTAGGATGGCACTTCCCATTGCTAAAATGACATATTCTGGGCAGGAGAATGGGTTGGAAATTATTCAAGTAGTTGTGTACTGACCCTGACTCTTCCCTAGCATAACATGGCCTTCCCGTTAGCTCCTGAACTGACCTAAATATCTCAATAAAAGATGTCAGATTTTCCTATACAATTGGAGATGACCCCTATAAAAGATTTCTTGATAATTGTTAAAATACAAGGGAGATTTCAGTTAGGATTATCATGATCAGTGTCATGATCATCATACTAGTGAAATGAAAACTAATTAAACTGTGAATATAATAAAGACAATGAAGGACTTACAAAGAACAAGCAGAGAGGTTATTGGACAGGAAATTGGTAAATGAAGATGTCAAAGAGAGAAGACCTACTAAACCATCTATATATTCTTACTTAGTAAAACAACAGTAATCAGTACAATAGAAAAGATGAAAGAATTTGAACTCTCTTGCAAGATTTTTGCTATAAATTAATTTAGAAGTTTAAATAGGGTTCACCAAAAATGAGTGAGTTTTCTTTTCACCAACACAGGTTGTATCCAAGCTTTTGGTATATGTCAGACTTTTCTAGTGTGAAATAATATGATAATAAATCATAATGAACACTTTCTTCTATGCATCTGGCCATCAGTATGTCCTCTTGGAGAAGTATCCTTTTATCTCTTCTCCCTATATTTTGACTGAACTGTTTTTGTTGTCATTGATTTTCTGAGTGCTTTGTATATCTAGAATATTAGTCCTATAACTGATGTTTGGTCTGCAAATACCTTTTACCCTAAAGTGTATTCACCTTTTATTTAAGCCTGACTTTCTTTGGTCATGTAAAAACTTTAAAATTTGATAGTTATATTAGTTTCATTTTATTTTATTATATCAATCAATTGATTTAGATTATTAAAGAAACAGTTGATGTCAATAGCCTAGTAATTTCTGCCTAAAATTTCTGTATTTTATGCATTTTCCTCTGAGCCTAATTAAAATAAGATGTACTTCTAGGTATACATGTCTCCTACCAAAATTTTAAGTTTATTCCATAGAGAGCAAATAAAATTGTATTGGAAAATATAAAATAAAGTAGCTTATATTCCATTGTACAAAGTTAAGAATTATATGAATTAAAAATAGAGTAAAGTATAAATAAATACAACAGCCAGAGCCAAGGTTCGTAAACAATAGTGATTGTACAGAGTGTTATAGTAGAAAGCTAGCATGTTGAGATTGTGGCTTAGAAAATAATTGAAAAGCCTTAAAACATCACTCTCTTGGTTCTCCCAAAACAGAAGTTCAAATTTACTTCTTCCTGACAACCTTGAAGTTGTCATTGTGAGCAATTATTTGTTGCATACATTGGAAAGATATTTTAATTCAATGATATCCTAATAAGACATCACTATGCATCATCAAACACCTGGGTTTTTAAGATTATTTTTTTCCTTTACATCTAATTGCTTTTCTTTGTCTCAGAGATCTAGAACTATAGTGTAATGTTATCCACAGGATTCATGCCCTGGGACTCTATTATAAATGAAGCCTTGATACAATGCAATCCTTTTGGCATTTCCAGTAATAAATCCCTTTGGATAGGGTCAAAACACATCCACTTTATCCTGAATTCTTTATTCTCCACAGTAGTTTTCTGAGCCTCCTGCCTTACATCATAAATGTAAAAGTAAATCCTTGAAACTTTTTTATTTGGATGGAAAACCTCAGCATTATCTTTAATGTGTCCATGCAATGTTCCACTGAATTCCAAGCAGCTATTGTGTGACTGCATACTACTGTCTCATGAGATCTATGTACCAAATAATAGATGCCAACCAAGTTGAATTCAAAGCCAATTTCTAATTCATTACTTTACAGGGAGCTCTGAAATATACTCATTTTAAAATCTGCTACATAACAGCCATTTCCTGTACCACTCTTCTGTAATGTCAGTAAAATATTACCAACTATGAGAGTGAAGCATACGTGTTGACACTTAATTATGGATATTAAATCCAGTCTTCCATTTCAGATATATGTCAGATGTCACTACCTTCAAGAATTTGTAAGTGAGCAGTTCTTTTCTCCTATGAATTGCAGGATGAGAAATATTATGTTAAACCACTCTTTTCGGTTACACACCTGTTAAATATTCTTTTGCATCCCAGAAGCTCTGTTTCATGGAAATTTCACAAATACTTCATTCATCACTATAATGTAGTTACCTCTAGGGTGTGATTTCAACAGTCAAAGGTGAAATGGTGCATAACAGATTATTACTTCTTATAATTAATGGTTTAAGTTGTTGTGCATAGTAAACTTGAGCATTTTTCCAAAATGAAAATGGCAGTAAACTTTCAGGAGCATCATGATTTAAATTACAGATTAATATTTATTATATTTTTTAATTTTCCAAGGAAAATGTAAGAGGTTATATGAATAATATTAGGAATATTTGAACCATAATTTTGTTTTTAAGAAAATGTTTCAAGAATCCAAAAAAAACGTTTCACATTCAGCATTTTGACCACTTACTTTGTGCCTTGAAATGATAAAAAAAATATATGAAATGTCTGTTTGTAATCAAGTGTGTTTTAACTTTAAAGCTCAATTACTGCAAACATTTTACAGATACTCTAGATTGTCTATTTATGGCACTCATGCTGTGAAATTAGAATATAGCAGAGATATTTATACAGCATTATATAACATATGCCTTTCTACAATGACTCCAGGTATAGAATACCAGATGTAGATTCCATATAGAACACTCTGTAGTCATTCATGGTATAGTGAGGGCATAATAATCAAGCAGATATGGGCAAATAATCAAGGGATAGTTAAGCATTTTAAAGTTTCTAAATCAAATTGTATCTGTATTTAACATTCATGATTACATCTAATAGCCAGTATGCTATGAAACATTTTAAGAAATGTATGCATCACACACTGATGACTTAATCTTGCCAATTTATTATTACTAACTCTGTTATTGCCATTTTATCATTCCTGGCTAATTGCATGCTCTGATAGTTTCTGTGAAATATGTGATGCTGAATATTAATTATTGACTATTTATCCAGAAGTTGTAAGAATTATCACCAGGGAAAAAGATGTCCTAGATTACACAACAGCAAATACTATTAAAATTTAAATAATTGCATGCAAATTTGAGATTGAAGAGTAATTAGGGAATTTATCCCTTATTTTTATTTTTATTGATAATCTTATATTCTTTCAATTGTTCATTTGTCATTTCTTTGTAATTATTTTGTGTTTGTTTTCTTTTGGGTTTTGGGGCACACCTGGGGGCACTCAGGGGTTACTCCTGGCTCACTCATTCAGAAATCGCTCCTGGCAGGCTCAAGGGACTATTATGGGATGCCAGGGCTCAAACCCAGCTCCATCCTGGGTTGGTCGCATACAAGGCAAATGGGCTACCACTGTGCTATTGCTCCGGCCTCTTTTTATTATTTTTAAGGAAGTTTTTTTTTTTGTTTGGAGGTCACATCTATCAGTGATCAAGACCTACCTTCTTCCCAGATGTTAGTTTTCATGCCTAGTAGTGCTTGAAAAACCGTGACATGATGTGAATCAAATCTCGGGTTCCTGTATGTGAGAGTCCATTGAGACATCACTCTAACCTCTCTTGTTTTATTATTTTAATAGTGTTGGTTTATGAGTCTAATACATTTTAGAACTTAGCTTTATTTTTGTAGTGTACTATTTTTTGTTTGTTTGTTTGTTTTGTGGGGGATTGGTCAAGACCAGCTTTGCCTTTTAAGAAAAAATTTGTATCAGTAATATTGGTTTCCTATATTTTGTCCATAAAGTGTATATTGCCTTAGTGAGCTATTTTCTCATAGAAATTTAATTGTCTTCTTAACTTAATTATTTTTAAGTATGGGGCAAGTCTTCCTTTGAAAATATCAAAACCATAAACACCAAAGCAGCAATTTATCTGTTTTTAGTGATGCACTTGAACAGGGTTGCAATTCAATCATAGCAAATATGTCAGTAGTTACCATTGAAACCCCAAGTCCAGTTTTACCTATGGTTGTTGGGTGAAATTGCAATCACAATTCACTAAGCTTTTACATTCCTATTCTTTAACTCAGTCATGCAAGAAAACCTAAAGCATCTGACCTGCTAAGTTGCCTGAAAATATGGAACTGTCTTTCTGAATAGTTTCCTTCTGAAATAGCTCAAGTATGATTTTGACTTTTTAGAGGCAGTGAAGAAAAATTGAATGCTTTTGACTGTCCTTGCTATGCAGCAGTACCTAATCTAGGGTTAAGAATAGAGTGGGCACTTGGGAAATACTTGTTAAATGAATCAGCTTTTGCATAGTAAAATAATTTTGGTGATAGAGATTATGTCCTCTTAACTGCAAATTTTATTATTTATACAAACAGATATGTTATATGTAACACAAAATTCACATGGAAAACGGATAAAAACAAGCATATTTAAATAGTTTAATTTTTTTTAAATATATAATAGAACCCCTTGTATTAGATATTAGGTATATATCATGATTAAACTAGCCCCTGATTATCAGTGGTTTTCCAAGTTAACAAGAATAATAGTTTTTATAAAACAGTGTTAATAAAAACATAATTTATCTTAATAAGTTATGACTGATATTCAATTTCTGCTAGGAGATATTTAGATAGTATGGATTTTGACCTTTAGTGCTTTAAAAAGTATCAAAATACCAAATATTTCCAAGTTGTAATATTTCAAAATTAGTCATTATAGTCATATTGCCAAATATTCTGTAATAATTAATGCCTAAACAATGTTTCTCAATCATTTTCCTAGCCCAATCCCAACTTTGATTCCTTCTGAAGACCTCTACTCATACTTCTGGTTGATCCATCCAGCTTCACATTGTGGGCACCAAATACCAGATTTTCATTTGTGGCCTCCTTGGAGTTTTCAGGGCCTCATAGAGGACCTAATAGCCTTAGCTGAGAAATGCTGCTCTAAATTTGTTTCCACAAGGATCAGATATTATCACTTCTGATGCTGCTGATATAAATGTACACATGAGCATCTTAATTCCTTGAAATTATTGATAATTGGGGTATTTTTCTTTCACAATATTCAACTGATTTACAGTATATAAATAAAAATTTCTTGTTAACTTACTCTGGCTTTTATGAAATAGAAAATGAAAGTAAATAAGTATATTTTGTAGCTAAAAAATAAATTACATTGACTTCACAAAAAATTCTTTTTCCTCTGATAAATTGAAAAGGACTATGTCTCATTCATAGAAAAATATTTACAGGTCTTACCTTTACTAATTTACATTGGCTTCCAGTGTTTGAAGCTCTTCACACTATTTATTCCCTTAAATTTATTGGATTTGTTTCAAATTAATTTGAAAACAGGTAATTAGAGAAGAGGCAATCTCCTTTATAAGGTTCAATAACAATTAAATGGGGTTAATTATAATTTTAAAAAAATATTAGACCCTCAAGTATATATCAATAAATGTTTAGATATTGTAAATTTTCCAACTTATGAGAATGGAAGGTCAAGCTTAAATCAAATAAAATCGTGTGGATGCCCGGCAGTGCTCAGGGGTTAATCCTGGCTGTCTGCTCAGAGGTAGATCCTGGCAGGCACGGGGGACCATATGGGACACTGGAATTCGAACCAACCACCTTGGGTCCTGGATCGGCTGCTTGCAAGGCAAACGCCTGTGCTATCTCTCTGGGCCCTGGACAAAACTTTTTAACACACCCTTTACCTCTAGGGCATACCTTCTTTTAGGACCTGAAGCATGTGACCAGCCACACCACCAAAGCAGCAACAGTGACATACAGACTTATACTACGGGGCCTACTCATCGAACATATTCAAGCAAAATGACATGCCCCCGCTCTTTTCACCTCTCTTCTCACTACTCCCTCTTCCTTTTTTCCCCCCTATTTAATCTTATTTTCCCCTTTCTTCCTTTCTCCCCCTTCCAAATACTCTCCCCTATCCCCCTTCCAGGAATCCGACTACTCCTTCACCCCTCAATTCCATTCAGATTTTCCAACTTATTAAAACTCTTCACCCTCAGTTCTTAATCTATTAGGCATCAAGACTGACCTACTACCCCAACGAACCAGTACCCAGCACCCGAGCGAAGGGATATCCACTCAAACCCACACCTCATCCCCGGCAGGAAAAGACAACCAACACCCCTACTGACTCATGCTGTGTGGCTCTCCCTACCAACTTATCCTAACGTGGACTGTTGCTGGATACCGGACTTAGCCCTAAAAGGACTCCCAATGCAAGAACTTTACATAAAAGACTCACCCCTCAAATCTTTTACCAATCTCAGGAAGGGCAGGGTGTGCGATGAAAAGGTGCCTGGGAACCCACACCCCACAAGAAAATCTCAAAACGCAATGGGGAAACCTATACTTCCATCACAAGAATAAGACATCTATAACACTACCTCTTTATTTTTATTTCATTTTACTGAAAATCATTTTTCATTATACATATGTGAGCAAATATATTTTTTATTTATATTTTTATATTTTTTGGGTGTGTGACTTGTTTCTCTGTTCTTTACACCACCAAATGCACTGGTAATATAATGAAGCACCATTTCTTCCTGCAAAGGCACACAAAAAAGGGGAAATCCCACGTATATAAACAAGCTCTTATCTACTAGGGATAAGAACTCATACTTATTTACAATACAGGGGAATCTCCAACCTTGAAAATATGTCATGTAGATCCATCTTAGACTCCAGAAGATTATACACTGACCGTCCAGACTTGAATCCTGAACCCCAGACATAGAACCGACACAGTTCTTCACAACAGCTACAGGAACCAAAGCACATCTAGGACATCCTGAATACTACTCGATCTCCAACATGTGCCAGTTCTAATATGATATCCTGACAACGAGGAAATTGGGAACAAATGGACATAAGAACAGGTTATCCTACCTTACCAACTAATGATAAAACAAAATCAGAAGACTTACCACACTATGGGCTGTGCAAAAGCCAAGAACGTGATCTACAGATGACCGGCTGATAGAACCATGACCGGGCAGTATGTATTCTGGGATCAACAAGAAAGCCCTAGTCTAGGGTTTGGTCTACATCCTGCATAACAATCATGACCTCCAATTCCAGAGTCCTAATTGAGGCAATTGCAACTGAATGGGTCTTCTGGAAACATAACAAAAGACGATATCCCAGACTCCACCGGAGTTTCAGCACAAGGGACAAGACCACTAACCACAGAAGACAGATTAAAATGACACCGAGGAAATAGAACTTCTAAAATCACAAAGAAAGGCTTCATCATAAATTCCACTCCTTGACCTGAGCACAGACTGAGACCTCAGGTCTATTTTTATCATCCAGATCGGAGCAGAAGTCTTCCATACGGCACAAAAACACCAAGGGGAGAGTAAATGAACGCGAAAGGAGTCTATAGATAATCCCATGACAGTATATTCCAAGGCTAGAGAAACCCTGTATCTCTTAGGCCAAGAGGATTCCCATTTCAGATGACCCCAATATTTACTGTGCCTATGCAGGGAGGGGGGGAGACAAAAAACACTAAATAATCCTTTTTTTAAATTTTTTATTATTTTTTTTATCTAGTTTTTGTCGATTTCTTTGTTCTGGGTAGATATTGAAGTAGTTGTCCATTTTTTTAACTATATATTTACTTTTTCTTTATTTCTTTTCTCTTCTTCCTCTTTGCACCTTGTCATATGTCCTATCTCAAGACCATGGCAACTATGTGGTGCATATTTTTATTGCTGCAGGGCTCACTGGATATCTTATTTGATTCCTCTTTTTGAACTGTTGTTGTGTTTCACCTTCTTCTTTGCCCCTTTGTCCCTCAAACCAAGGATGAGAGCCTCTAGAACGACTCTGTTCATAGTCGACGTAGTCGATTTTTACCCCATATTATATTACCTTTCTCTTCCTCAAACAAAACCACATAACTTGAACTTTCTAGTCCCGCCTCCCAATTAGAGGGGGCAGTAATGGAGGCACCAAGACCAAACAGCTAAGACCACTAAGTAATAAACTAGACACAGAAGGGACCACGCATTCTAGCAGCCCCTGGGGGGTGGGGGAGATTGGAGAATATGAGAGGCAGGATGGGAGTGGTTGTCGGAGGACAATTCGGTGGTGGGAATTCCCCTGATTCAATGTAAATATGTACCTGGAATATTACTGTGAACGATATGTAAGCCACTATAACTAAAATAAAAATCATATAAAAAATAAAATAAAATAAAATAAATCGTGTAGATGAATTTTGAGAATCATGTATGGTTATCATCTTATATAGAATTTATAAAGTCAAGTGAGAAAGAGGTAGGAATAAATAAATAAATAAATATTTTTAAAGTATTAAATAATTGTACAAATAATATTTGTAAAATAATAATATTTATAAAATATTAAAGACTGCCATCAGCAAAAGCTTTCCAATTTCTCTGCCTACCGCCTTCTTCTTCAAAAAAACTGAATCAAAATCTTTAGAAAAGTACTGGAATATATATTTTTGTAAAAATATAGATACATTTTTATTTTACCAATGTAAATGTGTTCATCTTATTTTTTATCCTTATCTATATTAAAAATCGTCATTGGGGAGATACAATGATATTCTAAAATGTACAGATGCTGTTAATAAAACATTGCATAGCAAGTTCAACAGAAACATAGGCCACTGAAATATATATCAGTTCTTATGTAAATGTGTCTAAGCAATACTTTGGCAGAAAAAATACTTACCCAAAGAAAATACAACATAG
The DNA here is from genome assembly GCF_024139225.1 of Suncus etruscus. NCBI lineage: Eukaryota > Metazoa > Chordata > Mammalia > Eulipotyphla > Soricidae > Suncus > Suncus etruscus. The sequence goes on along the minus strand of NC_064848.1, from coordinate 134,044,104 downwards.
TAATGCATATAACAATTAAATTAATCGAATTATAACTCATTAAGAGATGATAAACATCTTCCATTGATTGTATGCATATGGTAACTAGGCAGTCAATTTTTCTGAATTTTTAGACAAAATATGAAGAATGTTTTTGAATGGTAACTATTTATGCTAAAACCTCATTAATTTATTTGATATTTGTTGAATATATGTAATATTTTATGTATTGTGGTGAAACGTATTATAACTTTGAAATAAGAAAAACCTGTTATATAGTTATTTTGTTGTGCATAGGTTTATATGTTTTATGGAGCATAGAAATTTTTCTTAATTCAAAAATGTTGATGCAGGGACTAGAGAGATAGCATGGAGGTAGGGAGTTTGCCTTGCATGCAGAAGGATGGTGGCTCGTATCCCAATGTTCCATATGGTCCCCTGAGCCTGCCAGGAGTGATTTCTGAGCATAGAGCCAGGAGTAACCCTTGAGCGCTGCCAGGTGTGACCCAACCTCTCCCCAGCAAATGTTGACGCAACATTATTGCTTGTTTAATGAAATTTGCTCATGTTACATGAACACATAAAAATAAAATTCACGGGCCCAGAGAGATATCACAATGGCGTTTGCCTTGCAAGCAATCGATCCAGGACCAAAGGTAGTTGGTTCAAATCCCGGTGTCCCATATGGTCCCCCGTGTCTGCCAGGAGCTATTTCTGAGCAGATAGCCAGGAGTAACCCCTGAGCAACGCCGGTGTGGCCCAAAAACCAATAAATAAATAAGTAAATAAATAAATAAATAAAATTCACTTAATCCTGATATTCTAGCAATCAATATACAAAGAAATATTATGCCACCTTTTAAATATTTCTGCATTCATTCACTTTAATGAGGACATATTTAATTAAAACATTTGTGCTAATAACTTAAAAAAGAGAAATTGAGTAATCAAATTTTTTGCAAAATTATAATTTTGTTTTTATTTTTCTAATGACAAAGTTCCTCAATTTCCTCCATTTTATAGTTTATTCATTTTACTGCCATAGTATTTTATTTACCTCTCCAGAATATCTAAACTCTCAGCCCCAGCAATATTTCTTGGTTTTATTTTTATTTACTTCCTATCCAACATGAACACATTAATATATGCTAATGATTATAGAGAATATATTTTATTTATGTGTAGTAACTGCAGATTATTTACTGCACTACTAGATACCATGTATTTAAAACAAAATCACCCTAGTGATAAGAATTTCAAACTCTGACATATATACTTACAGGAAATTACTTCATACATGGTTACTTATATACTTAAACATTATTATGCTTATACACACCTGGTGTTCAATGTTGTGAAAAGTATTTTTCTATTTAATTGCCCATCTCACAGTGAGGAGCTCCTAATAGTATGCTCACACCTTCTGTTTTAGAGACTTAGGTAGAGTCCTTTGATCGATGAGTGTAATCATTTCTTAACAAGCTTTTCCCCCAATCTTTCATCCTGTTGTGCATGCTAATAATGAACTAAAATGAATAGAGAGCATCCATTCTTAAGATTTTGATTGAACAATGCTGAATTCAAACATACTCTGTTAATCTAGTCTTATGAAAAGCGTAGCTGGAACTGGGGAATAATTTTGACTAAACGGAACAAATTTTAGTTTTCAAAGGACAATTTATCTCAAATTTTTCTTTCAGAAAAAAAAGTTATATTTATGTTCTAGGCATAGTGCTACTTCTGTCAACTACTGCCAACACAGGGAGTTTTAACATCCAACAAGGTAGATTATATGTTGTAAAATAAAAAAGAAATGGAGAGTTAAAAAGACTAATTCTTTGGAAGTGTCACATAATATTGGAGCAAGTAGGACAGATTTCAATGGTCCCTGAAATAGATGCAAAATTAAATATGCCACAATTTATTTCCATGATTGAAAGGTTATTTTTATATTACTCTTTAGGAATGTTAAGTTATTTAATTTTGTACTTTAGGAGTTCATTAGATATATATGCATATCTAAAAGGTATGATAACACTTGAAGTTTTTCACCTAAGGATTATTGGAAGTTCAACATATCAAATCAATATTGTATTGATTGATATGTTACGTTTCATTTTGACTAAGTCAAAGATGTTACTAATTATAAAGTATATTGACTTTCATGTATCAGTAAGAATAAAGGACTGATAAACAATTACAATTTTAGTGACTTTTATCACCATTACTTAAATTCCTATCTCAATTTTAACAATGTAAATGTGCAAAAAATGTCTTATCATATAGTGAACAAAATACCATTAATTTATTTAAAAGAGGTAAATAAAGCAAAACAGAATTTACAGTATCACTGTATCCTAGTTTAACCTATATCCTACTTTGAATAAGAATTGTTAAAATTTCCTAGTGGTCACTTAAATTGGTTTGGAATGCTATCATTTAAATAATTAAATAATTGTATTAATACAGAATTAGGCTATATATGAACATTATATTCAGAGCAATATGGTTGCAATTATTTTAAGGTAATTAAGAAAATTCTAATTTAGTATCCATTAGGTAATATTACTTTATCCTCTAAGATGCAAAAGCAGCATATCAGGGATCTATGCTGTGATTCTTGGAATTTTAACTCCTAGGCAAAGAAAGATGAGGAATTACGTAGAGAACAAGTTGTCAAATATGATCAATAAGTATCCTAATAGTGGTTGTTAAGTGCTCTTTAGAATATTTCTATAATCATCATCAGCATTGTCAACCTTGTCTCAATAATACTCAAGACTATTTTTTACATAACTTTCAACATTCTCTAGCTTTCCTCCTTACAAATGTAGTATTAGCACATTAAATGAGCAAACTTACAATAGAGCTAATTGGAATTTCTTTTCACTATCTATTATCTACTTTTCAGTTAAAATTAACCAAATAGCTGAGTAATTAGTAATGAAAACTCCATAAACTTTATAGTTGTAGTTGAGTGTGGATCACATTCTTCAGGTTGGACTTTTTAGCTTGAAAAATATAAGAAATGAGCTAATTTAATGGGGCTAAATAGTGTCTTATATATTCATACTTTATAAAGTATTTATACTTTATCAAGAGAAAATTGTGTTGATTTAAGAAAAGCACACAAGATACCTTTGGAATACTAGCAGTGAATGAAAAAGACAAACAATACACAAATTCCCTGAGAATCTTGAAATTTATTTTGCCTTACTTACATAGTGAAAAATTACCTATTAATATTCCCAATATAGAGCAAAGGACATTTACTAAATGATAACATTTTTATTATTATTTCTTTATCTTTTCCTCCCAAAATTCTTCCTTAGAACTTATTTTTTCTAAAATTTTCTTCCTAACTGTTCTAAAAAGACCCTATTGTGAACAACTGTGAGGTTGTTTCCCAACCTCGAGTGTTTAAAATCTACCCCACTATTTTGGGCACTGACCTCAAGAATTGGAAGAAATTCAAGTAAGCAGAAAATACTTCAATACTATGTTCAGGCCTATCCCCTTCTTAGAAAAACCTAAATGCATTTTTATTAAATTAGCAGTCACCTAATTTTTTTCTATTTAATGCCATGACTTTGTACTCAGTGAGTTGTAAAATCCTAGGCAAGTTTCAATGTTTGCTGAAAGTTCACTTTAATTAGGAAAAACTCTCATTATTTACTGGTTCCTGAATTAATTTTACCATAAACCATCTCATCAAACCATCTACAAGCATTCAGTATCTTATATACCAATGCCAAGGTTTGGTGACAAATTTTAAGCTGTAAATTAGTAAAGAATAGGACCCTATCACACCATACTAATTTTTTTCTGAAAATAATTCATCTCAACATTGATATTGATTTTTTTGCTCCTTATTTTGTTTTAGACAACTTATTAACTTTAGCAAATAAATACCTGCCTTGCCTCCATATTTTTATAACATGTTATTTTAAAAATATAGAGAATGTAGAAAAATAGAAAAAAATCAATTGACATTTTATTATAAACAAAAAATAGCAATAGTTTTTAATGAATTAACATGTTAATAAAACAAAACTTCAATAATTTGTTTGTAAATAAGTTATGGTAAGCAGACACAAATTGAAAAACTTCAAATATATTTTTGCATGTACATGTACAATGATGCTATAGTACCTACATCCATTTTTTAAAATCCTAATATCTTTATTTAAGCAACATGATTAAAAACATCTTTGTTTCAGTCATGAAAAGTACACCGCCCTTCACCAGTGCAAACTTCCTGCCACCAATGCCCACCTATACTCATTTTAAGATGATTCAATTTTTGTTTGTTTTTGGGCCACACCCAGTGATACTCAGGGGTTACTCCAGGCTATGCACTCAGAATTCGCTCCTGGCTTGGGGGACCTGTCCTGGCTTGGGGCACCATCTGGGACGTCGGGAATCGAACCCAGGTCCGTCCTGGGTCAAGGCATGCAAGGCAAACACCCTGCAGCTACGCTATTGCTCTGGCCCCAATATGATTTGATTTTTAAGTGACCCTTTTAAAATAGTGCTGATAATTTTTATGGTAGGTTTCGGGGAAAATTTCCGAACGCGCCCCCTAGCGATTGCTTTGTATATTCACTCAGATCATGATTACTGCTCTATTTTCTGTTTTTAAAATCTCAACAAGACTATTGTAATGTTTCCTAAATATATATAATTAATTATTGTCATATGGCAATAAAAATAAGTTACATCTTTAAAACTTTTAAATTTCAAAGAATTCTGTTATTATACAAAATTAGCCATTATTTTATTAAAACTATTAATTCAACATTAACCACTTTGAATTAATTATTTTTTATAATGGAGTTCTAAAAGAATTTTCTACTAAGAAGTCACAATATTTGTTTTATGTATGTATTTCCGTGGGAGAGGGCACATACTTAACTCCATAGTATCCTGTGCCTCCTATCTGTGTGCTCAGAGATCATTTCAGGTGGTGTTTGACGAAACATGTGGTGTCAGTCCAGCTACATGCAACCATAGTCAGCCACATGCAAACCTGTCCTCAAATGTATGCTTACTTTATTAAAAAAGATCTTCGAATGTATTCAATTATTATATACACAATGGCACAATACCTAGATAAATTTGTTCCTTTCCTTAGTTCTTTCTTAGTATTGCAGATGCCTCACAAACATCGGCACCATGTATTTAACTTCGCACGTAATATAATAATAATAACAATAATACAATAATTTAAAGCCTTCCTTAGAGTCGTCGCAGGCCATTCCCCCGCCCTCCCTCCTGCCCGCCCACCGCCCACTCTCAGCTGTTGGGGCTCTAGCTCCAGCTGCCACTGCCGCTGCCAGTCTCCGGATGAGCAATATTTCTTTTCTGAAAGAAAGAACATTTTTAACCTCTCACACATGACAACTTGAATAGGATGAGAAAGTTTAGAAATGTTGATGTGTTTTATTACTTAATTTAATGTATATTTTATATGATTGTGACCAGTCAGGCACAAATAAAGGAATTTCAATATATGTCAAATAGATATTGAAGATATGGCAATTAATGAATATGGACTTTTGATCTAAATATATTTCACTCTGGGGGAGGCAAAATAACAACTATAAGTCACTGTATTTATACTAGAATAAAGGTTCATATAATGTGCCAGGAGCAGAAAGGCCATTTGTCAAAAATGAAAAGCATAGAGTAACTTTTATTTCAATAATCTCTCTTCCTCTAACTCTTCTTACCTTTTAAAATAGTACAATTTAAATCCTGGTATTTAAAATTGATTTTTTATTTACTATGCTTTATGGCATTTCATCAAAGTATTGAGTTCATAATAAATAGCAAATTGATTCCCAGTATTCCGTTATCTAATAAATCCATCACTACATTAAAGAAAAAGATAAGTCATTACTATAACCTTTCTTTAATAAATGTACTATACTGAGGGCATTTAGAGATTTTATTCCCAAGAGTTCATTTATCAATAGCATTTATTAATCATAAATTCAAAACATTCTGTAAATCACATGATTCCCATTTGATCTGAAAACTTTTTACATGTTTCAATATATCTGGACCAGGTTAAAAACATCTCAGTCTATACTAGAGTGGTGGCTTTGAAATTTATAAATAAATTTAATTACTGCTATTAAAATATTTTTATGCCAATAGAAGGAATTCTATTTCAGCTCTCAATATAGTGATCACCTGCATATTCACAGGCCATTTGATATTTTTAAAAGAAAATACAAATTATTTAATTTTATTAGTTTATATTATTCATCTTATAAAATTATATTATAGAAATTAATAAAAATCTATTAAAAAGAGCAAATTTCTATTTCCATAAATACCACATCATGTGAATTATGTGATCCTCAGAAATATTCTTCATGTACCATGTACAATAATAATAACATTACCTTGAACATGCAGAAATTTATTTTCTTCAAACTGATGTTATTTTCATAAGAATACTCAAATGCTCTGAGCTCAAAGAAGATAAGAAAATACCCAGACCAACTGGCTTGTACACCTGCTGATAAAAGAGAAATAGCAAAAGCTTTGAAGAAGGTTGAGGGACAAAAATAGGCCAGATCTCCTAAAATCAGTAAGACTGAACAGCAGACAAGACATATAGGAAATAATAGCTTTAAGTATACAAAAACTGGAATGACATTCTAGATTCCTACATTCATAATGAATATGATAATGAGAAATGGTCTAAATGAGGTTAAATGTAAAAGAACATTACTTTCTTGATTAAAAGCAACTTATAAACTTTAAGTGTAGGTGTATATATGCACATGTATATGTCTAATTATGTATATTCATTTGTATATTGCCTATTGGTTGTCACAAAATCATTGTAATCTGAAGATGTAGACAAATGAACTCATGCAAGAAGAGATAAAAATATAAAAGTTTAAACTTTCAAAATCTTTAGGAATATCCCTTAAATAATAAACTGTGGTTGCTTAAAAGAAAAAAGAAAAGGCCACGGGTCGAAAATGGAGTCTCTTACACTAAGATCTTGTCACCACGAAAATGGAGTCTCTTACACTAAGATCTTGTCACCAAACCCAGACTTATTTACTGTTTCAGCCTCGTCCGATACTAATGGAATCTTAAACCAGTCAACCAAAAAAAAACACCTGGTCAGTATTAATGAGGTAATCTGTCTGATAGTCTGATACTATTCCCTAATGAAATGTCATCTTGTTACAACCAATACAGCTTTTGTTCGTATATTTTGTTGTGATGCAGTGAGGAACACCTCAGCAGCACTCAGAGGGACCCCAGGCCAATTGCTTACTCTAATCAACAGCTGTGTAAATAAATCTGACTGGTCAGAGCTTCAATTGGGTGCTTCTCTGCCCCGCTCATAACCACCAATATTCAACAGGTCACTTTACTTGTCCTTTTTCATCTTTCCATTTTTTTTTCTATTAGTTCCTAAAGGGATTTGGAGCTTCTTTTTTGAAGAAAAAATTATCTTTAATTTTCTTTTATTCATCCTCAACACATTTTTTTAACAGAATCACAGCTTTGAAACACAGCTAACTTCTTTATGTGAGACATTCTCTTATTCTGCTTTCACATTAAGAAGGATTCACACTATTACTTGCAGTTCATCATAAATTTGCAAATCTCTCATCTCTGCGGGTTGCTGTTCGCAGATACAAAAAGGATCAAATGCGTGTATTTGGAAATAGGATAAATGAGAAGAGACCAAAGATTAGTTGTGGTTTTTTCCCCCTAACAGTTCTTTCTTTGCCAAACCAATTAAGAAAACAAGCTGCTGTTTTCAATGCTAGATATTTTAAACACATATAAACCATTGCCCAAATATGTTTTTCTTTTAATACATAAAAGAAAATACTCAAGGGATTTAATTATTACAGGATTTTGACAGAATTTTGATAGTCTAGTTAATGTTTGTGTTCATTCTCTAAATACAGAAACAAACTAAAGGCTTTTCAAAAGCTTGCCAGTTTGAATATTGTACAGCTATGATGCTAGATAGTCACTATGTGGATACTATAATAGTAACAGCTAGCTAACATCTCTTGGACAAAATACTGTCATTCTTTGTAGAATTTTATAACACAGAGGAGACATGTAAGAAAAATCTAGCACAATTTTTAGATTTGATAAAAATTAAAAATGTAAAAATAGCAATGTTGGGGTATTGTATCCTGCATAGATTCATGAGAGTCGTAAATAGTCTTTATAAAGGGATTGCAATGAAGATCCTCAACAATAGTTTTCACATCAGTCTACAAATATTTTCAAAACTGAGGAAGGAGCTGTGAAATAACTGAAAAATTCTTATTGGAAATAATTAGCAGTAAATAGGATGGTAAGTAAGAACAGAATATTAACCACTAGTTTTTCAAGAAAGATTTGAATTTTACATATCATCATAGAATCATTAAAAGACTATATCTTACCTTAAAATTGCCAACTCTAAATATAAATTACTTGAAGTTTTCTTAAAAAGAAGGGTTTTTTTTAATCAAAGACATGTGTTCTTTTTCTATTTTTTTTCTTTTTTTTTTGAATTTCTTTTTTCTTCTTTTTTTTAATATAATTATCTTTATCTAAACACCGTGATTACAAACATGATTATGGTTGTATGATTACAGTCATGTAAAGAACAACCCCCTTCACCAGTGCAACATTCCCACCACCAATTTCCTAGATCTCCCTCCTCCCCAGCCCCCTACACCTGTACTCCAGACAGGCTTTCTACTTCCCTCATTCATTCACATTGTTACTTCTGGCTCTGCATTCACAAATTACTCCTGGCAAACTTGGGTGAACTACATGAGATGCAGGGGATTGAACCCAGTGGGTCACATGCAAGGCAAATGGCCTACTTGCTGTGCAATCACTCCGGCCTACCTTTTAAATAAATTTCAAACTAGCTTACTTAAATAAACTTTTGTGGAAGTTACAAAGCAAAAATGTGAGAGCTCAGGACAGTACAGTCTATGGTTTAGTGTTGGGAAGCCTGTCTTGCAAATATGAGGCACTAGTTTCCATTCTTTAAAATTACAAAGAAATTATTTTCAAGAAATTAAAACCTCAGGAAAATTATAAAAGTGAAAAAAATGTGATCATTGTTAGAACTTGGCAAAAAGTTGCAGGAATAGAAACAATAAAAAGCTGACATTGTTTTATATTTATTTTTTACCCCCTTTTTTTTCTTTTGGTTTTTGGGTTTTGGTCCATACCAGTGGTGCTTAGGAGTTACTCCTGGCTCTGTGCTCAGATATTACTTTTCACAGGCTTGGGGGATTTTATGGGATGCCAGAGATTGGTTAGCAGTGTGCGTGGCAAATGCCCTACCACTGTGCTAAAGCTCTGGCCTGTCCATATTAAAAAATTAGTTGAATTAAGTGTTTTCTATACTTTTTTCTTATATTTATTTTAATTATTTTTATTCATGTATCATTCATAGCATTTTAATACAGATGTGTAGTTAGTACTTTTTTATTTTATTTTCAGAAGAAAACTGGGCAAGTGAGCTATATTAATCAGCTTAATAATTTTTTGAAACTAAATTTACAGTACCATGGAAGATGAGACATTCTCAAGATACACATAGGTGCAAAGATACTTTAAAGGAAATAGTAAAATGGAAAATTCATCTTTACGTAGAAAATAAAGAAATAGAGTTAAAGAAATCTGAGAGAACTAAAACTGCAATGAAAAAAAAAAATGATCCAAATACAGGCTTGACTGGAGTTTCTAAAGAAAAAGAAATAAAGAAGCCAGGAAAAAAACTGTAGTTTATTCAATTGCAGAAAAAAAATGTTTGAATTCTCATTCTGGAAGAGTACAATATTTGTTAGAAAGTAATGACCCATAATGAACAGTGATCTATATTCCATTCAAGCTATTAAGTCTTAACAATATAGAAAGAACTAGGAGAAAGTGGAGGCACAAGAGGAGGCAGAGAGTTGGACAAGTTTCAATTTCTCTGCAGCAATAAATAATGAAGAATAGAGTGAAATAATATCAAAGACAGCCAAAGAAAGTGTAAGTCCAGAGTTTATTTTTCAGCCTGCATATGTAACACACATAATTCTAGAACTACTGATTCACAAGTACTCTTGAAGATCTCCTTAAGTAAATTCTGGAAGTTCAATTTTTAAAGTCAGGCTGAAATTATAATTTTAGAAATTAAGCAAAAATACAGATATATATTAAAGTGATTTCATCACACTTTTTCTATTTTATTGATCTTCATGAGTTTCCATCTTCTTCCATTCTTCTTCATTGAGTTTCCATCCAGAAAACTTTTTCTTTTGCCTGACAAGATGACTTTAATGATATTTAATGCAATGTCACTGGTGACATCTTCTCATAGTTACTGTTAATTAAAAAGTTATTGATTCATTTTTTCAATGAATGTTTTCACTTAGCAGAGAATTGGGTGGGAGTAGTTTGGATTGAAAATTTGAGTTATTATTCCTTTATCTTTAAAATTACATTTTTTGTTCTTTAAAAAATGTTTTCTTTATTGATTATTGTTGTTTTAGTTTATCTTTTCAAATACAGTTAATATTTTTTTTAAACCCAGGTTCTCTTAGTATGTCTCACTTATTTTTATATGCCTTCATACCTGATTTGTCCTACATATTCTGGGTATTTTATTCAGACCTGTAAGAGTTCACAAATGCTATCTTGTCCTAGCATATCTGTATGTAATATATTTACTGCTGAATTTTGCAATTCATTTCTCAATTTTTTCAACATAGTTTAGTCTTAAGATGTCTGCTTCATTTTTCATTTCACTGACAAATGTTAAAGTTTCCATTTCTCTCCTTTAACACAGTAACATTCAGTTACAAGTCTTTGATGACTGATATCTAGAGCTTCTGAGTCTCTTAGTTTACTTGTTTCTGTTGAGTTTCTCTTCATTTTTGTTTGTTTTTTTTTTTTGGTTTTGTTTTTTGGGGGGACACATCCGGTGTCACTCAGGAGTTACTCCTGGCTATGTGCTCAGAAATTGTTCCTGCCATGCTCGCTTCGGCAGCACATATACTAAATTTGGAATAATACAGAGAAGATTAGCATGGCCCCTGCGCAAGAATGACATCCAAATTCGTGGTGTTCCATATTAAAAAAAAAAAGAAAGAAATTGCTCTGCCTTGGGGAGCCATATGTATTTGCAAAAAGTTCAGTAGTTGATTTATCTAGGGATAATATTAATAAGAAATTGTTTTTCTAGTCTTAAACACTGACAAAATCCAGAGTTTCTATTTTTATGAGGATAACTACGTAACATATCCTAATTATTAGGATTTAGCCCTTTTGTACCCCTCTTTAATGGGTAAGCCAAGTCTGACCTCCCTCAAAAGTTAATTGCTCCAATTAATGTCTCTCCATAAAGTGGAACTTAATCAAAGTAGGTTGTTTTCTTATTCAATTTACAAAAATATTTGTAAACACAAATTAAATTGTAAATGAAAATAAACGATGAATTACTAGAGTAAATCATAAAAAACAACATATAAACTTTGGAAGTTAAATCATGGTACAAAATTTAGAATTCTCAAAATGCACAACTTTCTCTTCTCTTAAAAAACATTCTGTATATAAAGAAATACCACTAATAAAGCCTAAAGGCAACAAAGAATACTTACAGTTCTATCACAAACTAAACACTACTCTTTCAAGAACACATATTGCTAAGCATTTGAAAAGTGGGAAAGATTATTAAGAGCAAATACAAGTAATTTTAAAATCTCAGTAGATATTCAAATACATTTATAATGTAAAATTATATTTCATTTGATTTTTTGTTTTTTATTTGTTTATTTATTTATTAGGTATCATGATTACAAACATATTTGCAGTTGGGTTTCAGTTATAAAAAGAACACACATCCCTTCACCAGTAAAATATTCTCATAATCCATTCCCCAATCTATCCCCTCCCCACTCCCTGACAGTATTCATGACAGGCATTCTACTTTTCTTCACCCATTAATGTTGTCATGATAGTTGTTAGTGTAAGTGTTTCTCTAACTGCACTCACCACTTTGTAGCTTCATTTCATGAACCAGTTTTTCCAGGACTCATCTCTATTGTCTCTGGGTATTATTACAGTAATGTATTTAATTTTTTTAAATCCTATAGATGAGTGAGAGTATCCTTGTCTATATCTGTCCCTCTGACTAATTTCTCTCAGCATAATAGTTTCCATGTCCATTGACGTATAGGAAAAAGTCATGACTTCATTTTTCCTGACAGCTGCATAGTATTCCATTGTGTATATGTACCACAGTTTCTTTAGCCATTTATCTATTGTTAGGTATCTGGGTTGTTTCTAGATTCTGACTATTATAAATAGCATTGCAATGAATCTAGGTGTACAGAAGAAATTTTGAAATGCCCTTCTGTCATATCAGTTATGAAGCCAAAAAAATTTGACAAAACACCCAATTGGTAATACTATAGAGACACAGAAATCTTCACATATTTTTAATTTGTACATATACTGGTATTCTTAGGAGTAAAACAGAAAATAATTACGAAATTCTAGATATATAATGCATTCTTAACTTCTTAAATGAAAATGTCACAAACATACTTATTCTCTATAGAATTTTACGTAATATCAATAGTTTAGTTTTGCAATGACAAAATATAAATACAATACTCATCAAATAAAGTATTATATAAAGACTGAAATCACTACTCTATATAGATATACACTCCTAACATGTGTAAGTTAAAAATGTATGTTTCTGAGAACAGAAAAACCGGCAGCGTTTGCAGCAGCCCAGCCCCCTGTTTGTGACATCAGGCGGGGAAAATCAATGAAAATACGCTTTGCCCAGTGGGGCCCAACTGTGAAAACCTGTGAGTTCTACCTGTGTATGTCTATCTACTGTCCTCTTGCGTGAAACTCTTGGGAGTGGGGCGAAAGACGCTCCAGCAGAGCACGGCCGCTTAGCTTCCCTATGCGGCCGTGCACTGTTTCTAAGAAAAGAACACCATCGCAAGAAGAAAAAGTCACACTAAGAGCTGTGCTCTTTCACAGAAGCAAGCATTTCTCTCCGGACTGTCTTCTCTGTTGCATGCTAGGGCCTAAGATTTGATCCTGTGTGAGGCTTTATCCACGAAGGACTCCCCACCCTTAGAGGCAAGTCGGCCCCATCCAGAAAGGGTGGAGCCAGAGGAGAGTGCTGCCTGCATTATATAGCCAATGAATACCACGACAACACGTAGGAAAACCCACAATACAAGTGTGACAATGGGGAAACAACGCAGGCCAGCATCAGACATAGAGAATGAAGATGACAATTCTGATGACCAGATAATGACCAACCAACTAATCAACCTCTCAGATAAGGACATTAGCAATATGGAAGATGTTCAAAGACCTCAAAGAAACCATGGATCGAGTTGAACAGAACACTAATAAGAACCAAGAAAATGTGAAGACAGAAATCACAAAACTCCAAACTGAAATAACATGTCAACTAACAGGCCTGAAAAAGTCAGTAAACGAAGTGAATGACAAAATGGATAAGCTCTGGGACAGGGTATCAGAAGCTGAGAATAGACTTGGTGCTGTGGAAGATGAGATACATAACAATTCCATACAGCAGGAGAGATTGGAAAAAAAAACTTAAAGCAAATGAGCAGACAATGGAAAAAATTAGTCAAAGAATGGGAACAGATAAAAATAGAAGTCTATGATAAGATCAACAGAAATAACTTAAGAATCATTGGAGTCCCAGAGACCCAGGAAGAAAATTTCCAGGAAGAATCAATGGTCAAGAACATCATTAAAGAGAAACTTCCAGAGCTAAAGAATATATGTGATCAAATCCTGCATGCTCTAAGAGTACCAACCAAAAGAGACCCCAGAAAAACCACCCCAAGACACATCCTAGTCACAATGACAAATCCCACAGATAGAGACAGAATTCTGAAAACAGCAAGATCAAAAGGGGAAATTATGTTCAAGCAAGCATCATTGAGATTTACAGCAGACCTGTCACCAGAAACACTCAATGCCAAAAGCAGTGGTGGGATATTGTGACAAGACTGAACGAAATGAATGCTTCACCCAGAATACTATACCCAGCAAAACTCACTTTCCGGTTTGACGGAAGAATACATGGTTTTACAGACAAAAAACAGCTCAGAAACTTTACAGACACAAAACCAGTCTTAAGAGAAAAACTGAAAGACCTAATTTAAAACAAGACTACCCAAAAGACACACCAAATTTCAATATAAAGATGGCATTAAATCCCAGGACAAGTCTTTCTTTCAATGTCAATGGACTAAATGCACCAGTCAAGAGACACAGAGTGGCCAAATGGATCAAAAAACTCAATCCAACCTTCTGCTGCCTACAAGAAACGCACCTGAATAGTCAGAACAAATATAGACTCAAAATAAAAGGCTGGAGAAAAATTATCCAAGCAAACAACACCCATAAAAAAGCTGGAGTGGCCATACTAATATCAGATAATGCGAACTTTATACTCAGGAAGGTTGTAAGGGACAAAGATGGATATTTTATATTAATCAAGGGGTATGTAGAGCAGGAAGAAATCACTCTCCTAAACATATATGCACCGAATGAGGGGCCAGCAAAATATTTAAAACAACTGTTGACAAATCTGAAAAATAATATCAATAACAACACAATAATTGTGGGAGACCTCAACACAGCTTTGTCAACACTGAAGAGGTCAACCAGACTGAAACCCAACAAGAATATACTAGACCTGAGGAGAGAAATGGAAGAAGGAGGCCTAGTAGATATATATAGGACACTCCATCCCCAGAAACCTGGATACACATTCTTCTCCAATGTACATGGGACATTCTCCAGGATAGACTACATGCTGGCACATAAGACATACCTCCATAATATCAAGAGGATAGAAATTTTGCAGACGACCTTCGTTGACCACAAGGCTCTGAAATTATTTGTGAATTCCAAAGGAACTCAGAAGAAAAACTTTAACACCTGGAAGTTAAACAGCCTCATACTCAATAACCAGTGGGTCCGAGATGAAATCAAGGAGGAAATCAAAAGGTTCCTGGAAACAAATGACAATAAAGACACAAACTATCAGAACTTATGGGACACAGCAAAAGCAGTACTGAGAGGAAAATTTATAGCTTTGCAAGCACACATCAAGAAGGAAGAAGGAATTACCTGAGTAGCTTAATGACACAGCTAATAGAACTAGAAAGTGCTCAATAAAAGAACCCAAAAATAGGAAGACAGAAGGAAATAACAAAGCTGAGAGCAGAAATCAATGAAGTGGAAACCCAAAAAACAATCCGAAAGATCAAAGAAAGCAGAAGTTGGTTCTTTGAAAAAATAAACAAGATTGATAGATCACTGGCAAACCTAACAAAGAAAGAAAGAGAGAGAGAAACTTGATAACTCGTATTAGGAATGAAAAAGGAGAGATCACTACTGATATGACAGAGATTCAAAGGGTAATCAGAAACTACTTTGAGAAACTCTACGCCACCAAAAACGAGAACCTGGAAGAAATGGATAAATTCTTGGACTCTTATAATCTTCCACGATTGAAGGAAGAGGATGTAGTATATCTGAATACCCCCATCACCATTGATGAAATTAAAATGGCAATCAAGTGTCTGCCCAAAAACAAAAGCCCAGGCCCAGATGGGTTCACTAATGAATTCTTTCAAACTTTCCAAGAGGAACTACTACCAATCCTGGCAACACTCTTTCATAAAATTGAACAAACGGAAACACTTCAAAATAGCTTCTATGAAGCCAACATCACCTTGATACCTAAACTAGACAGAGATGCTACAAAAAAAGAAAATTACAGACCAATATCGCTGATGAATGCAGATGCAAAGATCCTCAACAAAATCCTGGCAAATAGGATTCAATGTCTCATTAAGAAGATCATCCACTACGATCAAGTAGGTTTCATCCCAGGAATGCAAGGCTGGTTTAACATCCGTAAATCTATCAACATAATACACAACATCAATAACAATAAAAATAAAAACCACATGATCATATCAATAGATGCAGAGAAAGCATTTGATAAGGTCCAACACCCATTCTTGATCAAAACTCTCAGCAAGATGGGAATGGAAGGAACCTTTCTCAATATAGTGAAGGCCATCTACCACAAGCCAGTGGCAAATATTATCCTCAATGGAGAAAAACTGAAAGCCTTCCCTCTAAATTCTGGCACAAGACAAGGCTGTCCTCTCTCACCACTCCTATTCAACATAGCACTGGAAGTACTTGCTATAGCGATTAGGCAAGAAAAAGATATCAAGGGAATCCAGATAGGAAAGGAAGAAGTCAAGCTCTCACTGTTTGCAGATGACATGATTCTCTACTGAGAAAACCCTAAAGACTCTACCAAAAAGCTTCTAGAAACAATAGACTCATATAGCAAGGTGGCAGGCTACAAAATTAACACACAAAAATCAATGGCCTTCCTATACACCAATAGTAATAAGGATAAAATGGACATTAAGAAAACAATTCCATTCACAATAGTGCCACACAAACTCAAATATCTTGGAATCAACTTGACTAAAAATGTGAAGGACCTATACAAAGAAAACTATAAAACTCTGCTCCAAGAAATAAGAGAGGACACACGGAATTGGAAACAAATACCCTGCTCATGGATTGGCAGGATTAACATCATCAAAATGGCAATACTCCCCAAGGCATTATACAGATTTAATGCTATCCCTCTAAAGATACCCATGACATTCTTCAAAGAAGTGGATCAGGCACTTTTGAAATTCATCTGGAACAATAAACACCCTCGAATAGCTAAAGCAATCATTGGGAAAAAGAATATGAGAGGAATTACTTTCCCCAACTTTAAACTGTACTACAAAGCAATAGTTATCAAAACAGCATGGTATTGGAATAAGGACAGGCCCTCAGATCAGTGGAATAGGCTTGAATACTCAGAAAATGTTCCCCAGACATACAATCACCTAATTTTTGATAAAGGAGCAGGAAATCCTAAATAGAGCAGGGAAAGCCTCTTCAACAAGTGGTGTTGGCACAATTGGATAGCCACTTGCAAAAAATTGAACTTAGACCCCCAGCTAACATCATGTACGAAGGTAAAATCCAAATGGATTAAAGACGTCGACATCAGCCCCAAAACCATAAGATATATAGAACAGCACATAGGCAAAACACTCCAGGACATTACAGGCATCTTCAAGGAGGAAACTGCACTCTCCAAGCAACTGAAAGCAGAGATTAACAGATGGGAATATATTAAGCTGAGAAGCTTCTGCACCTCAAAGGAAATAGCGCCCAGGATACAAGAGTCACCAACTGAGTGGGAGAAACTATTCACCCAATATCCATCAGATAAGGGGCTAATCTCCAAAATATACAAGGCACTGACAGAACTTTACAAGAAAAAAACATCTAATCCCATCAAAAAATGGGGAGAGGAAATGAACAGACACTTTGACAAAGAAGAAATACAAATGGCCAAAAGACACATGAAAAAGTGCTCCACATCACTAATCATCAGGGAGATGCAAATCAAAACAACGATGAGATACCACCTCACACCACAGAGAATGGCACACATCACAAAGAATGAGAATAAAAAGTGTTCGCAGGGATGTGGAGAGAAAGGAACTCTTATCCACTGCTGGTGGGAATGCCGTCTAGTTCAACCTTTATGGAAAGCGATATGGAGATTCCTCCAAAAACTGGAAATCGAGCTCCCATATGACCCAGCTATACCACTCCTAGGAATATACCCTAGGAACACAAAAATACAATACAAAATCCCCTTCCTTACACCTATATTCATTGCAGCACTATTTACCATAGCAAGACTCTGGAAACAACCAAGAGGCCCTTCAACAGACGAATGGCTAAAGAAACTGTGGTACATATACACAATGGAATATTATGCAGCTGTCAGGAGAGATGAAGTCATGAAATTTTCCTATACATGGATGTACACGGAATCTATTATGCTGAGTGAAATAAGTCAGAGAGAGAGAGAAAAACGCAGAATTGTCTCACTCATCTATGGGTTCTAAGAAAAATGAAAGACATTCTTGCAATAATAATTTTCAGACACAAAAGAGAAAAGAGCTGGACGTTCCAGCTCACCTCAGGAAGCTCACCACAAAGAGTGATGAGTTTAGTTAGAGAAATAAATACATTTTGAACTGTCCTAATAATGAGAATGTATGAGGGAAATGGAGAACCTGTTTAGAGTACAGGCGGGGGTCGGGCGGGGTTGAGGGAGACTTGGGACATTGGTGATGGGAATGTTGCACTGGTGATGGGTGGTGTTCTTTACATGACTGATACCCAAACACAATCATGTATGTAATCAAGGTGTTTAAATAAAAAAAAATTTTAAAAAAATGGATGTTTCTTTTCTGTATATTTTAAGTCATAAAGTGTATAACATTTGTTTTTCAGAAAAAAAAACTGGTATAATTATTCCACATGAACTTTATATTTTTATATAACATAGATTTCTATATGAATGGAAAGAAATTTTTTTTGTTTTTTTCTGGCCGCACCCGTTTGATGCTCAGGGGTTACTCCTGGCTAAGTGCTCAGAAATTGCCCCTGGCTTGTGGGAACCATATGGGATGCTGGGGGATCCAACCGTGGTCCTTCCTTGGCTAGCGCTTGCAAGGCAGACACCTTACCTCTAGCCCACCTCGCCAGCCAGGAAGAAACTTGACCAAAGACGTGAAGGACTTATACAAAGAAAACTATAAAGCCCTGCTCCAAGAAATAAGAGAGGACACACGGAAATGGAAACACTTACCCTGCTCATGGCTTGGCAGGATTAACATCATTAAAATGGCAATACTCCCCAAAGCATTATACAGGTTTAATGCGATCCCCTTAAAAATACCCATGACATTCTTCAAAGAAGTGGATCAAACACTTATGAAGTTCATCTGGAACAATAAACATCCTCGAATAGCTAAAGCACTCCTAGGGAAAAGGAAAATGGGAGGCATTACTTTCCCCAACTTTAAACTGTACTACAAAGCAATAGTTATTAAAACAGCGTGGTATTGGAATAAAGACAGACCCTCAGATCAGTGTAATAGGCTTGAGTTCTCAGAGAAAATTCCCCAGGCATACAATTACCTAATTTTTGACAAAGGAGCAAGAAATCCTAAGTGGAGCAGGGAAAATCTCTTCAACTAGTGGTGCTGGCAGAACTGGTTAGCGACTTGCAAAAAAGCGAACATAGACCCTCATTTAACATCATGTACGAAGGTAAAATCCAAATGGATTAAAGACCTTGATATCAGACCAGATACCATAAGGTATATAGAACAACACGTTGGTAAAACACTCCATGACATGACATTGAGACTAAAGGTATCTTCAAGGAGGAAACTGCACTTTCCAAACAAGTGGAAGCAGAGATTAACAGATGGGAATACATTAAACTGAGAAGCTTCTGCACCTCAAAAGAAATAGTGCCCAGGATACAAGAGTCACCCACTGAGTGGGAGAAACTATTCACCCAACAACCTTCAGATAAGGGGCTAATATCCAAAATATACAGGGCACTGACAGAACTTTACAAAAAAAAATCATCTAATCCCATCAAAAAATGGGGAGAAGAAATGAACAGACACTTTGATAAAAAAGAAATACAAATGGCCAAAAGACACATGAAAAAATGCTCCTCGTCACTAATCATCAGAGAGATGCAAATCAAAACAACAATGAGATACCACCTCACACCACAGAGATTGGCGCACATCACAAAGAATGAGAACAAACAGTGTTGGCGGGGATGTGGAGAGAAAGGAACTCTTATCCACTGCTGGTGGGAATGCCACCTAGTACAGCCTCTATGGAAAGCGATATGGAGGTTCCTTCAAAATCTTGAAATTGAGCTCCCATTCGACCCAGCTATTCCACTCCTAGGGATATACCCTAGGAACACAAGAATACAATTCAAAAACCCCTTCCTTACACCTATATTTATTGCAGCATTATTCACAATAGCCAGGCTCTGGAAACAACCAAGATGCCCTTCAACAGACGAATGGCTAAAGAAACTGTGGTACATATACACAATGGAATATTATGCAGCCATCAGGAGAGATGAAGTCATGAAATTTTCCTATACATGGATGTACATGGAATCTAGCATGCTCAGTGAAATAAATCAGAAGGAGAGAGAGAGACGCAGAATAGTCTCACTCATCTATGGGTTTTAAGAAAAATAAAAGTCATTTTTGTAACAATCCTCAGAGACAATGAGAGGAGGGCTGGAACACCAGCTCACTCCATGAAGCTCACCACAAAGAGTGGTGAGCACAGTTATAGAAATAACTACACTGAGAACTACCATAATCAAGTGAATGAATGAGGGAACTGGAAAGCCTGTCTGGAGTACAGGTGGGGGTGTGGTGGGATGGAGGGAGATTTGGGACATTGGTGGCGGGAATGTTGCACTGGTGAAGAGGGTGTTCTTTATATGACTAAAACCTTATCACAATCATTTAGGTAATCAAGATATTCAAATAAAGAGAAAAAATTTTTTTTAAAAAAAAGATACAAACCCTCATATTTAATTTATGAAAAAGTGATTAAGTCCATGAAGTGGACACAGGAGTACTTTTCAACAAATGGTAATAGAAAAACTTGATAGCCACATGTAAAGAACTCAAATTGGATTCTAAACTCATACTGTACAAGGAGGTTAATTAAAATTGATTGAAGATTGATGGTCGATCTGTTTCTATAAAATACATTTTTGCAAGTGTTTACCATAAAAAAAATAATGGGACAGACATTTGCCTGGGATGTAACTGAACTAGGTGAAAGCACCTGCAGTTGAGCATACCAGGAGCACTCATGAAAACTCTGAGTATAGAACCTGGAGAAAACCATAAGCATAGTTGGCTGTGGCCTCAACAAAAAGCAAAACAAAAACAAATAAAGGTAGAAAATGAAGGCCAGGCAAAATTTTAACAGACTGCTTAAAGCTTTGAAATATATACATACATATGTGTGTATATCTGTGTATATATATGTATATATATGTATATATATATATATATGTCCAACAGAGAATAATTTGAAATTTACTTGGTGATTCCCAGAAAATTTGTCAGAGCCTCCCAACAAGAATAAGGTAAGGAAATAAGAATGATATTCTGTTGGAGTATATAATCCAACAGTGTGTTGAAAAGGAGTCTCGGAGGTGTATATTTTATAAGCCTTTCACTAATAAAAAAATAACTTGGCTTTGACTTTTAATGACATATAGGTAGAATGGAATAAAATTATTATATTTAATCATTTTTTCTTCTAAATTATATTGAAGGAACTTCATATCCTGCTTTGTAATTATGCACACAAATATATCTTGCATTTCACCTTTATTTATAAGATCATATGTAAAATTATTTTTCTACAAAATTCTTCTCTTGAGTCCTGTAAACTCTGATAATAATACCTTGAGTCATTTGTTTGCCTCTTACCAAGATGTCTGCCAGACTTAAAATAAAAGTTCAGCAAATATATTTTTCAGAAAAATAAATAAACAGGAGAAGTAAATGTTACTAACCATTTATATATTTTCTGGCATTCAGCAATCAATCAAACACGCACTGAAAAAAGAAAATAATTTTTTCTCCACCAAATATAATGCATAATCCAAATAAAACATTTTAATCCATTTTTTAATTTGGTAAAAAAATGGCTTGCATTTTTTACTGTGTTAACTTTAGAACTTATTAATTTAATTCAAATAACTTTGACTCAAGATTTAAATATCCCTATTAAAATGTAATTATGTCAATCAGTGATATGAGATCTTGGACAAAAATGTTAAAACAATAATTGCTGACACAGAATTGCTCATTGTGCCAGATAACTATTCTGGGGGCCTTTACATGATAGCCAATTAATCCGAAATTACCTCTCTAATTGGGTTAATTGTATAGATGAGGCTTTTGAGATGAGCAAAAATTAAGAAAGTCATCCAAAGGAGAGAATATAAGGGTGTAAAAGAGAGTCTTCCAGATGTTCAAGATAAACATCTTTATGTTTGTAAAATATGTATATATTTGCTGAGAAAGACATATAGAATACTTCAACAGAGGTAAGTTCCACCAGAGAATGGAAAAATAATTATCTAATTGAAAGGAGAATGGATATTTTTGATATTAAGACCTTTGTGATATTTTTAAAAGTTTACTTTTAGTTTTTGAAAATGGATAGAGAATACAACCTTATCTTGAATTTATGATACCAATGCTCCTCTTGGCAAAGGTTACCAAATTAAAGGAAGAAAGCTAAGATTCAAATGATCAATATCACCATCTTGCCATTAAAGAGTTAATCCTGTTTAACTTGTTATTAAAGTAATAAATAGATAAATAAACATAAAAATGTGTATAATAAAATCAGAGCAATAATATAGTGGGTAGGGTCTTTGAACTGCATGTAGCTGACTCATGCGCAATCCCTAATATCCTGTTCACCTAAGCCCAACAAGAGTGATCCCTGAAAACAGATCCAAGAGTAACTTCTGAACATCATCAAGTATAGTAAATTATTTTTAATTTTTTAAAGCATATTCTATAGAAATTGAAAATATGCTTAGCCTGGAGAGAGAGTATAACAGTAGAGCATTTGCCTTGCTGCAGCTGTGTATGGACAGACCTGGGTTTAATTCCTGGCATCCCATATGATCCCCCAACTTTGCCAGGAGCAATTTCTGAGTATAGAGCCAGGAGTAACCCCTGAGCGCCACAAGATATGGCCTCAAGAAAAGAAAAAAGAAAAGAAAATATGCTTAGGGGTAGATTTTAAAAATACAGTTAATTTTTTTCTTTTTATTGTTTTATAAATATTCTATTTTTAAAAGTCCATTGTGTAATGTGCGCACACTAGTTTAGTAAAATTATTTACTGATATATTATTTTTATTTATTTATTTATAAATTTATTGAGGGATTAATCACATTGCTCTCTACTGAGAAGTATTGGCAAACAACATTACTTTTTGATCCCCATAATATTGTTATTATAATCACTCAACATCAGTCAGGAACAAATTTTATCATTTTCAAAGTTATAGTTATGTGTATGATGAAATAACATTCTAGGATATTTTTCAGTTGACAGAAAAATCTCCTGTAACAGATCTATTTGTCTGTTTCATAATGAGCTTCAAAAATATCTGTAATCTGAAAGACAAGAAGTAAATGACAGAATATAAAGAATAGGATGGGCTTCTACTGTTATTTTTTTCTCAACTCAATCAGGCTCATCAAAGAAATAATTTACAGGACAAATTAATTTAAAAAAATTACAGGACATTGAACACGGTAGCAATGGGATGAAACTGTTTTATAATTTTTTAGATAAGTGCAGTCAATTAATGACTTTGAACCATAGTAAAAACATAATCTCTAAAACACATTTGATAAATATATAGTTAATGCAAAATGAATTACATCATTTGGATAAGGGCTAATGATAATATTTTGCAGCATATTTCACTTGACCTCATACTCTTACACTTATTATTACATTTAATATAAATCATCTAGGTACTCAAGATTATGAAAAAAAGTGTCATAAGAATAAGTAGCTTATTCAAATTAATATAAGTATCCTAGAAACAAAAATATGTTTAAGTCTATAACTCTAAATTTTAAGTCTGGTGTAAATTTGGCAGGAAATTACTAAATATTGCACTCACACTTTTATACATGGAAAACCTTTGCTCTATCATGGAATTAATTTCCTGACCTCCTAAGATAAGCATAACCATATTTCTTCCCCAAATATTTATTTAGCATCTCTCTGCCAGCTGTTCTACTAAAGTACTATGATGATGGTATCAGGAAAATTAATTTATTTTCAAAATTACATTTGGTGACACATTATAGGGTGGAAAATGGTAAGCACAGTAATAAGAATGAGGTGAAGTGTCTTTTAGTAGACAGTCAGGGAAGGTCTTTTAGAGGTTATAGCACTGATTAAGCCCTAAAGGATCAGAAGCATATGTTTTAATATAAAAGAAGAAGGAATGCTATAAGAATATGGGGAAAAATTTACAAAGTTTAAGAAAAATAACTTGATGTGTTTATGAAAAATAAATAGGAGTCATTGTGTGTTGTGTAATCTGAGTGATAAAGGTAGGATGAATTTATGAAGAAAGGAATAAGTCAAATTCTATAAGATATTATATAAGATATTATAAAGGGTGATGTTTATTTTACAGAAATCAATCCTAACCTAAAGTTTTATAATAAGTAAGGTTATAAACCTACTTACCTAAATTGAATGTGTTAGTGATTTCACTAAGTTACTCACTTAGATTGGCCTAAACTTGAACACTGATAGTTTTGAGCGTGGATATCATAGAGGCTTCATTAACTCTTAACTGTAGTGGCAAGTCTAAATTAAGATATTCCTTGAATTTAAGATATTACTTGAATTTTGCTATATTTTATGCTTTCCATTGGATTTAAACCTATATACTGTCTGTGATTCAGTACAGCAGTTAAAAGTACTTTGCCTGATTGTGAGGTGAAAGGAGAGGATGCTCCACATCCTGACTTCAATGTAGGATATGCAGATTCCAGGATCTTCAATACAGAAACATGATACCAACAACAGAGACTGTGTGAAAAATAAAAGTGTGTTGGCACTACAGACAATGTCTTGGATTGGACGATCTAGCTTGCCTGGAGCCTAGACTTGGTCATGTGCCAGGAAACTTCAGGGGTCTGGTCTCTTTGTACTTAGGCCAAGGTTATTTCTTTCCATGTCCCTCATATTTTGGTGGGCCTATGCAAACAACAATTGCCACTCTAACACCATTTTTACTGTGCTCCTTTGACTCTAATCCTTAAAAAGAACTCACTTAAAATTTGAGGTTAACTTAAGCTAATATGCATGTATATGGAAATGTAAGAAAATACTATGCCTGTAATGTTTAAGGAGTTATGTAAGTTTTATGGCTTTAGATTGCCTTGTGTACTGTTAAGAAATATTATAATGTGTTACAATCTGGGGACTTGAGGGACAAAGTAATTGTACATGGATTCTGTCTTATTTATCTTAATGTTCTTTGGCTGAAATTTCAAAGTTAAGATATCAGCAAGGGGACTTCTGAGAATTATGTTATGGGTGATTGTCCTTCCACTGTAACTTTACCTTGTCCTCTTTCTTTGCACTCTTGTTCTCATAATTAAAAATAAAAAATTAAAAAAAATATTTAGAGCAAGGGAAAAAAAAAGAAATACAGTCAGGGAATAGAGCAATAGTGCAGCAGTAGGGTGTTTGCCTTTCATGCGGCTGATCCAGGACAAATCTCGGTTCAATCCCAGGCATCCCATATAGTCCACCAAGTCAGAAGTGATTTCTGAGCACATAGCCAGTAGTAATCCCTGAGAGTCACCAGGTGTGGCCCAAAATCCAAAAATGAAAAAGAAATAAGCCATATATTTAGTATTTTTGCTGATGTCTTTTGTTCTTGCTTTTAAATAAATACTTTTAGCCTGAAAAATAAAAAGTACTTTGCACTGGTAAAGGAAGGTGTACATTTTATGACTGAAACCCATCTACAAACATGTTTGTTACAATGGTGCTTAAATAAATATAGGAGAAAGAAAGAGAGAAAGAGAGAAAGAAAGAAAGAAAGAAAGAAAGAAAGAAAGAAAGAAAGAAAGAAAGAAAGAAAGAAAGAAAGAAAGAAAGAAAGAAAGAAAGAAAGAAAGAAAGAAAGAAAGAAAGAAAGAAAGAAAGAAAGAAAGAAAGAAAGAAAGAAAGAAAGAAAGAAAGAAAGAAAGAGCATACAAAGAAAGAAAAGAATACAAAGAACAAATTAAAAAGTACTTGTGGGGTGTGGGGTTGCTTAGATTATTTTTGCTGGGTTTAATGGCAGAATTAAAGTAACTATGTCCTATGAATCACTCTAGACTCACTTTCCTGAATGTTGAGAGTTAGAGAAATGAGAGAAAATGGCGCAGTGGTGTCTGATTTTTCAGCCAGCATACTCACCCACATGGTGATAAAAGGGTTTAACAAGTCAGAAAAATTAAGACTACATAGCTTCATAAGAAATAGGATCATAAAACAATGAACAATTCAAATCCAATGTAGCAAATAGTGAATTAGACAGCATCACATTTAAGAACTATACCTTTTTTACTTTTCATCAGTTTACTACAAAGTATTTTGTTCATTTTGTACTCTACAACACCAGTCACACTGAATGGTATGGTCCCCCTGCATTTACTGAAAGGAAAAAAAAATTAAAAGCATCACAACATATCCGTATACTACAAAATATATTGTTCTAAGTTCCTTATATTTTAAACAAAAATCTTTTAATATAAAAAATACATCTTTTGGAAGGCATACTAAAATTTTATAATGTTAAATAATCTTAACAGTCTAAGAGGTTAACAAGACAAACTAACAATATCAATAAATGTGTCTGTTTGGTTATTTTTGTAGTTGTTGTTATTTTGTTACATACCTGGTGGCACTCAGGGCATTCCTGGCTCTGCACTCAGAAACTACTCTTGGCAGGCTTGGGGAACAATATGTGATGACAGGGATCAAAGTCTGTTGGTCACATGCAAGGGCAAAGCTCTACCCACTGTGCTATTGCTCCAGCTCTTCAAAAAAGAGCCTTTTAATTTCTCTAAAACCCATATACTTTCAGAATTAAGTAGAAAACTTTAGAGCAGCTGTTTAATTCAGGTATACTTGTTGATTATATTGGTTTAACGAGATATTTGACCAGTTCTGAGTCTCTTCCTATGTTATTTCTGTGGCAAAATAATCTCTCAGCCTAAGAGTTCTTGTATGTAAAGCTAAGTTAAAATTTGAATACATAGTTTGCCAAATTTCTTCCTAATAAAATTTAAGTGAGTTAGAATGAAACTCAAAGCAGCAGGCATGTAGACCTTAGTACAGATCTCACAACCTCATCATTGCCACCGAGGCCTAGAATAGTCTTGTAAACAGTTACCCAATTTCTTGCATCTGGTGAGTTGCTAGAGAACCAAGATTTTACAAGTCTTAATTTTCAAAAGCATCCTGGGTTATCTTGAGGTGCTAGAACTGGAAGTCACTGAAGCTATCAACAAGTTTATAAATGAACCTAGATTCTACATTTAATCTTATTACAAATAATATTTGTATCTTCTTGAAACAAAAAAAAAATTAAGACATGAAATACTATTTAAAAATGAAAACGACTCTTTCTAAAACACTTTTTATAACAGGAAATTTTTGTACAATAAATAAAGAAATCCTTTGTGTAGTGATATATTTAAAATTTCAGACATCTGGTTCCTATGAATTATAATTCTTTCTTAGGGATATAGCTAGAAGATATAACTATGATATACTTCAGACTGATACCTTATTTTCAAAAGAATGATGAAATGTATTAAATAATAAGCAACCACAGATCACACAGGAGAGAAATATTCTGACTCAATCATGGATAAATAAAACAGAAGAAACAGAACAAAGAAATTTAAGAATTCTGTTTATGCCTAACACTTTGTGTTTGCCAACACAGTGTTATTAAAAGACTATGGTTATTGGGGTCAGAGCGAAAGCACATTTGCCTTGCAGGCAGTCGAACCAGGACAAACCTTGGTTTGATCCCCAGCATCCCATATGATCCCCCAAGCTAGGAGCGATTTCTGGGTGCACAGACAGGAGTAATTCCTGAGTGTCACAGGGTGTGGATCAAAAAAAAACCCACTATGGTTATTTAGTTATATATGATTATATCTACTCTCAGAGAATGTTCAATGAGCAAATATATTTTCTTTACTTTGAAGGTAAATGATACACTATCAAGTCATTTATGCTAGATAAATTGAATATGAGAGAGTTAAATAATTTTTCAAATCACTTAGCTAGAAATTGATAGAGGTAGGGTGGAGTAATAAACTACAAACTCTTAAACTCACACATTACTAGTTAATAACAAGGTAAAAGGATTAGGATTTCAGCAAAGAAAGACATTAGCAAGCTCTGAAAACATGGCAGAAAATTTTCAACATTTTCTTAGCAATAACTACAAGTTTGACTTACAAGTTTGAGAACTCTCACTATCCAACAACCCATTCATATTTTAGTTAAGTATATAACTATCTGTGGGAATAAAGAAAAGATAAAATAATCATCATCTTTGGCTACTATTTTAGTCCTAACACTTGGGAATATCATTAGTTTTAAATGCTGAGTCTTATTTTGTAAAGGTACTATTGTATGGATTTGTTATATTTATATTTTTTAATGTAAGTGAAAAGTTTGGGTGTCAGAGTAATAAAAGTAATAGTGTTCAAGGTTAGACCACCAGTGAACACAAACTACGAATGAAAATTAACTAGCCTGGGGCCGGAGAGATAGCATAGCCTTGCATGCAGAAGGACTTTGGTTCGAATCCAGGCATCCCATATGGTCCTCTGAGCCTGCCGGGGGCAATTTCTGAACATAGAGCCAGGAGTAACCTGGGAGCACTGCCAGGTGTGACCCAAAACCAAAAAAAGAAAATTAACTAGCTTAATAGATAGTTCTCCTTTAAAGACAAGGAATTCAAACAAATTGTCCTCTTCTCCCACAAACTGTGACTTAGGATTTTGTGGGAAAAGAGATATGTGATCACTGTAGTTATGTATATTATATATAAAATATAAAAATAAAATATGTAATTTATATATAAAATTATATATAATATATAGATTATTATGAGAAATAATTGTATTTGAAAATTATTTTAATTGAGAATATCTAGTCATAGGAGAGTATTTCTCTTAGTATAAATAGCAAATTTTTGCTGAGGTTTTCCATATGATTGCTAAAGTATTTTAAAATAAATCAAAAATTTATTTATCTCCAGCTGTATTTTATATTTAATTACGTTCTAAATGGAATTTTTCACTTCAAATTTTCACACCAAATGCTTTGTGATATCTCTTTAAGAGAGAGTCTCTCTAGTAAATGAAATATTCAAATACATTTCAAATACAAATAATGCATATTTATTGTATGCTGAATTTTATTTATTTATTTATTTTGCAAAGCAAGTGCCTTTATAATCTCTCCAATCACATTGTACTTT
Source organism: Suncus etruscus (assembly GCF_024139225.1). Classification (NCBI taxonomy): domain Eukaryota; kingdom Metazoa; phylum Chordata; class Mammalia; order Eulipotyphla; family Soricidae; genus Suncus; species Suncus etruscus. The sequence goes on along the minus strand of NC_064848.1, from coordinate 134,014,980 downwards.
TACTAAGAAAACCTTCCACCCATTTTAATTTAATGCACCATAATTATAAGTAGGTGCCAGGAAACTATATTAAAAAAGCTTAACTTACAGAAAAAGTTATACATAATGGTAAATATATAACTAAATATTTTTTATTATTATTGAAAAGTTTTACTATGCTCAAAGTTACTGCATTTCAGCATTTCATTCTCTTTATTTGTAATTTAGCTATAACTCTTTCTGTGTTATTGACTTATTTTTTTATAATTTCTTTATTTAAACACCACAATTACAAACATAATAGTTGGGTTTCAATCATAACAAGAACAACCCCCTTTACCATGAAACCTTTCCATCACCAATGCCCACATCGGGGGAGGTCTCCACAGATACTGCAGAGCTTCAAAAGATAATTAGAGACTACTTTGAGAAACTATGCCACGAAACATGAAAACCTGGAGAAAATAAATTATTGGAGTCTTATAATCTTCCATGGTTAAACCATGAAGACCTTGCATATTTAAACAGACATATCACTACTGAGAAAATTAAAAGGATTATCAAGAGTCTTCCCAAAAACAAAAGCCCAGGCTCACTAATGGATACACTAATGAATTCTTTCAAACCTTTTAAGAGGAAATACTACCAATCCTGACCAGACTCTTCCATGAAATTGAAAAAATAGGAACACTTCCAAATAGCTTTATAAAGCCAACATCACCTTGATACCTAAATCAGACAGACATGCTGGCAAAAAAAAAAAAAATTATAGACCAATATTCCTAATGAACACAGTTGCAAAGAACATCAAGAAAATCCTGGCAAATAGGATCCAATGCCTCATGAAGAAGATCATTCACTACAATCAAGTAGATTTTATGCCAGGAATGCAAGGATGGTTTAACATCCATAAATATATTAACATAATACACAACATCAACAACAAGAAAAATAAAAATCACATGATCATATCAATAGATGCAGAGAAATCATTTGATAAGGTCCAACACCCATTCTTGATCAAAACTCTCAGCAAGTTGGGAATGAAAGGAACCTTTTTCAATCTAGTTAAGGCCATCTACCACAAGACAATGGAAAATATTATCCTCAATGGAAAAAAACTAAAAGCCTTTCCTCTAAATTCTAGTACAAGACAAAGCTGTTATCTTTCACCACTACTATTCAACATAGTGCTGAATGTTCTTGCCATAGCAATTCAGCAAGAAAAAGATATCAAGACCATCAAGATAGGAAAGGAAGAAGTCAAGCTCAAACTGTTTGCAGATGACATAATACTATATTTAGAAAACCCTAAAGACTCTACCAAAAAACTTCTAGAAACAATAGATTCATATAGAAAAGTGGCAGGCTACAAAATTAACATGCAAAAATCAATGGCCTTCTTATACACCAATATGATAGAGAAGAAATGAATATCAAAAAATCCCATTTACATTAGTGCCACACAAACTCAAATATCTTGGAGTCAACTTAACCAAAGATGGAAAGGACTTATACAAAGAAAACTACAAAACCCTGCTTCAAGAAATAAAAGAGGATACACAGAAATGGAGGCATATACCCTGCTGGTGGATTGGGAGGATTAACATAATTAAAATGCCAATACTGACAAGGCATTGTAAAAATTTAATGCAATCCCTCTAAGGATACCCATAAAATTCCTCAAAAAAGTGGATCAAACACTCCTGAAATTCATCTAGAACAATAAACACACTTGAATAGCTAGAGCAACTCTTGGGAAAGGAATATGGGAGGCATCACTTTTCTCAACTTTAAATTGTATTACTAAGCAATAGTCATTAAAACAGCATGGTTTTGGAATAAAGACAAACCCTCAGAACAGTAGAATAGACTGGAGATTTCAAAAAATGCTCCACAGATATGCAGTCAATTAATCTTTGATAAAGGGGCAAAAATGTAAAATGGAGCAAGTAAAGCCTCTTCAACAAATAGTGTTGTCACAATTGATAAGCCACTTGCAAAAATATAAACTCGGACCTCCAGCTAACACCATGCACCAAGGTCAAATGCAAATGTATTAAAGACCTTTATATCAGACCTGAAACCATAGGCATATAGAACAATATAGGTAAATTACTCCAGGACTTTGAAAAGGAAGAAACAACACTCTCCAAACCAGTTGAAGCAGAAATACATGAATGTGACTATATTAAACTGAGAAGCTTCTGAATCTCAAAGGAAATAATGCCTAGGATATAAAAGCCACCCACAGAATGGGAGAAGCTATTCACTCAATCCCCTTCAAATAAGGGGATAATAACTAAGATATACAAGGTACTGACAAAACTTATCAAGAAAAAACATATAACTCCACAAAAAGTGGGGAGAAGAAATAAACAGACATTTTGTGAAAGAAGAAATACAAATGGCCAAAAGGCATATGAAAAAATGCTTAACATCACTAATCATCAGGGAGATGTAAATCAAAACAACATGAGGTACCATCTCACACCACAGAGATTGGCAAACATCACAAAGAACAAGAACAATCAGTGATGACTGGAATGTGGAAAAAAGGAACTCTCATTCATTGCTGCTGGGAATGTCATCTAATCAAGCCCTTATGAAAAACTATATGGAGATTCCTCAAAAAAAAATGGAAATTGATATACCCTAGGAACACAAAAATCCAATACAAAAATCCCTTCATCACACATATATTCATTGCCACACTATTTACAGTAGCCATACTCTGGAAACAACCAAGATTGCCCTTCAACAGAAAAATGGCCAAAGAAACTGTGGTACATATAAAAATGGAATATTATGCAGTAGTCAAGAGAGATGAAGTCATGAAATTTTCTTATTTACGGTTGTACATGGAATCTATATGTTGAGTGAAATAAGTCAGAGGGAGAGAGAGACTCAAAATAGTCTCACTATTTATGGGTTTTAAGCAAAATTAAAGACATTGAAATTATTCCCAGAGGTGAGGGCCAGAAGGACCAGCTCAAGAAATGAAGGTCGTCACAGAGTGGTGAGTGTGGTTAGAGAAATAACTATGCTGAGAACTATCATAACACTGTCAGTGAGTGAGGGATGTAGAAATGGAAGATATCCTGAACTTTAGTTTGTCCTTATTAATATGCAATATTTTCATAAAATTATATCATTAAGAAAACCATAAATTCATTTTTGGTGCAGTTAATAGGTTAAATTTGACCACATTTTGGGGGGCACACCCAGTGACATTCAGGGGTTATGGATATGCACTCAGAAATCGCTCCTGGATTGGAGGACCATATGGACCCCGGGGATTGAACCACAGTCCATCCGAGGCTCCACAACACTGCTCCGGCCCCTAAATTTGACCACATTCTAAGAAAACAAACACTAACTTATGACAGTGTCAAATGCAGAAATCAATTATTTGTATATGTAGGTAAAAGTAAAGAGAAAAATTACTTGTATTCTAAATAGTTTCTCATATTGCATTCAAAATAAATAGGGAGGACCATTGGACACCAATATCTAGCATGAGGCTATCTGTGTCTTTGTATTAGCAAAGTAAGGTAGAGTGCAGTTTATTATAATTACATTTCTTTGAAATATATCAGTGATACTTAAATTTTAAAGAAGATGGCTAGAAGGAAGAATTCTCTCACCATAGAAAATTTATATTAGTCTTAATTCTTTAAGATGATAATTTTCCCGAATGTATCATTTATACTAGTTTCCTTTAATTCCTGAAAGAAAAGAAACACACACACACATATATATATATACATCCATATATATATATATGTGTGTATACATATGTACATATATATATATATTTCTTTCAAGCAACTTGATAAAATCCTGTATTTGAAGCAACACTGCTTAAAATATGTATGAAATTGGTCTGTCTATTCATCTAGAAAATTTCATTTTGTGGGCACTTTGTGACTAAGATGAACTGTCTACCTTAATCAAATTACTTGAAAATGGCTAAGTGTCTATTATATATCATGTAAAAACAGACATTGACAATCAAAGCTACAGAGGAAACTTAATTAAAAACACATCATCTTCAGAAATAAGAGTCTTTTCTGAGAAAATTACTGCCAAACGTAGCTGCATTACGCTAATTAGAAAAGACTGGAAATTCAGAAAACCAGGCTGTTGGTGGTGGAGTTGGATGAAGAGTATCTTTACAGAGAATTGTTGGAAATCTGATTCCATGACCAAAACTTTTGTAGAATGTATAGAATTTTTAGAGATAGTACTGTAAACAATAGTTGGAACTACAATGAAATGTAAAGTTCTCCATACTTCCTAGGAATTACGCTTTCTGTCTGTTCCAAGAGACAAATTCATTTATCTGGCTGTCCTTTTAATTTTTAATAGCTTGTTTAATTTAAATTATACTTTATTGCATCAAATCTTTTTCTCTTGACTTTTTTATTTATTGCTTAATTCTTCATATCTAAAGTTATGTAGATAAAGTCTAATCACACTTCTCTATTTGTGTCCTTGCCTTTTATTTTTAATACAAGAGTCTTCATTATTTACTTTTGTCCCCTACACAACCCTTTTCAAATCATACCAGTATTATGTCAGTCTTTCCTGGAAGATACTCAGTTCTTATCCCTAAACCGTTCTACCTAGAAGTTAAATTTTATTCACAATATTACATAGTAGTTCTATTGTCTTCTGAAATAAAAAACACCTAAATTTCTATTAACACTTTGGCTGCTACTGTATAATGTTAGCTTATTTAGAACTAGTAGCAACTTAAAAATCTGTCTTTCACTTATGATTAGTTACTGATACAAAATCCTCTCTATATTCTAGCTCAGCTAATTATTACTTTAAGCCTGAAGTTTTTTTTCATACTGTTAAACAAAGTATCTGTGTTCACTTATTTAAAAAAGTAGAAAATACATGTAGATAAATAAGATTAAAAAGCACTAAAAACCACGCATATATTCTGCCTTTATTCCAAATTTTTTGGGGGACCACACCCGGTGAAGCTCTGGGGTTACTCCTGGTTATGTGCTCAGAAATCACTCCTGGCTTTGGGGACAATATGGGATGCCAGGGAATCGAACTCTGGTCTTTCCTAGATCAGCCACGTGCAAGGCAAACTTCCTACCACTTGCACCACCACTCTGGCCCCATTTCAATTTTTTAAGGCAAACAAAATTTACATTGCAGTATATTTCTCCCACTTAGCCTAAAATTAGATATTTCTGTGTGATATGAGTAGTGGTCATTTGTTGAATAAGGGAATTCTATAATCATTAATTAAAAGAGAAAAATTGAGTGGGGGTGGGCACACCTGGTGATGCTCAGGAGTTTCTCCTGGCTATGTGCTCAGAAATCGTTCCTGGCTTGGGGTGACCAAATGGGACTCTCGGAGATCATACAGTGGTCTGTCCTAGGTCAGTCACATGCAAGGCAAACATTAATAAATATACATGAAGTATTTGGATTTCAGTAAAATTTATTTTTAATAGTTTTCCGTAAGTAAATTTTGATACCACCTTTCTGGCTCCAGTAATGTTTTTTAATGTAGAGAAACTAATAAAAACGTTATCAATTTTTCTATGAGTACATATGCCTATATTGAATATTTTGTGCATATGTGAGTATATAAGAATACATGTTATGGGGCCGGTGCGGTGGCGCTAGAGGTAAGGGCCTGCCTTGCCTGCGCTAGCCTAGGACAGACCAAGGTTCGATCCCCCAGTGTACCATATGGTCCCACAAGCAAGGAGCAACTTCTGAGCACATAGCCAGGAGTAACCCCTGAGCGTCACCGGGTGTGGCCCAAAAACCAAAAAAAAAAAAAAGAATACATGTTATATTCACATATATGCATTTTTCTAAATATTCTATATGTAGACATTATATTTTGTATATTTCTATATATTAGGTATAAAAGAGAGATATACTGCTTATCTACCCATTTTAAAAATATACTATATTTAATTTCTGAGACATTTATTCATCTATATTTTCACTTAAAATAGTTCCACAACATTCATTATAGATATAACAGTGTCCCAGCTAAACTACTTTCAACAGTTTATATATACAATATTTATTTTGATCACAAATATTCAGTTTAGATGAATTTTCATAATTATCTTTATTTAAACACCATGATTACAAATATGATTATAGTTGTATAATTACAGTCATGTAAAGAACACCCCCCCTTCACCATGCAACATTCCCACCACCAATTTCCCAAATCTCCCTTCTCCCCAACCCCCACACCTGTACTCGAGACAGGCTTTCTACTTCCCTCATTCATTCACATTGTTATGATAGTTTTAAGTGTAGTCATCTCTCCAACTGCACTCATCACTCTATGTGATAAGCTTCATGTCATGAGCTGCACCTACCAGCCCTCATCTCTCTTGTCTCTGAGATACTGTTAAAAATGTCTTTCATTTTTCTTAAAACCCACAATGAGTGAAACCATTCTGCATCTTTCTCTCTCCCTCTGACTTACTTCACTCAGCATAATAGATTCCATGTACATTCATATATAGGAAAATTTCATGACTTCATCTCTCCTGACAGCTGCATAGTATTCCATTGTGTATATGTACCACAGTTTCTTTAGCCACTCATCTGTTGAAGGGCACGTTGGTTGTTTCCAGAGTCTGGCTATTGTAAATAGCGCTAAAATGAATATAGGTGTGAGGAAGGGATTTTTGTATTGTATTTTTGTGTTCCTAGGGTATATTCCTAGGAGTGGTATGACTGGATCATATGGAAGCTCAATTTTCAGTATGTGAAGGAGTCTCCATATCGCTTTCCATAAAGGTTGTACTAGACGGCATTCCCACCAGCAGTGAAAAAGAGTTTTTTTCTCTCCACATCCCTGCCAGCACTGCTTGTTTTCCTTTTTTGTGATGTGTGCCAATCTCAGTGGTGTGAGGTGGTACCTCATAGTAGTTTTGATTTGCATCTCCCTGACGATTAGTGATGTTGAGCATCTTTTCATGTGCCTTTTGGCCATTTGCCTTTCTATTTTTTTCAAAGTGTCTGTTCATTTCTTCTCCCCATTTTTTGATGGGGTTAGTTGTTTTTTTCTTCTATAGTTCTGTCAGTACCTTGTAAATTTTGGATATTAGCCCTTTATCTGATGAGTATTGGGTGAATAATTTCTCCCACTCAGTGGGTGGCCTTTGTATTCTGTGTACTATTTCCTTTGAGATGCAGAAGCTTTTCAGCTTAATATAGTCCCATCTGTTTATCTCTGCTTCCACTTGTTTGGAGAGTGCTGTCTCCTCCTTAAAGATGCCTTTAGTCTCATTGTCCTGGAGTGTTTCACCTACATGTTGTTCTATACCTTATAGTTTCAGATCTGATATCAAGGTCTTTAATTGATTTGGATTTTACCTTTGTACATGGTGTTAGCTGGGGGTCTGAGTTTGCTTTTTTGCAAGTGGCTAACCAGTTGTGCCAACACCACTTGTTGAATAGGCTTTCCTTGATCCGTTTAGTATTTCTTGCTCCTTTATCAAAAACTAGGTGGTTATATGTCTGAGGAACATTCTCTGAGTAATCAAGCTTATTTCACTGATCTGAGGGTCTGTCTTTATTCCATTACCATGCTGTTTTTATAGCTATTGCTTTGTAATACAGCTTAAAATTGGGGAAAGTAATGCCTCCCATATTCCTTTTCCCAAGGAGTGCTTTAGCTATTCGAGGTTGTTTATTGTTTCAAATGAATTTCAGAAGTCTATGATCCACTTCTTTGATGAATGTCATGGGTATCTTTAGAGGAATCACATTAAATCTGTACAATGCTTTTGGAAGTATTGCCATTTTAATGATGTTAATCCTCCCAATTCATGAGCAGGGTATGTGTTTCCATTTCCGCTTGTCCTCTCTTATTTCTTGGAGCAGAGTTTTATAGTTTTCTTTGTATAGATTCTTCACATCTTTAGTCAGGTTGACTCCAAGATATTTGAGTTTGCGTGGCACTAATGTGAATGGGATTGTTCTCTTAATGACCATTTCTTCCCTATCATTATTAGTGTATAAAAGGGCCATTGATTTTTGTGTGTTAATTTTGTAGTCTGCCACTTTGCTATATGAATCTATTATTTCTAGGAGCTTTTTGGTAGAGTCTTTAGGGTTTTCTAAGTAGAGTATCATGTCATCTGCAAACAGTGAGAGCTTGACTTCTTCCTTTTCTATCTGGATTCCCTTGATATCTTTTTCTTTCCTAATCGCTATATCAAGAACTTCCAGTACTATGTTGAATAGGAGTGGTGAGAGAGGACAGCCTTGTCTTGTGCCAGAATTTAGAGGGAATGCTTTTAGTTTTTCTCCATTGAGGATAATATTTGCCACTGGCTTCCGGTAGATAGCTTTAACTATATTGAGACACGTTTCTTTTATTCCTATCTTGCTGAGAGTTTTCATCAAGAATGGGTGTTGAACCTTATCAAATGCTTTTTCTGCGTCTATTGATATGACCATGTGATTTTTATTTTTCTTGTTGTTTATGTTGTGTATGATGTTGATAGATTTACAGATGTTAAACCATCCTTGCATTCCTGAGATGAAACCTACTTGATCAAAGTGAATGATCTTCTTGATGAGGCACTGGATCCTATTTGCCAGGATTTTGTTGAGGATCTTTGCATCTGTGTTCATCAGGAATATTGGTCTGTAAATTTTCTTTTTTGGCAGCATCTCTGTCTGGTTTTGGTATTAAGGTGACATTGGCTTCATAAAAGCTATTTGGAAGTGTTCCTGTTTTTTTCGATTTCATAAAAGAGCCTGGCCAGGATTGGTAGTACTTCCTCTTGAAAGGTTTGAAAGAATTCATTCATGAATCCATCAGGGCCTGGGCTTTTGTTTTTGGGCAAATTTTTTATTATGGTTTTAATTTCCTCAATAGTGATGGGGGTGTTTAGATATGCTATATCTTCTTTATTCAACCGTGGAAGGTTATACGAGTTCAGAAATTTATTCATTTCGTCCAGGTTCTCATATTCAGTGGCATAGAGTTTCTCAAAGTATTCTCTGAATATCCTTTGAATCTCTGCAGTATCTGTAGTGATCTCCCCCTTTTCTTTTTTTTTTTTTTTTTTTTTTTTTTTTTTTTTTGGTTTTTGGGTCACACCCGGCAATGCTCAGGGGTTACTCCTGGCTGTCTGCTCAGAAATAGCTCCTGGCAGGCACGGGGGACCATATGGGACACCGGGATTCGAACCAACCACCTTTGGTCCTGGATCGGCTGCTTGCAAGGCAAATGCCGCTGTGCTCTCTCTGGGCCCTGTTCTCCCCCTTTTCATTTCTAATACGCGTTATCAAGTTTCTCTCTCTTGCTTTGTGAGTTTTGCCAATGATCTATTAATCTTGTTTATTTTTTCAAAGAACCAACTTCTGCTTTTGTTGATTTTTTCGGATTGTTTTTTGGGTTTTCATTTCATTGATTTCTGCTCTCAGGTTTGTTATTTCCTTCTATCTCCCTATTTTTAGTTTCTTTTGTTGATCATTTTCTAATTTTATAAGCTGTGTCATTAAGCTATTCATGTATGCTCCTTCTTTCTTCCTGATGTGTGCTTGAAAAGCTATAAATTTTCCTCTCAGTACAACTTTTGCTGTATCCCATAGGTTCTGATAGTTTGTGTTTTCATTGTCCTTTGTTTCCAGGAAATTTTTGATTTCTTCTTTGATTTTATCTCAGAACCACTGCTTATTCAGTAGTAAACTGTTTAATTTCCAGGTGCTAAATTTTTTCTTCTGTGTCCCTTTGTAGTTCACATCTAACTTCAGAGCCTTGTGGTCAGCAAAGTTAGCCTGCAAAATTTCTGTCTTCTTAATTTTATGGAGGTATTTTTTATGTGCTAGCATGTGGTCTATCCTGGAGAATGACCCGTGTACGTTGGAAAAGAATATGTATCCAGGTTTCTGAGAATGGAATGTCCTATATATATCTACTAGATCTCTTTCTTCCATTTCTCTTTTCAGGTCTAGTATATTTTTGTGGGTTTCAATTTGGTTGACCTATTAAGTGTTGACAAGCCTGTGTTGAGGTCTCCCACAATTATTGTGTTATTATTGATATCCTTTCTCAGATTTGTCAACAATTGTATTACATACTTTTCTGGTCCTTTATTGGGTGCGTATATGTTTAGGAGAGTGATTTCTTCCTTCTGTACATATCCCTTGATTAGTACATAATATATATCTCTCTCCCTTACAACTTTTCTGAGTTTAAAGTTTGTGTCATCTGATATTATTATGGCTACCTCTGCTTTTTTAAGGGTGTTGTTTGCTTGAATAATTTTCCTCCAGCCTTTGATTTTAAGTCTATGTTTATTCTGACTCTTCAGGTGTGTTTCTTGTAGGCAGCAGAAGGTTGGCTTCAGTTTTTTGATCCATTTCGCCACTCTGTACCTCTTAACTGGTGCATTTAGTCCATTGACATTGAGAGAAATAATTGTCATGGGATTTATTGCCATCTTTGTGTAGAAGTTTAGTGTGTTTTTTGTTTTGTCTGTCTTTAGAATAGATCTTACAGGTTTTTTTTTTTTAAGTCTGGTTTTGAGTCTGTAAAGTTTTTGACTGTTGTTTATCTGTGAAGCCATGTATACTTCCTTCAAACCTGAAAGTGAGTTTTGCTGGGTGCAGTATTCTTGGCGAAGAATTTATTTCATTGAGTTTTGTCACTATATCCCACCACTGCCTTCTGGCCTTGAGTGTTTCTGGTGACAGGTCTGCTGTAAATTTCAAGGATGCTTTCAGAAATGTAATTTCCCTTTTTGATCTTGCTGCTTGCAGTATTCTATCTCTTTTTGTTGTTGTTGTTTTGTTTTGTTTTGTTTTTTGTTTGTTTTTGGGCCACACCCGTGACGCTCAGGGGTTACTCCTGGCTATGTGCTCAGAAGTCGCTCCTGGCTTGGGGGACCATATGGGACACCGGGGGATCGAACCGCGGTCCATCCAAGGTTAGCACAGACAAAGCAGGCACCTTACCTCTAGCGCCACCGCCCGGCCCCAGTATTCTATCTCTTTCTGTGGGATTCATCATTGTGACTAGGATGTGTCTTGGGGTGTTTCTCCTGGGATCTTTTTTAGCTAGTACTCTTTGGGCATGCAGTATTTGGTAACATGTTTTCTTTAGCTCTGGTAGTTTCTCTGTGATGATATTCTTGACTGTTGATTCTTCCTGGAGATTTTCTTCTTGGGTCTCTGGGACTCCAATGATTCTAAAGTTGTTTCTATTTAGCTTAACAAAGACTTCTATTTTCATCTGCTCATATTCTTTGAGTAACTTTTCCATTGTCTGATCATTTGATTTAAGGCTTTTTTCCAATCTCTTCTGCTGTGTAAGTTGTTATACATCACATCATCCAGCATGCTAATTCTATCCTCAGCTACTTTTAACCTGTTGGAAAGCTCATCCATTATGTTCTTCAATTCATCTACTGAGTTTTTCAGACCTGTTATTTGACCTGATATTTCAGTTTGAAGTTTTCTGACTTCTATCTTCATATTCACTTGATTTTTATTAGTGTTCTGATCTATACTTTCTTTGAGTTCTGTGAGCATCCTCCATATTTCTTCTCTACACTCCATTTCTGAAAGACTGCTTAGGTGGTTGGCATTGTTGGGTCATCAGAGTTTCCATCTTCATTCTCTATGGCTGATGTTGGTCTGCATAGTTTCCCCATTGTCACTCTTATGCTGTAGGTTTTTCTACGTGTTGTGGTGGTATTCATTGATCAGGTGAAGTGCGCGGCTGCGAAGCAAAGCTGAGCGGTCGCACTCCTCTGCTTCGACCCCTTATAGGTGGGCTTAAGGGGGCCAGCAGAGTCAGCTTTATCTGCAACTCCGACCCAGAAAGACTCACCTCAGCCGAGTCATGCACTCAGGGGATTAATGCCGGAGAAGATCAAAGTTCCCAGGTTGAAGCAAGCTGGGGGAGGCCCCAAAATGTCTGCTGAGCTTAATGGGCCCAGCAGAGTCTGTCTTATCCAGAACTCCAGCCAGGCAAGACACCAGTTTAGATGATTTTTATAAAGGTCTCTACTTGGAGCTGAAGAGATAACACAGCAGTAGAGCATTTGTCTCGCATACAGCCAACCCAGGAAGAACCTGATTCAATTCAAGCCTTTTAGGTAGCAATTTCTGAGTGCAGGGCTAGTAGTAATCCCTGAGTGCCACCAAGTGTGGCCCAAAACTTAAATTAAAAAGTCTCTGCTCATGTTTTCTTCATAAGTTTATAAATAAAAGTTTCTGCTCTACTTGAAATTTCCTTGTTTTTAATGCAACACTAAGTCATAAAAACAGCCACATAGTTGTTAAAGAGTTAAGACTTGAGACTTAGGTTACACTGGTGATGTGGAACAGTGATATACATATATATCCAAACCAGAGACTTACTAATAAATAATAAATAATAAATACTAAAAACATGAGACATAGCCTGCAGCCAAGAAACTTTATAATGTTCTTGTCAAACTGTCAGGTGGGGATTATAGAGTAGAGGAACATTAGTGAAGGGAGTTGACACTGATGGTGGGATTGGTGTTGAAATATTTGCATAAAACTCAACTTTAAATAACTGTAGATCACAGTCTTTAACAAAGTAAAAATATCTATGAAATAAGTCAGAGAGAGAGAGAAAAACGCAGAATGGTCTCACTCATCTATGGGTTTTAAGAAAAATGAAAGACACCCTTGTAATAATAATTTTCAGACACAAAAGAGAAAAGAGCTGGAAGTTCCAGCTCACCTCAGGAAGCTCACCACAAAGAGTGATGAGTTTAGTTAGAGAAATAACTACATTTTGAACTGTCCTAATATTGAGAATGTATGAGGGAAATGTAGAGCCTGTTTAGGGTACAGGCGGGGGTTGGGGGGGTAGGAGGGAGATTTGGGACTTGGGTGATGGGAATGTTGCACTGGTGATGGGTGGTGTTCCTTTTATGACTGAAACCCAAACACAATCATGTATGTAATCAAGGTGTTTAAATAAAAAAAAATTAAAACAAAAAAAAACATTAAAAAAAAAAACCATGTACAATACCTTCATGATATGCTCATATGTCCCTGGATATATGAGTTGTTTTTAAATCCTGGCTATTGTATAAAGTGCTTAAATGAACATAAACAGTAATAAATCTTTTCAAATGACAAAAAAAATGTTAAAATGCATTTATATTTATATATTTATTTCCCTGTAATAATACATCCTGAGAGCAATGATTACTGAGTCAAAGTTTATTCCTATTTGAAAAGCTTTGGTATATATTGACAGGTCATCATTCAGGAACATCAATGACAATTTAAACTCTAAATAGTATCAGGCATATAAATAATAACCAAGGAGTCAGAACAATAGCACAGCAATAGGGCGTTTGCCTTGCACAGGGCGAACCCATGACAAATCTGGATTCGTTCCACGGCATCCCGTATGATTCCCCCAAGCCATGAGTGATTTCTTAGTGCATAGCCAGGAGTAACCCCTGAGCACCACCACGTATGGCAAGTATAAAACCAAAATAAATTAAATAGTACTCAAAACTATATTATTATTGTTTGTACTTTAATTTTAATTATTATTGCATTTGAATGGTTTTTCAACTGATTATGTATGTTTCTTCTTAAGAACTGCATTTCAATCTGAATATTAATGATTTTTCTTTTGATCTCTCCTAGGAGTTTTTTAAGAGTATTTTAAGTACCTCTGACATTGACCCTTGTTATATTTTACCTCCATTATATTTTTCAAATTGTCATTTGCCTTTTGTAGCCAATGCAACCGCTGAGACCAAACTGCAGCTTTCTTCATAGCACGCAACTTACCTGAAAGTTTTTATTTTATTAATCAATGTGCAAGAATGAAAAAAAAAAGATGAAGACATCTAAACTGAAACTCCACCTGAATTTCCCTTGGTGTCCAATTAAATTGCAAAACGAACCTGAGAAAATGAAACAATAAATAAATAAAACCAACAAGCAAACAAATCACATTAAGTATGAACCACAAATATCTATTAGATTTATAAATGAGATGGCCATTGGATCATAAGCATTTTTGGAATCTGGGTTAGTGTATATGTATGTAAATCTGCAATAATGTAAACAAGAAAAATTTATCTGAGGTGAGACTAATGAATATGTTATAAATTCTCGAGTAACAACCGTTCCTGGCAGTATTCTCTTTCATTTTAATATTTGCATACATAACTCATTAGTAATTATTTCATTTTATCTTCACCATTAATTATTGGGAGATAAAGACAAAGTTGAATATATTCTTTAACAGACAAAAATGACAAAATGTTCTAATTAATAAAAAGGAAAAATATTCTAAAAGCTTGCTAAAATAAATTGTCTTGTGTTTTGTTTTTGTTTTATGAAAGTGGTAACATGAGGGCTCTAAAAGGTAGAGTATTTATTTCACAAGTAAGATTCCCATGTTGAGGGGCCAGAGAGTTGGCGTAGAGGTAAGGTGTGTGCCTTGCAAGCGCTAGCCTAGGACGGACCATGGTTTAATCCCCGGCGTCCCATATGGTCCCCCACAAACCAGGGGTGATTTCTGAGCACATAGCCAGAAGTAACCCCTGAGCGTCAAATGAATGTGACCCTCCCCCAAACAAAAAGACTCCCATGTTGAATCTCTGATACCTCATGGTCCCGATTTGTGGTCCACGAAACACCACCTCCAAATTTGTAAGCAGAGGCCTATGTGATAATACAGCAGGTAAGGAGTTTGTCTTGCATGCAGTTGGGCTGGGTTCAATCCTAAATATCCCATATGGTTCCCCAACACCATCAGACATAATTCCTGAGCACAAAGCCAAGAGTAACACTTGAGCATAGCAAGGTGTGGCCTGAAAACAAAAGAAAAAATATGTGTAAGCATCACAAACAAACATTGTGGTCACCCACAATAGCAACAAAGGGGGTAAAAGGAAATATGCATGCAGAAATGTAGAAATACATAGATCAAATTTTACTTATAGAAAACTATTAAAAATAAATTTTACTGAAACACAAATACTTAATGTATATTTATTAATATGAGTCACAGGGAAAAAAGAAGTGTAAGTCTTTAAATACTCAGTTTAGAATGCTGAAAGTAGATAAAGTGATATTGTTGGGATCTAAAGTTTGATTTAGAATTAACTGTAATTTGGCTTTGCTTAACACAGTACAGCCATGATAGGCTCATGTTTTAAGGAACAAAGACTAGGCTCAGAACAACCAGTCTCTGGAACCTGACATTATGAGTACATATCAGGTCCAGATGGCAAACCAGAAAGTACAGTATGGCCTCAGATAGATAGCCAGAGACTGAAGTAACTGAACACTGATCCTTGGAGTCTGCAAAGATAAGATTTCTCTTTTGCTAAACACAGCCAAACCTATATATTTGTCTTATCAGTATGAGAACCAATAATTTTAAAGGTAAATTATGATAAAAACACAAGACTCCTTTTAAAAATGTTTTAAGGGGCCGGAGCTGTTGAACAAGTGGTAGGGCACTTGCCTTGCATGTGGTAACCTAGGACAGACCAAGGTTCGATCTCCTGCCGTCCCATATGATCCTCCAAGCCAGGAATGATTTCTGAGCGCATAGCCAGGAGTAAACTTTGATCATCACCCGGTGTGGAACAAAAACCAATAAATAAAAAAATAAATAAATAGATGCCAGTGAGATGACGCTAGAGGTAAGGTGTCTGCCTTGCAAGCACTAGCCAAAGAAGAACCGCAGTTCTATCCCCTGGTATCCCATAAATATATAAACAAACAAACAAATAAATAAATATGAAATAAAAATTACTGAGAGGGGCTGGAGAGCTAGCATGGATGTTAAGCATTTGCCTTGCATACAGAAGGATGGTGGTTCAAATTCCAGCATCCCATATGATTCCCCGAGCCTGCCAGGGGCGATTCCTGAGCATGGAGCTAGGAGTAACCCCTGAGTGCTGCCAGGTGTGACCCAAATGCCCCCCAAAAAATTACCGAGAAAGAATAGAATAGATAACATGTGTGCAAAAAAATTTATCAGGAAAGTATAAAATAAAACTATTTAGGGTATTTTTTAGATAGAAATAGCATAAGCAAAATTAAATAAAAGAAACAATAAACAAAGAAACAAAATCCTTGAGATTTTATTTTAAAGGTGCTTTCTGATAGCTATGTAAAATACCACAGCCATTGATATTTATGTACCTATTGAATGTTACTGCATTTTACTGTACTTAATGCCTCTGTCACCAATGGTTCACCTGTTGAGAACCCTAGCGGATTGTTGGGGACCTTATTGTATTGATTAAAGGGACCACCTGTTAGGCCAATAATGAGTCTAAGTGAACTAAAAATTGGAAATTCCATGTGTATTTGTCTTTCTCCTTATGATTGCCTATCTCATTCTCTTTAAGTGACTCCTTCTAGATGGGGATATAAGGTGGCTATCTGACTGGCTTTAGAAAATAAAGGCAAAATTCTATTAAATTTAGAGTAGACACTTGTCTTATACCTGGTTTAGAGAAAAAAAATGGTACCATTTTTACAGTTGTTTCTGTGCATTTTGGAGAATGATTATGGGTTAGTGCAATAACCTGAAATGTTGCTACAAGATTTGAGTGGGCTTTTATAAGAAGCAAAATTTTAGGTAAAAGCAATGATAGCTTTTCAAATTTTTTTCAAGGAATAAAAAGATAAAGAATATAAAAGACAAGGTCCAGAGAGATAGCACAGCAGGTAAGGCTTAAGGCTTGCCTTGCACAAACCCCAGCTGGGTTCAATCCCCAGAATTTCATCTGATCCCCCCAGTTTTCCAGGAGTGATTTCTGAGTGCAGAACCTGGAGTAACCTCTCGGCTCTGATGAATGTGGCCCAAAATCAAAACAAACAAACAAACAAAATAAGAATACAAAATATATGAGATGGATAGAGTTAGAAAAAGGGAGATTAAGAGAGAGTATTTTAAGAAAATCAAATAAGTTGGGAATGAAATGATAGTACACAAGGTAGGGCATTTTCCTCTCACAAAGAAGACCCACATCTGACTCTCAGCAACCCATATGGTCCTCAAACCCTCCAGGAGTGTGTCTTGATCCTGGAGAGCCAGTGTTGAGTGAATAATGATGAGTTTTATGTTATGCAAGGCAATACCCTACCGCTTGTGCCACCACTTCAACCCCATATTTATCAACATATTTATGTAGGTTTGTAAATAACTAATTTTTTAAGTTATAAAATATTTTTTATCTTAGTAGCTTCTTCAGCAAATTAGTGTTTTGATTTTTATGTTGGTGACTAGATTCTGTTATGAATACGCTAAAGCTTTGTTGACTTGATTTGTTCTCAAATGAGTCAAGGTAAGTAAACAAATGTATCAAACATTTATTTGACTTTGTTCTTGTTGTCACTGTTTTCAGTCCCAACATACTGTGCTCAGGAATTACTCCTGGTGTTAAATTCCCTAACTCAGAATCCAAAGTTTGGTTTAGGAATTAACTAAACTAGTCTTGCTGTGAACGTAAGTGTAGCCATGACAGGCTGTGAATTAAAATAAAAATGGTAGACCCGGAGAACAGCTAACTCCAGGAACCAACTCTAGAGGTAAATGACAGGAAATACACCCAAATAAGGTTAAACAGCAGCTGACAGATGGCCAGATGGCAACTAGGTCTGCAGCAACGAAGAGATAGCAAGATGCCAGGGGGCTACAGCCCATCCGCTGTCTGTCTGATGCTATATTTGAACTACAACTAATCCTAGATCAACCTTGTACTAAGGACCAATAATTTCAAAGACCAACTACCCAGAGGAAGAAATCCCCTAGACTGAGACATGGGTCACTTTAAAATTGCTATATATTCTGGGGTCGTCATTTCTTAGGAGGAGTTGGACCTAGCATATTGGAATAAACTCTCTTGTATATACACTACTTACTGCCTGTCTCACTGGTGGTCTTTTGAGGGGCAGATCCTGAGTTAGGGACTTTAACACCCAGAGTAATCCCTGAGCACAATATGTTGGGACTCAATACAGTAACAACAAGAACAAAATTAAATAAATGTTTGATATATTTGTTTACTAATGTTGACTCATTTGAGAAAAAAATCAAGTCAACAAAGCTTTAGACAAAAACCAGTCACCAACACAAAATCAAAACACTAATTTGCTGAAGAAGCTACTAAGATAAAACAAAATTTTATAACTTAAAAATTAGTTATTTACAAACCTACATAAATATGTTGATAAATATGGGGTTGGAGTGGTGGCACAAGTAGTAGGGTATTTGCCTTGCTTGCACTGACCTAGAACGACCATGGTTTGATCACTCCAGTGTCCCATATGGTCCCCCAAGCCAGGAGCAATTTCTGAGAGCATAGCCAGGAGTGACCCCTTTGTGTCATCTGGTGTGGCCAAAAAGAAAAAAAAAACATTTATAAATACTAACCATATCTTTTAGTTTAAATCAACACATGAAACAACAAAAAAGGTTAATACATATAAGATTATATTTGGTTGCTATAATGATTCATAAATCACTATAGAAATGTAATTAAGACAAAATTAAATAATTTTAATTAAATATATTATTTTTACCACTGGGAAAACAAAAACTGGGTATTGTATTTCACTGTATGATCATTATAGTTTATTTTTCTAATTTTGTTTTTTTAATAATTTTTGTTTGTTTTAATAGATGCTATCATTTTTGTATGTATTAACAAAAAACAGATTAAAATTGAGTCACAAAAATTATAATAACTGAAGTATTCAGACAACATTTTCTTTCCTTTTTTTTAAAGACCCTTTACCAGTGCAATATTCTCATTACCAATGTCCCAAGTGTCCCTCCTCCTCATCCCACACCAGCATGTACACTGGCTTTCTAATTTCCTCATTCAGTCACATTTTGTTATGATGGTGCTCAGTGTAATTATTTCTGTGACTGCACCCATCTCTCTCTGTGGTGAGCTTCGTGTCGTGAACTGGACCTTTCAGTTCTCCTCTATTTTGTCTCTGAGAATCATTACACAAATGTCTTTTATTACACAAAATGGCATTCATTACACAAAATGTCTTTTCTCAAAACCCATAAATGAGTGAGAGCATTCTGTGTTTATCTCTCCCTCTGACTTATTTCATTCAGCATAATAGATTCTATATACATCCATGTATAGGAAAATTTCATGACTTCATCTCTTTTGATGGCTGCATAATATTCTATTGTATATATGTACCAAAGTTTCTTTAGCCACTCATCTATTGAGAGGCATTTAGGCTTTTTCCAGAGTCTGGCTATTGTAAACATCACTTCAATGAATATAGGTGTAAGGAAGTTATTTTTGTATTGTATTTTTGTGTTCCTAGGGTATATCCCTAGGAGTGGATTACAAGTCTTTTACAGTAATATTTTAGGTACATAGTGACATTGAATCAGGGGCATTTCCATCACCAATATTATCCTTCCTCAACCCCTGTTCCCAGCATACATCCCATATCACCCTCCTTTGCCCCCCAGGTTGCTAGTAGAAGTGGTCCCCTCTGTGTTTAGCTTGTTGTAGATTGGTTATCGATTCTGTTGTCGTTGGCTTTGGATTTGGTATTTAAGTCTGGTCACTTTTTATTTCTCCTTGATGTTCATACAACTGTTTGTCTTGGTACCCTCCATTATTTCTCCTCCAATTTGTGAGGCAGAACAAGATGGTCAAAGTTATGTGGTTCTGTTAGAAAAATAAGGGTAAAAGGGGGAGAGCAAAAATTAAACAAGCAAAATAATTTTGATTTTACAAAAAGAGGGTGCAATTACAATAAAAAAACAACTTTTTAACTCATACTAGTAATACTTAAAAGTATTTATTAGGGGCTAGAGAGATAGCATGGAGGTAAGGTTTTTGCCTTGAGTGGAGAAGGTCGATGGTTCGAATCCCGGCACCCCATATGTTCTCCCAAGCCTGCCAGGAGCTATTTCTGAGCCTGGAGCCAGGAGTGACCCCTGAGTGCTGCCAGATGTGATCCAAAAACCAAAAAAAAAAAAAAAAAAAAAAAAGCAAAGTATTTATTAATAAGACTTTTTTGCAAGGTTAGGATGCATGGCATACTTGTGAGTATTCCACAAGTCAAGTGACTATCTGTTTTGATAATTTTTTGACATTCTTCTGGTTCAAAAAATGTACACAGTTTTTATTAATTTAGAGCAATTTATTGTAGTCAAATATTAACATTACAAGCAAAATTTATACTTATGACAATTCACTACAGTGTTTAACTGTTCAGATTTCACAAAAATTAATGTATCTGAAGATTCTGCATTGCTATCTTGGTTTTTGTTTCCTAGTACTCAGTCCTCAGCAACACTTATATAGGATGATCATATTTTTTCATTCTGCCACAGTGCATCATTTTTAGATTGATCTAGTACAGTTGTTTTTCGTCGCCAATCATATGACCAGTGTCAGTTTACAGGTGTAGTAATTTTGAAAATCAATGTTAAACTTCAATGGATTTAAGTGGCAGTCCATGAACTGATATACAGAATAGGTATCAGTTGACAGGTGTAAAATAATAGTAAAACACATATCCAATGCATAACAAAACCATAATTGTATGCTTTTTATTATTATTTCACTAGTAGAAAGTGCTAGCCCTCAGTTACCCACATGTATATTTTCCATAGAAGCATCAGTTGGTGATCATTATTTTATCATTCACTTGCTGTAGAAAAGATTCAAGTGGTCTTCAGAGGATTTGTTTACACTGATATTCAGTCACTGCAACAGAGATGTTAGGCCACAAGGAGAAATTTCTTTATCCTATTCACAATCTAACCTTGAAAACTATCACAAAGGAACAAAGTCATTTATTTCAGTATATCATTTAGACAAGCAACAGTTTATTTTGTATAGGAAGATGTATGTTTAAACCTTATGATATAGCTTATTCATAATTTCTCTGCCTACTCACTTGCTCCCCTTCAGCCCAGTGCTCTTCATTGGCTAAGTGACTATTGTCAGTATTAGCACTGCAACATTAAACCCACACTGCTTGGTTTTCAGAAAAACGCTGACAATGCTCTTCTTGCAAAAGTATTCTCAGCTAGTGACTGGAAGCGTGTGAGAAGACAAATGTGCAACCAAGAGTCACAGGTGAATATATCACTGTTCTGTTTCCTTTTTCAGAGTTATGTTGAACAAAATTACAATGCAACAATTACACTCTGCCACAATTAATTACACAGATGCTGTAAACCAATTTTTGGACTGAAGTAAAAGGCTAAATTATTATGAGGTTTATATGTACTCAGTCACTGGCTTCTAGTATGAATGTAATAGTTAAAATATTCAGCAATGCATTTGAGTGACACATGTTATAAATAAAATGTATGAATTTTGTAACTACTCACTTCTACTATTAGGTCTTGAGAATATTAAAGTACTTCTGCATTTTCAATATTATTATAGCAGAGTACAAAAATAATTTTATTAAAACTTTCACTGATAAAATGATAAATAAAATGCAGAATTTTAAATTATTAAAAACGAATTAGGGGCCGGAGAGATAGCACAGCAGTATAGCATTTGTTTGCCTTGCAAGCAGCCGATCCATAAGTGAATGTGGTTCGAATCCCTGCATCTCATATGGTCGCCCATACCTGCCAGGAGCGATTTCTGAACCCAAATCCAGGAGTAACCCTGAGAACACACCGGGTGTGATCAAAAAAAAAAAAATTAAATCTATGTGTAGCATGCCTGAATTCAAAAACATCGTGTGAGAGAACAACTATTGGATATTCATCTCTTATTTGAAGTCAATTGTTCAACATATTTTTTCACTAACATATTATATTCATCCCATATTTAAATGCATAAGTGTATTGTCATCAATGTGCAAGAGCAGTGGTTGACAACCTTTTATTTCAACTGAGCCAAATCTTGCCAAAACCACGATTGAAATTTATTTTGAGAGCCACAATTTTTTTTATTTTTTTATATATTTTTTGGCAACGCTCAGGGGTTACTCCTGGCTCTATGTTCAGAAATTGCTCCTGGCAGGCGCAGGGGTTCATATGGGATACCGGGATTTGAACCACCGACCTTCTGCATGAGAAGCAAACACCTTACCTCCATGCTATCTCTCCGGCCCCGAGAGCCACATTTTTAAAACCGAAAATACATATATTATGCAGAAAGTCATTATCAATATGAAAAAAAGCATTTAAGGTTGCTAGCTCACAACTTTAATCATGAGTACTCTGAACATGAGAATCCACGGAAAAGAAAACTCTGGATTGAGAATCCCTTTACGGAAGATGCCCACACTTGTGCAAAATAAAATATGTGTTTTAAGATCACTCTAAGCACTGTATTTCTAAACTCCACTCAATCTGGTCTGAAGAAGCAGGGTAGCAGGAAAGAAATAATAATCCAAGCTAGCCAGGAAAGGATGATCACGGAGTCTATGGCCTTTTAACTTGTACTCTCTATCTCGAGCCCAAAATCAATTAAAAACCAAAATTAAAACGAATTCTCAATACCAGGAGGCTTCAGGTCAAGAGAGAGAGACAACAGTACATATTCAGTGTACTTTTACATATCAAAGGAAGAGGTTTAAGAAAGGATGGCGTTGGGGGAACACCTTTGTTTAGGGTTGATACTAGGTATCATCTTATACTCTTGGAGCTTGCCGCCAGGGCGTGCACTGACAGAGGCTAGGAGCAGTCCTGACTCCTGGAGCGGCCGCCTGGCACACAGAAGAGCCAAATTAAAAGTGTAAAGAGTCGCCCTGAACTTCGGGCTTGGGAGGTCTCTCTCCCTTCCCGGAGCAAGATTTTAGCCGGCATGGACGGCCAGCTGGCAGACCCCTCATGGGCCAGCGGCCTTTAAGTCCAGCCCAGGGTCAGGGGGGTCCGCAATTGGGTCACACGACCTCCCTCTCCCCCATTCCTCCGGATCTCCAGGTGGGTTTCTGGGAGGAGCTGACGGGGCACTCTGGGTTTTTCCCCACCCCCAGGCCGGACCGGGACACTGGCCTAGGGTTGGGCTTAGGGGGTGGAGCTGGATCTGGTGGGTGGCAGAGAGGGGCTCAGCTATATCAGTTTGTCACTGGTAATCTCATACCAGTCTACATTTTGCAAACCGCGGGGGCTAGTGCCCCCGCGCGAACATTTGCTCCTTCCAACCTTCAGTACCCCCAATTTACCCTTCTTTAACTTCAGTAACACATAGTTCTTATCTCTAATCTAAGACATACAGTATATCTAACAAATCCCAGAACTATTTAGAAGGACACAAATTGAACACATATCTTTTGAATATTTTATGGGTATTTTCTTTAACTGATGTAACTCTGTATATATTCTTCTACCATGATGTTTCTATTCACTTTTCATCTTATCTTTTCTTTGTAAGCTGTGAAGTAAGGATTGTTGGTGGAACTGTCCCTCAGTTTGATGCCTATGATTGAACTATGTCATGGAAATTTCTGGTCTTGTCCCTATTGCCTTTAGATGCACCAATAATGCCCCATGGCATTGATCCTTGTTTGCATAGACACATTAAAATGGGAAAAAAAAATACATACAGATAAGTTCTTATCTAATAAATCTCAGTACAATGTACCTTACACCCTGAACATTGATATAATGAACTGGCACAGGCTTCAGAAGAATGGGCATCCTCCATACACGCCGGAACCAGGCAAGCTATCTACGAAACATCCAAGGTCTTTTAGAACAACAGCGGGAAGCAGTCCTCTACCAGGAAAGACACTACCAAGGGTCTGACATCGACCTCTTATAAAGAGACTTCCGTTTCCACCGAGAAGACTTGATAGCAACAATGACCTGCTCTACAGGACATGGTTCTCTCTAGTGCCCCTTAAGTGGGAGGTGAAACGAGAGGATGCTATGCACCATCCTGACTGCAATATGGGACATGCAGACTCCAGGATCTTTAATACAGAAGCATGATACCAACAACAGAGACTATGTGAGGAATGGAGGTGTATTGCCACTACAGAGGATGACTTGAATTGAACAAACTAATTTGCCTGGAGCCTAGAGTCAATCCTGTGCCAGGAAACTTCAGGGTTAGGGTCTCCTTGTATTTAGACCATAATTTGTCTTTCCATGTCCCTTATGTTTTGGTGGGCCTATGCAAACAAATGCCACTTGAATACCATTTTTTACTATGTTCCCTTGACTCCAACCCTTAAGAAAAACAAGCCACTAAAACTTTTGAGGTTAACTTAAACTAGGTAGTATGTACATGGAACTAGAGAAATGTACTTTGCCCTCAATGTTTAAGGAGCTACATAAGTATAATGTCTATAGATTATATTGTGTGCTGCTAAGAAATAGTATGTACTACAACTGGGGATCTGAGGGACAAGTAATTGTACTGTACATGGGTTCAGTTTTGTTTTTCTAAATGCTCTTTGGCTGAAAGTTCAAGGCTGGGACATCATCGATGGGACTACCGAGAATGCTGTTTATGGGTGATTGGGCTTCCACTGTAACTTTACCCTGTCCTCTTCTTTACATCTTTGTTGTCATAATTAAAATTAAAAAAAAATATGAAAAAAAAAAGTGTAAAGAGTCACATGTGGCTTGCGAGCCGCAGGTTGCCGTCCACTGTGCAAGAGTATAATCTACATAGATTTTACATAATTACCTCTAATAAAGAATCAACTGACATGGGACAGAGCAGTGGCACAAATGGTAAGGCATTACCTTGATCCAAATGACTATCATTTTAATCTTTCAGTTATTAGAATATAGTAAATAAGCTATAAATGACATTTACCTTGAAAAATAGTAATGAAATATGTGTTCAATATGGAACATATTAAGTGTATTTTTTCAAAATGGTATTTCTAGTTCCTGCAGAAAATTAGATTAGAAAACTATTCTATTTTTTTAACAAATGATCAAATTTTTTAAAAAGTAACTAATCTAAATTTATTTATTTATTTATTTATTTATTTATTTTGGTTTTTCTGGGTCACACCCGTTTGATGCTCAGGGGTTACTCCTGAGCTCAGCTCTCAGAAATTGCCCCTGGCTTGGGGGGACCATATGGGACGCCGGGGGATCGAACTGCAGTTTTTCCTTGGCTAGCGCTTGCAAGGTAAACACCTTACCTCTAGCGCCACCTCACTGGCCCCTTAAATTGCTGCCTTTTTTCATCACTTTTTTGATTTTCAACTATTTTTCCATAGAAAATAAAAATTTTGTATTAACTTTTTTTTTGATATGTCTAGATATTGCAGGGCATTTTAATCTACTATAAAGCCTCTGGAGTTATTTCTCTAACTACACTCATCACTCTATGTGGTGAGCTTCATGTCATGAGCTGCACCTACATGGGTAAATTGGGGGAAATAATGGTTGAAACTGAGGCAGTAAAAGATTAGAAATGAGCTTTGTAGGGCAGTATCAAGATCACAATACAAGATAGATAGTATACATATATAAACTATATGTATATAATACTATTAATATATAATGTATATGTGGTTTTTGAAATGGAGACCAAGGAGAAAAAATTTTCAGTGACTGTCCCAACATAAATCAGTGCTGCAATGCCCGCTCTCCTCCCAAAGCACATTCCCATTAGTGTAGGGAGAGTGAGGGGGAAAGCCTGATGACCCCTACAAAATCCACCTGGACCAGAGCCCAGAGAAGGCCTAGAGTCCAGCAGAAAAAAGGGGGGATTGCTGGGGGCCTGCCAAGCCTCCCAACACTCCCGAGGCTAGAGAGAAGGCCTCCAGCATGGGGTCTCCCCAAACCCCATACCTGGCAAGAGCTGGCCTCCAGAATCAAAGGGGAAACCGGAAGCCAGATATCTGTCCACCCTCCTTCCCATGCACCTCCCCTGGAGTATGGAGGGAGGGAGGAAGCCTGAGGACCCTTAAGAGTTCACCTGAACCCACTCCTGGCCATCTGAACTGGCCCCAGGGAAGGCCTGGAGTCTAGGGGAGAAAAAGGGGTTGGCTGGGGGCCTGCCAGCCTCCCAGCACTCCCCAGGCTAGGGAGACGGCCTCATGCATGGGGCCTCCCCAAATCACATACCTGGCAAGAACTGACCTCCAGAATCAAAGAGGAAACTGAGAGCCAAATATCTGCCTGTCCTCTTCCCCATGCACTTCTCCCCTGGAGTACACAGGGAGGGGGGAAGCCTGAGGACCCTTAAGAGTCCACCTGAACCCACTTCTGGCCATATGAACTGGAACCAGGGAAGGCCTGGAGTCCAGGGGGAAGAGAGGGATGGCTGGGGGCCTGCCAAGCCTCCCAGAACTCCCTAGACTAGGGAGAATGCCTCCAGCATGGGGCCTCCCCAAACCCCATACCTGGCAAGAGCTGGCCTCCAGAATCAAAGAGAAAACCGGAAACCAGATATCTGCCCGCCCTCCTCCCCATGCACTACTGCCCTGTAGTACAGAGGGAGGGGGAAACCTGAGGACCCCTAAGAGTCCACCTGAACCCACTCTAGCCATCTGAGCCAGCACTGAGGGAAGGTCTGGAGTTCACGGGAGAAAGAGGGGGATGGCTGGGGGCCTGCCAAGCCTCCCGGTACTCCCCAAGCTAGGGAGAAGGCCTCCGTCATGGGGTCTCCCCAAACCCCATACCTGGCAAGAGCTGCATAAGCTGAGTTTTTCAGACCTGTTATTTGAGTGTGAAAATTTCTAATTTCAGTCTCAAATCTTCTTGATGCTTATTTGTGCTCCAGTCAAGTGTATCGATCCTTTTTTTGAGCTCCCTGAACATTTTTCATAATTCTACTCAAAACTTCTTATTTGAGAGGATACCTAGTTGTTTGTTACTTTTTGGTTTATTAGAGTATCTTGATTTTTTTAAACATGGGGTTGTACTGCAAAATTTCTCCATTGTTAAGGCTGTAAATTGCTTCTCAGAATTTGGAGAAATGGAGTTCAGGGGTTAAAAGATAAACGCAGGTGTGGGTCCTGGAGAGATTATGCTCCTTGGTGTCTCTGGGCTGGCTCGTGGAAAGAAGCAATATTAAACTAAAATAAATCATTTCAGCTCATAAAACCTTATCCATCTTCCTATATGCACAACAATACCAGTACATCTATTTAAATCAAAATAATTATCTATTATAATACATTCTGAAATAATGGAAAAATTGGTAATAAGATGTTTTTTGTTTAGTTGAGATTTCTGCCACATAAAAGTAGAAACTCAATGCCTATTGTAAAGGGCATGATATAATTTAAGTGTTTAAATTGTACTGCCATGTAGTGTTATTGATTGTATACAGGAAAATATAGTGCTATCTAATCTAAATAGAGGAGAAATTTATACAAAGCACATAAAGATCATTCAAAGAATTAACAGGAAGACACATAAATCATGTTGGAAAATTTGGAAGAGAACATGGGAGTTCAAGGATGGAAGTTTGTCTGTTGTCTTATACACTATGGAGAGAACATTCATTGCTCTAACTCTGGCTTCACAAATACTAGGTCATCACCCCAAAGGAAAAGAAAACTTTAACAGTGCTTTGTTTGCTTAATAACCTTAAAGTGAAGTATCTTAAATGGAAATATCTATATAGTTGAGCTAGAACTGAAGCCTGAAGTTAATTGACAGAAAGTCAAACGTAAGGCTATGTATTGCACTTTGTCTTATATATATGCTAAATAATACATGAAATCTTGATTTCCATCTTATTTGAAATCTTTTCAGACCCCCAAAATATTTGAATACTAATAAAATAAGGAATATACTCAAATTTTACTTTTGATGTTTCAATTTATACAAATACATTTTAACCTTCATTGCCAGAGTTTCATCAGTTTCCAGACAGCACTAAATTCTTATCTTCTAGATGATGTTTCTGTTTATTCAGTAATTCATGATTGTGGTTCTAGTTTCATTTCAAAGATCCAAGCTATAAATGCTCTTACTAAAATGATTACAGAGTCTTTCTTGAACTCTAAGTCATTTTATGAACTTCAAGTCATTGCAAATATCACAAGGTTTATCCAAAAGATCCCATAAGATCCCATGTGCTTCAATTCTTTTTTTTTGATGCATGCCTTCCTACAATTGTTGTATTCCTCTTACATCATTAATTTTCTGCCACCAAAACTTTATAAATTATATCATCCTAATTACTCTAAAAGTGTTGGTTTTTAGTGTACTATGCTATTATCTCAGCCTTTGTTAATTAGCTCTTTCCTTTTGTCTCTTTGCAGTACTAAGCCACTCATAGAAATCAAGGAGCCCTTTTTATCTGCACTATTTCAGTTAAAAATAAAAGCTTTCCATTTTATACTTTTCATGTTTCATTGTTTGATATTCTCTTTTCCATCAACAAGAAAAAAAACATGAGAGTTAAAATTTTAGAAAAGTCACTAAATCATTTCTAAATGATGTTGGCACTCCATTTAGCATTTATTTATTTATATCCCATGGCCTAAAGGAAAATTCTACCATATGGCCTTCCTTTGAGATAAATATAGAAAGCAATTAACACAAAATAAATCTTTTTAATTATGGACAACTTTCACCATATGTAGATAATGTAAATATTATACTAATAGGTTTTTATATGTGGTTTTTATGAAAACAAAGAATTCAAAGGTTGGCACTATATTTACGACATGAATAAGTTTTCTGTACGAAGGAAAGTGTTTGAGAATTCAACATATTAGGGGACACATTTAAGATTTCACATGTTCCTTAGAAATCTCGATTGCTGGAGACAATATAACACTTAAATGCATACCATATGATATGCAATTCAGAGTTTTAGAACTAGAGACAAATTTAAGAGTCAATTAAATATAAATAGTATGTGAAGTTATAGACTTGGAAAGGACTATCTATGGAGAATGGGCAAATAAAAGAGGAGCTATGGTCTGATCTCTGAGGCAGTTATTTAAATATTGAGGAATCAGACACAAGAGAATAACAATAAAATAACAAGGAACAATGACTGAAGAAATATTATAGCAGGGAAGTCAAGAGAATAAAGTGACCCAAGGAGGTAAAGATAGTTCATTATGTCTAATGTTGAGAAATAATTGGTAATTTGGGCCGAAGCAATAGCACAGATGTAGGGAGTTTGCCTTGCAAGCTTCTGACTCAGGACAGATGTCGGGAATGATCATCTGTGGTCCCCTGAGCCTGCCAGGAGCAATCTCTGAGCATAGATCCCGGAGTAACTCCTGAGCACTGCTGAATGTGGCCCCAAAATCCAAAAATAAATAAATTTTAAAAATAAGTTTTAAAAAACGCAAGAGAGAAAAATGGAGTAATGTAAAGACAAAGTTTAGCAAAAGATTTTCAGCAGGCCAGACCTATTTCAAAGGAAAATTCAGGAATTAAATACATCTGGAGTTTGTATAAATGACAATGAAAATTGAGACAGTGGAGACAACAAAACTAGTTTTATAAAGTAAGTTTTGCTGTCAAAAGATACAAAAATATGATGAACATTTTCATAAAATTGTAAGAATATCTGTTCAAATTGTTATAATAGTAACAATGTAGCATTTACTTTTATGACACTTTTAACATTTAATTAGTATTACTAATTTTTGCCTATCACCGTCTCCCTGTTATTGGGCCACACCTGGTGGTATTTTGTTATTGGGTTTTTCTTGCTCTGTGCTCAAGGATTATTCAGGAGATCCTTAGGAGACTAGGTGCTGCCAGGGTTGACTGGCATACAAAATTGTGTTCAACCCATTGAGTTATCTGTTCAGTTACTCTATGTAAAGTTGAACAATCAGCAAAACAGGTAGTTAGTTTCCTATTAATCATTTTTTTTAAATTATTTAGACTATTTAATGTAAATACTTCCAACACAATTGATTCTATAATCATATGAAATATTAAATTTAGAGAAATAACACAGTAGCACTCCATTATATGCTATTGATGTGAGGTTTTCTTTTTACTCCTTTTTTTTTTGGGGGGGAGCACACCCGGTGACTCTCAGGGGTTACTCCTGGCTATGCGCTCAGAAATCGCTAGTGGCTTGGGGGAACCATATGAGATGCTGGGGGATCAAACCACAGTACATCTTAGGTTAGCGTGTGCAAGGCAAATGCCCTACTGCTTGCACCACTGATCTAGCCACTGATGTGAAAGATTTTTAATAGTATTTCCACCAAATAGCTTCAACATAATAGAAAGCATAGAGAAATAACTTGAAAGTTCTATGCCATGAGTTATAGATCTAATTATAACCTTTGTTATAGATCTAATTTAATTTAAGACTACACAATAATGTATCACAATGTCAAAACTATCAACAGTATCTAGAACAAGCATCTAGCTTATGACATTTTTGAAAGTTTAGGCACAGTTTTAGAGCCCTCTTCTAGGGATGAAAACAAAGCCAGCCCAGTGATAAGACCTACCTGTCTGTAACTTTGTGGGTAGGTAAATATGCTAAAAAGTTTCCAAGGTCCCACTGTTTAGTCTAAATTTAGGGCACTGCTTTGCCTAAGTCAAGAATTCACTCCTGTCCTCATTTCCCAGGAAAGCCTTTTGGTATATAAACCCAGTCAGGCTAAAGGCATAACTGTAGATAGTAGGAGAAAAGCCTAGCAAAAACTTTTAACTTATCAACTCTTTGAAACCATTGCATGGGGACCATATGATTTATAGACTCACATGCCTTGCTAGGAATGCTTGATATTAAACTGAATTTAAAGTTAATCCATTGTACATTGTAAGGATAAATGAGGCACAGAAATACAACCCATTTGTTAAAAAAAATTCTTGTTCCCTATTACAGCAAATAAAATAGAATTTTGGAACATGATTTGATGGCAGTTGGGAAGAATTACATTAGAAAAGGCTACAAATGGTGGAAGAAAAATGATTCTTTAAATTCATTCACATACTGTCTCTCAGACACTTCCAAAAGTAATTCATGGGAACAAAACCAGGATTAAATCTTGAACACAGCAAGTATAGCCTCAAATTTTTGAAGAATATTTTCATTGGAAAAAAATATCCTAGATAAACAATGCATCATGCCTTAAGTTTAAGCTATCTCATGTTGATCTCAACTCTAATAAGTACACCAGAATCTAACATCTGATAAACCTGGTGCTATTTAAAAAAATCAGTGTTATGTAAAATAAAATGATATCACTGGGTTCTCAGTATAAAATGTAAACTATCTGTACATATGGTAAAAGTAGAAAAATTATTTTTGCAGGCTTATTAAAAGCTAAAAAATAGTTGAATAACAGAAAACTTAGGCTATTATAGTATTTGTTATATATTATATAATATATATAATAATATAATATATAACAATTGCTATATAAATTTTCCAGGCAGGAAATTTTAAGAGCGGTAGAGATCATATCATTCCACACTGAATAAATAAATTGATCAAGCCTGAAACTGTGCTAAACGTTTAAGGGAAAAAATTAAATTGCACGATTAAAAGATGTGATTGATTTCTATACCTGACATTTGCAAATTAGATGTTTTCAAAGCTGGTCTCAAAAGTGGTTTAATGGAAGCCAAAATATCTTTTGGCTTGTAAGTTTAAGTGATAAATTGCTCAGCCAATGTATTTTTTCTCTCCAAGCCCATAGAATTTTTTCATTACACTGTCAGTGACAGCTGGTTAACAAGCTTACATAATAAAACCAAAAAGCACTTTTATTAAAAGTTTAGTATCCTTTTGAAATTATTGAAGTAACCTGAAAAGTGTTCTTTGTAGTAAAATAATGCTAGAAATGCTTTACCATAAATATAATGATGGATCTGAGTTAGAATTATTTTTGTAGAGATGTATTATAATTAAAGGTAAAATTAAAAGAGAACTGATTGAAAATTTATTTAATTTCTTTTTAATAAAGTTATAATTATCTAGAAATTTGGATAAATAATATTGAAAATAAATAGTTACTGAAAGAATAAACATACTTTTGTTTTGGTTTTTGGGCCACACCCGGTAATGCTCAGGGGTTACTCCTGGCTATGTGCTCAGAAATCGTTCCTGGCTTGGGGGACTATATGGGATGCCGGGAGATCGAACCGCAGTCCGTCCTAGGCTGGCACGTGCAAGGCAGACGCCTTAAGGCTCACAAGACTGCTCCGTCCCCCTAAACTTACATATTTTTCATCATTTAGTTCTATATTTAAGAACTAATTTCTCTCATCTATTTCACATTTTTTCCAGATCCATAAAAAAGGCAACAAACTTGAATATTTAAATGCTAATATTGTTAAAGTAGTCCCTATGAATATTCATTATTATACACTGGCAAACATGGATAGCTAATGTCAAACCAACCAGAGGACACAAAGGCCTAGTAAAAACTTTAGACTAAAAAATTAGGGGCTGGAGCGACAGCAAAGTGGGTGTGGCATTTGCCTTGCATGTGGATGATATGGACCCCAAACTTGCCAGGAGTGAATACAAAAAATAAAAAGCCAGGAGTAAATCCTGTGCTCTGCCAGGTGTGACACAACCCCCCAAAAAAGACTAAAAAAATAAAATAATTTGCAGAGAATAATATTATACCTCAAAGTGCCTTTTCTGTCTAAACCAGTATCATTAACCAAAGAATTATAAATTAATTTGTTACATAATCTTGAATATATGATTTTCCATATATAATCACCCACATAGAATGCAATATATACTTTTATTAATTATCACTATAATAAACTCCTAACTATGCCCCAAATTCTTAGAAAATCTATCTAGTAGTAAATTATGATTCATCAATTAGTTTTAGAACTGAGTTCTGGTTTTGCTTTTTTTTTTTTTAGATTTCTAATTCAGAAAGAAAATTACTCCATGCATAGCTTCTAACAAGCATCTGAATATTAATTAGATGACTATTAATTAGAAAACTTGGAGATATCTTTAGAATTGAAGATAATAGGCAAAGATAAAGAGAATGATAAAAAAAAGAATTTTTATCAATAATGTGCTTGGAAAACAATCCTATTCATAAGTTTATGAACAAATTGGCTAAATAGTTTTCTAGTTCGTGTCCTTTTACATTCAAAACAAAATATCTCGAGGCATAAAGAACTCAACAATCCAAACACTTCCTCACTTAATTATTTTTTTTAAATCTTTCAGTTTGATTATGGTGTAAAAATAATATACATTCAATAGAAACAGCATTTTTTAAGTCATCTCTTCCTGGTAGTATCATCTCCCATTAAGTTGCAGAGTCATAAAAGTGAACAGCTAAAACCCTACAGACTGTTTTTGTTTTACTTATATTGGTGTTCAATGAATTACCTGAGATCTTCAAAACACCACTATTGAATAGATTTTATATGATTTTTACCAAAGATTGACTAAATGTAATGTTTATCATTGTGGGAAATCTTTCCTTTAATGAAAATGCAAGGTTAGTAGAGTTTCACTAGGCAAAATAGTTTAGATCTTTTAGAATATGAGAAGGCAAACAAATGCATCCAAGAAATAAAACAATAGATGGCATGGTCAGATAAAAAACAAAAACAAAAACAAAAAAAAAAAACGTCCCTTGGAAAACAGTAAAGTACAACAATTTAGGGTATTTTTAGATGCAACAAAGCAAAAATAGAATGGAAAATTGTCATGACTTTATATACATTAAGGTTGTCTGCTGATTGGCTATGTGGGAAAATCCAGATTTTGCTCATCATGTACTCATTTGAAGTTGAAGTTTTTACTAATTATCCTTAATGTATCTGTCAAATTAAACAATGATTCATGTATTGAAAGCCAGAGTGGGCAATCCTAAAGCTTGGACAGTCCGTGTGTATGTGTGTGTGTGTGTGTGTGTGTGTGTGTGTGTGTGTGTTTCTCATTCTCTTCAATCAACCCTACTGGCTGATGCTATAGAATCAGGTTGGCAAGGTTCACAACACTTCATGGTATACTAAGCTAAGGTAGACTAAGACTAATGTAAATTAGGTGTATTAAATTGTTAACTTAATATTGAATGCTCATGCTGGGTTTAGTGGGCTGTAAACCATAATAAATTAATGAAGTTGTATATTGTTAAGACATTAAAAACTAGCTTATATAATATATAAAATTTCCTAGAATGACCAAAATGCTTAAAAATATAAGAAATTATTAAAATCTGATTTATATTCTAAAAATAAATAATTTTTTCATGGTGATAGTAAACACAAAAGGTTTTGTTGTACAAAATAAAATAAAATCAAAATGTGAATTTATTATTTTTGGCACATAATAAGTACTTAGGAAGATAACTGTGATGTGAAGAAGGAAAATGAAGTTACTTGATATGTTTACCATCTGAACAGCTTTAAAGAATCTTCTAGAAAAAAATTGATAGGTTTCATAAATAGCTCCAGAAATTTCAACATTGATAATCTTTCCTAAAGCTGGAATTAGATATGTATGAAAGATTTATATGTATGTAATCATTTTCATAAAATTTAACTAGAAAATATATTGCTAGCAAAAACATCGTATGTGAACTAAAATAAAACTTAGTAAAGGAGGAAAACAATATACAATAAAAGCAACTGTTCTACTGTTGACCTACATTCATGATTCTCATTCTTTTATTTAATGCTGCTTTGTTATATAGTACTATTTATATAAGCTAATAATTTAAAATTTATTTGAATTAATTTTATTTATAAAAATAGCCTATTAAATTGTTTATTTTGTTGACCACATTGTAGTTTATACTTTGATAAGACTTTCAAGACAATATAGCTTATGTTCTATCTCTTTCACTTTTTTTATATCTATTTTGCAAAGAAATAACCTGAAGTGAAAATTAAATTGAAGGTATTTAAATCCCATGTATGAATGTTACTGGGTGGGGGGAACTACAAAATTGTGATCTCTAATTTTTATAGTAGGAGAATTCTATTTCTTTACCAAATTTTCTATATGCTTTGTGCTCCCAATGCCAGTGATATAACTCAATGCTTCATACAAGCTTGAGGAAAACATAGTTGGTCTCATATTTAGGATTCAAAAATATCAATGACTTACTCTGAAATCTTAGACATCTAAAAATAATTTCCCCCTAGTTTCCATTTATCACTGCATGATATATTTACTGGAAGAACTATTCGTGATAAAGAGCATTTGTGAAGTTGGAAAGACTATTCATAATTGACAGGATTATAAAAATTGAATCTGAGATTGTATACTCAGAATTTTGATTAGATCACACAGCTTTTTGTCTGAACATACATTCAGGCCAGAACAGATGACTATGCTGGAGGAAAGGAGATGGGAATTATGGTCAAAATATGTAAATGAGCACCTGCTGAAGACCACCCTATCCATCTCTTGCTTTGGATTCTCATACCCATTTACTAACTCCTTTATGCTAGATTCCCCCTCTGTTCAAGATGTGGAGGGAGCATGGCATTCTCTATTATGGTCTTAAGACATTAGCAGCAATTGAGATTAGCTCATATCATTTTGTCAGTAAAGTAAATGCTAGATTTACTATATTAGTGCCCTTAACTGTCTGAAGGTTCTCTGGGTTGTTTTTAGATTGAATCTCATGAGAATAAAATTGACCCTGTTGATTGCAAGAGTCATCCATCCAAACATTCATTCCAGCCTTGACTCTAACTCTGATTTATGATTCTAAGTTCCTTTGGACCTCAAATTTTAAATAAAACAAAATCAGTATATTCACTGAATTTATTTTCTAGTCTATTTATGTCTATACAAAGCATTTTAGAG
The DNA here is from genome assembly GCF_024139225.1 of Suncus etruscus. Taxonomy (NCBI): domain Eukaryota; kingdom Metazoa; phylum Chordata; class Mammalia; order Eulipotyphla; family Soricidae; genus Suncus; species Suncus etruscus. The sequence goes on along the minus strand of NC_064848.1, from coordinate 133,979,323 downwards.
GTCAATAGATATTAACATTTTAAAAATGATATAATTATATGAAAAACATGATTACATGAAAAATTGGATATTTTTAGAAATTAAATAATAATGCAAATAAAAGAATAACACTATTCAAATATGTTATTTTAGTCTATATTTTTCTTTTTTCATTATTGTATACAGAACATTCATATAAATTTGAAGTTTAATTAATATTAAGTATGTATTACATCAAACACAGCCAACTTATCTCAGATGTGAAAATTTTACCATTTAATAGTATGAAATTATATCATATTATCTAATATTATCAGAGCATGACTTATAACAGCTATAAGGAATTTCACTTTGAAAAGAAGTATGATTGACTTGACATTGATATTTTTGAATCCTAAATATGAGAACAACTATGTTACTTAGTGATCAAGTTTTCCTCGGGCTTGTATGAAGCATTGAGTTATATCACTGGCATTGGGAGCACAAAGCATATAGAAAATTTGGTAAAGAAATAGAATTCTCCTACTATAAAAATTAAAGATCACAATTTTGTAGTTCCCCCCACTCAATAACATTCATACATGGGATTTTAAATACCTTCAATTTAATATTCACTTCAGGTTATTTCTTTGCAAAATATATATAAGAAAAGTGAAAGAGATAGAACATAAGCTATATTGTCTTGAAATTCTCAAAATAAACAATTAATCAGCTATTTTTAATAAAAATTAATTCAAATAAATTTTAAATTATTAGCTTATATAAATAGTACTATATAACAAAGCAGCATTAAATAAAAGAATGAGAATCATGAATGTAGGTCAATAGTAGAACAGTTGCTTTTATTGTATATTGTTTTCCTCCTTTACTAAGTTTTATTTTAGTTCACATACAATTTTCTTTCTACCTTCCACATACAGAGATATAATTCTGTTTTTGATCCTTCCTCTAACTCAATTTACTTGCCATCATTCCCTTAGCTCCAAGTTGAAGAAAATAGCACTCTATTTCATTGGATTCACTAAATGTTCTTTATTCATTGACAGTTAGTTGGGCACTTATAAACAAACAGACTTAGTGAAAATTTTGCTATCAATACAAGAACTTTGTGTGTCCAAATGTCTTGATAAATCTTTCAATTATCAGAATATTCAAAAATATTGAACTACCAAAAAGTATATTGATAAGAAAATTGGGACTTAAATGTAAATATCTGAATTTGAGATATATAATAAAAATAAATATTTTAATCATGAAGAATGAAGAAAATAGAAAATAAAAGAGTAGTATAAACAACATTTTCTCTTTATGATAGCCTACATTTTAGCCCAAAGGAGAACTCTAATATGAAAAAAATCATGTTGACATACTAAAAATCTTAAAAGTAAAGGCAAAAGAGGACAAATATTTTAACAAGAACATTTAATTTGATTCATGCACAATTATGATGCCAGAATGTAAAAGTTAAGGTTAAAAACATACTTGATGTTACAATAATCATATTTTCATAAGCTTTCAGACAAAATTCTCTTCTCTATAGATCATGCCTGAACATCAACCAGCATCATTTTAAATATAATGGGAGGTTTAAATATAATGGGGAGGTCACACATAGTTCTGAGGGACTTCTCCTGGCTCTATACTAAAGAATCTCACTATCCAGGACATCGCATAGGGGGCTAGGGTCGAAACATGGTCATAGGCATGAAAGATAACCACCCTAACCTCCTTATAATATTCCTGGCCGGGTAGCATTTTCATGAAATTGCGATTTCTAAGTTTAAAAACTGTACAAAGGACAAAAGAAAGATGAAATTAAATCTTCTAAAATGATTTGAAACTATTATTTTGAAAGAAAATATTACTTATATGCTCTAACTTTATTACTCGATATATTAGACCATGTTACCTCTCAGGATGTAATGAGTTGGGTGATTCTTTTTCACAGTACTGGAAACAAATCAGAAACACGGATTCTGTTTCAAGCTTGAATAGGTATGAACTGACAGTGATTTTGATGAAGTCAGTCATATGATAACTCTTCATAAGAAATGTTTGACAAATTGTCAAAACTCCTTTGGAGGAAGAAATTATGGATAGAGGAATATATGCTGATTTAGTTATTATATAACTAAATTACCCCACATCTTTGGATGAAGTCTGTATATGTCATGCTTTTACAACTCAGATTAACGAAAGTCATATTACTTTGGAAGCATTTAACATTATAAAATCAGTGATATTATTAACATAAAAATTTAACCACAAGTTAAACTTCTTTTCATCAGGATTTCAAACAAATACTAATAAAATTCAAATATATGTTTAAAACTTGATATGGAATTCATGACAGCCACTGTAGTTCAAGAGTTCCAATATCACAAGTCAAATTTTAATTTGAAGAAAAAGACAGTTTAAAAAATAAAATTGGGAAAATTTTATTAAAGTAAAGCAAAATCTACAATTTATCATCTGGGTAATAAGATCAAGAACTTGTATAGTAGACATATACTGGATAGGATTTAAGTAAAAAAATGTTGTTTGTATTTTATTAGTTTTTTAATAATTTTTATTTTGACCACAGTAATTTTTCACAGTAATGTTTTAGGTAGATAGTGGCATTTAATCAGGGGCATTCTCACCACCAATGCTGTACTCCCTTCACCCCTGTACCCAGCATGCATCCCATATCTCCCTTTTTTGCTCCCAGGCTGCTCTTATAAGTGGTCCCCTCCGTGTGTAACTTGTTGTAGATTGAATAGCTATTCTGTTGTCAATGGCTTTGGATTTGTTGTTTAAGTTTAATCATTTTTTATTTCTACTCGATGTTCATACCGACGGTTTGGTCTTGGTACCCTCCATTATTTCTCTTCCAATCTGTGAGACAGAACAAGATGGTTCAAGTTATGTGGTTCTGTAGGAAAGAAAGAAGAAAAAAGTGGGGAGGGGACAAAAATCAAACAAGCAAAAAAAAAAACAAAAAAAACAGGGAGGAGTCCTTCTAGAGGCTATAAATATCAATGTAAGAGAAGAAAGGGAAAAAGAAAGAAAAATATAACACAATACAAAAAATATATATCAACAAACAAAAAAACCTGAAAAGCACCACAGCAATAAAGACAACAACCAAACAATAACCATGGTCCCGAGATAAAAACAAAACAAATCGGGCCCGGAGAGATAGCACAGTGGCGTTTGCCTTGCAAGCAGCTGATCCAGGACCAAAGGTGGTTGGTTCGAATCCCGGTGTCCCATATGGTCCCCTGTGCCTGCCAGGAGCTATTTCTGAGCAGACAGCCAGGAGTAACCCCTGAGCATCGCTGGGTGTGGTCAAAACAAACAAACAAACAAAAAACAAAAAAAAAAAAACAAATCACAAAAAGACAGACAAAAACAAAACAAAAATAACTAACAACAACAATAACAAAAATTAAATTGTGCTTTATTTTCTTTTGCGTAGGCACATTAAATATTGAGGAAATTAGAAAATAAATTCACTTGGCCCAAGAAATACAGGGTTTCTCCCTTGAAGTATACTGTCATGGGAATAACTACAGTCTCTGTACATTATTATTTTTAACTATATTGCTTTATTTTTTGCATTTCATGTACTTTGTGGATTTTAGTTACACAATTCTCCAGTCTGTCTGCTTTCTACATTTTATCCATAGTATATCACCATCAATTGTCTATGTTTACTCATTCTTTGTCCTCACTGACAGATTCTTTCCTGGAATATCTCTTTCTACACTGTTGACTTCAAAAATTTATATGTAACTTTTAAGGCTCAGATTCACTACTATTTCAGCCTAATACCTCAGTGTCTTCTAGGGAGCTAAGTACAAGTTTTATCTTTAGCATAACAGGAACCCTGACAACTAATGATAAAAACATGTAGAAGCCACCCAACTTCAATGTGAGAAATAATAACATGGAAGGCTCAACTGACACTAACCAGCTCTGTAAATTCTAAGACTTTAGTGACATTCATGGTAAAGATGTTTAATAAGTTTAATTGAATGATGACACAGGGAGTCAGCAAAGCACAAGAATGTATAAGAGCCAACAAGAAAACTATGAAGCAGAAATTAAGAGCATGGAAGGTGATATAAAACTCAGTAGAAGTTCTGAGTACAAGAATAACAGCAGTGGAAATAGAAGATGAAATTGTTCTAACATGAGATAGATAAAAATGCCAGAACAAAATAAAAGGTGTAAAAAAGACTTAAAAGAAATGAACCAGAAAGTTATAGGACAAGCTCAAAACAAACAGGATAAGAAACACCAGAGTCTGTGAAGAACAAGAAGACAAATTCAATAAATAAGCAATAGTTAAATAAACCACTAAAAAGACTTTATCAGAGTTGAAGAATAGTCAATGAAATACAAAATGTCTAAAGGGCCCAAGTGAAAATAGACTCAAACAAGAATCCTTCAAGACACACTGCTAAAAATGACAAAAACTGAAAACAGACAAAATGTTGAAAGCAACAAAATCAAATCATGGATGTTCATACACAAAAAAGATGACATTTCTTTTTAAATGTTTTAGATAATATAAATAAGTTCGAAGTATTTAGGAAATCATAGATATACTTTTTATTTATATTCTTGTTTATTTAGGTTTTTTTTAACCACAATCAATAGTACACAGAGGCTACGTCTGTCTATTTGTTCAGGGTTCTTCTCTCTCCAATATCAAAGATGTTATATTTAAATGCCTTTTTTTTTTTATTTTGTGGCCACAACAAGATAATAAGGGACATACCTAATTCTTTGGTGCTCTCAGGTCCTACTTGTGTTTGTAGGTATTTGAACCAGGACTATAGTTGCAGTCAAATGCTTTGTATGTCCTTTATATTATATAAGCTAAATGTCCTTTATTATAAGAAAAAGAAAAAAATATCTCAGGTGGGGTTTATAGAAGTTGGTTTTCTTTTTTTTTATATCCACCCCACCCAGAAGTTGGTTTTCTATTTTAGTTACATGCAAAAAAAATATCCTCTGAAATCTTCTCTTACATATCTACTTTCCACTCAGAAGAGAGTTTCTGAAATATTCTCCTTATCATGTATATTTTACTGATGCTTTATTAGAGCATCATGTATTCATTCCCAGTGGCATCATACTTTTTATTGTATTAGGGAAATTCAAATAGTCTCTGGGCAAAACATTAAATTGGCTGTACTATGAATTCTGACAATTAAAAGTTGGATGCATGTGGCATCGAAATAACTATTAGATACTTTCATTTCTATGTGGAGTTTAGATGCTAGACTAAAATGAAAAACATTACTTTGCAATGACTGCAGGGTGTTTTTAATAACATTATGAATTTTTCTATGTAGTGAAAGGAAAAGTATCTTTGTACTCACTGATTTGAAATAACATCATTAAACTGACATTGTCATACAACATGAATTCAGCTCTCACCAGAGGCTCTCAGCAGTTACCATCTTCTAAATAAGCCTAGTAAAATTAGTGTTTTATGAAGAGACGGGTTTAAGTGATCACTCCAAGAACCACCTCAGCTAGAAAATTTAATCTGTATCTTTCTCTGCAATTTCACTGCAGACAGCTAATGGTTTTTAGACTCCACTTTCTATAGGCATCCAGGCAAGTTATTCAAGGTTGAAACTTAGTTGTGAGGCAGAAATAAAGGAAATTTAGGATCTGGCAGTACAACCCAGGTTTCAGGATTAGTCTTGCCTTTCTCTATCACTGTATCTGTCTCTGGTATCAAGTTGCTCCCTCATTCAGTTGATGCAAATTTATGGTTCATCAAGACATTAACCAACCCCTCTCCTACTGCTACTTCAATTTCTTCAGATGACATTTGGCCTCCAGAACTTACATGACCCTTAGACTACCTTCTATGCTTTGTCCCTGTTATCAGAGTACTCGTGATTGTTTATCACTGGACATACTTTATCACTGGATATACTCTGTTATGCCTCCCTCAAGACAATTCTTGAAGACACCTCTCTACCTACTGCCTAAACTCGCAAATAATGCTGGTGATATCAGTTCAATTACTGGCATACCTAAACTTTTTATTAAATTGGTGTCTGTCTCTACAGAGAGGTGTAGAGGAGTGATGAAGCAGAACAAAGAGTAATTGTGGGTGATGGGTGCAGTAGGCGTGATTTTGGTAAGGACTTGGCCCACTCTCTCCTCCCAAAATTATCAGCTTTTTGCTGCATAGTGGGTGAACACATGATTTTTTATGGCTTGCTTTATAAGTTTTTTAGGAACATATGGAGCTGGCTGAGTACAGACATAGTGACTGTGTGTGGGCATGGTTTCCAAAATTCTTAAATTTTCTGATTAGGCAAGGAAATTGTGACTTTCCCCGTTGTTGTTTTCCAACAAAGAAATTTTATTTAAATCTTAATACCTATGTATATTATAATATTTGTTCCATATTTTATAATGCAAATATTTTCACATTAATAGGATTAACATATGTATGTTTTATTTGATAAATACTTGCTTTACTATATTATAAATAAAAAGAAAGTATAATAAAATGCTGTTTTAGAAGCAAGAGGATTTTTTTTAAGTATTAAGGAAAAATTATCCTTTCATGAAACTCAATTTAGAAGACTAAGTTATAAGATACTTACCAAAATCAACTGCTTATGAAAAAAGGAAGGGTTACAAATTAAACATTATAGACTCAATGAAGTTATAAAAGATATATGCTGAAAGGAGACTCCCCAGAAAGTTTAAAGTTTATATCTTAAAATATAAAGAAAACATTAATTAATACTGATTAAATTGAACATTGTAAATATTATTACTCCAAATGTCAAATTGTATTATTTCATTAGCTCATAAATTTGAAAGCAAATTAAAAATAGACAATGCTTCATGTAAAATAATTATGAATAATTAAAGGAGGGCACAAAAATATCTCCTATCTGAATAAAATTAAAGGAAGTAACTAGAAATTAAATAGGAAAGAACACAGAGTACTGCTGAAACTAACTTCTAACACAGTCTATACTGTTGGTCTCAGTTCACGACCCTTCTTGTTCAGAATTAGTGGCTATCAAACACTTCCTAACCTAAAGAAAAAGTAATGTAAATGTTTCTACAATTTTGATTTAAGTTTCAAATCACTTTTACTATAGTTTTGAATTTTAAGAACCTGTATTATCATTTATATCTAAATTTATAAGCACTTAAAAATTACTGTAGTTTACCATTTAGTGTTTATGTAAGTTTTAAAATTTTAATTCTAATAGTGTAATGGAAAAGTAGCCATGTGCCTATTAAAAATGAAAAGTTTCCTATTGAATAATTAATTTGTTATTACTATTAAATAATCATTAAAACTAGAAAATGAGAATTTAGGGTTGATTATATTAGTTGGATCATGGTTAATGACAGAGAAAAAATAATTTAAAATAAATTTTATGTCAGCATTTTAAGGAAGGGGAATAGGAGACATCTCAGTGGGTCAATACAATCTTTGTATGCAGGAAGTCTAAGGCTGGTCCTCAACTTTACAATGTCCACTCAGCACAAATGGAAGTCCAGACCCAGAAATGTGTAGTCTTCCCTGTTAGAAATTTATTTAATTTTATTAAGTTTAAAAAAAACTATATATGTTCTAGGAGTTCAATTTTGCATCTCTGTAAAATAAGTTATGCCACCACCCCAAACATCAAAATACAATATCCTATTATATGTCATTGAGCATCTCTACTCCCCTTCTAGTAACGTTGGTTTAAGGTAGAGTCCAGGTATTTGTTTCAGTTTGGATTGTTTGTCCCCTTTCTTTGCTATATTATATGTAAGAGTAACTCTACTACTATTAGATTTTTTTATGTTCTTTTTTGGGGGGCACACCCTTTTGACGCTCAGGGATTACTCCTGGCTATGCGCTCAGAAATCACCCCTGGCTTGGGGGGGAACCATAAGGGTTGCTGGAGGATTGAACCACAGTCGGTCCTAGACTAACACTTGCAAGGCAGAGAATCCTTACCTCTAGCGCCACTTCTCCGTACCCAATATTAGATTTTTCCCCTAACTTTTTCACTTAGCATAGCCACTTCAGTTTCACCTCTATTGTAATAAAAGACAAGAATTCATAGTTTCTGATGACTAATATTTTATTTTGAGTGTATACAAAATATTATATAAATTTGATGAAATCCCTATCAAGTCCCAATATTTTATCAAAGATAAAGAACAAATGTTACTAAAATCTATATGGAACTATAATAAAAGCATTACTGAAACAAAAGAAAAAAAGAGATATTGAGCTCTCTGACTTCAAATACTACAAACCTACAGTGAGAAAAATAAAATCGTGTAAATTGTGTTAGATTCAATACAAAATACAGATAAGTGGAATATAATTGAGAACCCAGAATTAAGTTATTTTACATATTTATAGCTAATTTGTGATAAAGGCACTAAGATCATAAAATGGCAAAGAAAAAAGTATCTTTGATAAATGTGTGAGATAAGAGATTAAGTGACTAAAAAATGTATGAATGAAACTGGGAATAAAGATACTTTGAGATACATTCTCTCTCTCTCTCTCTCTCTCTCTCTCTCTCTCTCTCTCTCTCTCTCTCTCTCTCTCTCTCTCTCTCTCTCTCTCTCTCTCTCCCCCATCCCCCGCCTCTTCAGCCGTAGTTCTGGGCAGCTACATTTTAGTGCCCCTGAGTGGGCACTGGTGATGATAAACCCAGGGATTAAGCTCAGTAGTAAAAGCCATGCCTTATATGTGTGAAACCCTGGATTTTATCCCAGTAGTATAAATACAGTAAAATAAACTAAATAGAATCAAGACAAGTTAGAAACAATTGATCATGAATTAAGATATTCAACCAATTTAAATCAGATTAAAATGTAATATTTTAAATATATTAAATTTAAATATTGAACTGGAATTTTGTCTTTTAAATTATAAAAATTACTTTATGACTATACTTAAAATATAATACTTTCATTGTTTTCTAAAAATATGTGATCTGTTTATATTTCATAAAATCTATAAATAAATATAAGCTTACATATTCATAAATTCTGAATCACATAAATTCTGGATCACAAACATACATATATGTATTACCATGTTTTATACTCATTAATAACAAAAACATGAATTATAGGACATTGGTAATATTTTCTAATAATATCTTAAATTTTCTCTTTCCAATCTGATTTAGTAGTAAAATAACATAACAAAAAAGACATGATAAATAATTTAGATTAAAACTCTTCGTTATATTTTAAAGATAATATATTATATTTTATGACATTGATACTAAAGACTTCAACACTAAGTAATGGAAATGTAATGGAAAGCTTGTTAAATTGATATAAGTTAGGCATTAATTAAAAATAAAACCATTTGTAACTCAGAGACATTGTACAAACTCACATGCATTTTACCCTGTTTAGAACCTTAACTCTGTTAGTTATAGTCCATCTTCCCTTTCAAAATAAAAATAAGCCAGAGCTGATTTGAAATTCTAAACTCATACTTAACCTGCCTTCTTAGCTGTTTCTTGAAAGTTCCTTACCACCCCCAAACTCCACCTTTGTTAACCTCATTATCCAGTTAAGTCACAAATGACAGTTCCTCTTGTCCCTGGGATTTAAGGATAAACCAGTAATAAAACCTTGAAATCGTGTACACTTAGGAGACTTCTTACTCCCTTTACATAAAGCCAATTCTAAGAACACATTTATATGAAGCAAGAGGAGCTATAAACCTCCAAACACAAAAAAAAAGTGTGGATGGCAGATTATCAAACTTCATTCCTCTCTGGATCAAAAAATTAGTTGTCTTAGTAGTCATGTCTGCTTATTTCTTGACAAATGTCTTTATCCAAATATTTTGAGAAAATTAAGACACATTTGGGAAAAATATTCTTACCAAGTATAGAAATTTTTGATATTTTCAAATAGGAATAATTTTACATAGACAGATGCAATAATAATTTTTCAGAACTTGGAGGTAAAGTTGCCTCACAAAAATAACCTTATGCATTTAAAAACATCCCACACATAATTGCTTAGTATAGAATTTTTTTTGCATGCTTGTTACATTCATTTTTAAGCTGTCTCAACTTTTAAAATTAAATGGCTAGAAACTGTCATGTCACTGATTATCTAATTACATGTGATTTTGAAGTATCATATAAATAAATTTCCAGAGAAATTATTTATAATGCTAAATGTTTAGTGAAAAGGTACTAATATTAATTTTAGGTTTGTATTGAAGAAAATCTTAGCTTATCATCTTTCTTCATTTAGGAAGTCAAAATGCAATACCCCTGAAGACACATAAAAGGTTGCAAAATAAAAACTCCTTATTTATGAAGTAGTTCTCTAACAAAATATTATATTTTTTCTAAACTTATCAACAGCTGGTATTTACAAGTCTGTGTACAAGTACTGGATATTTTAACATACAGTTTAAAGAATTCTACCTGAATATAAATCAATCACAAGTGACAATTTTTGATGAAAGTAAACAATCTGTTAGTGTTCACTTTTCTGGAGTTCTTAGATAAATATGACCAAGAAAAAGATGGTGTTGAACTAATTATTGTAAAATTAAGTGAAAGGAAAGCATTTTTATGTGCCAAAGATATCCTAAACAAATCTTCAGCTCCTTTAAAAAATGACAACTTAAAGTATATTGATGTATGAATAAAATGATAAATATTTAAATTAATTCCCAAACTAACCTGTAAATTAAGACATTAATAAGAGGAAAATAACAGTATTACAAATATAAGGGAGTTTGTAAATCACTTAACACTTTTATTTAGACAACTTTGTTTCTTCATTGTAAAGGTACTTTTCTTCTTAAAGTAAAGGTTAAGACTAAAATACTTTGGACTATAATAATTTTGAAGTTGTTTTTATATCATATAATATATTTTACAAAAAAAAAAGTTTGCTTAAGAAAAATTCCAGGTATGGTAAAAGTTGACTTCCCAAGAGATAGTATGAAAAACTGTTCTTTCTCTGCATACCTCGTCTTTAAAGTGGGCATTTATGGACGGACAACAAGAATGTAAATTTTCATGTATGAACTATGCCCTCTAACTCAGAATATTCAGTTATTGGAACAGATCATAAGTGTGCTGAGAAGAAATGGCAGAGAATTGGGCTCAACAAGAGTTAAGAAAGTTCAGAACTATACCATAATTACAGAGCAGGTATTTAGTAAAAGTTTCTTAGGCTTATTGTTTCTACCATTCGTATAAAACCAGGATTTGGTCTCCATGTTCATTGGCTGGCTCCAAATGGCCGGCTGTGCATTTATTTAAAAACTTGATCTTATCTGATGCTGCTTTATCCCCCTATTTGAAAACAATTATGTATCATTGCTTTCACCCTGTTAACGCCAAAGTTGCCTACCTACATTTTTGCTTTGTGTGTGTGTGTGTGTGTGTGTGTGTGTGTGTGTGTGTGTGTGTGTGTCTGTGTGTGTGTGTGTGTGTGTGTGTGTGTCTGTGTGTTTCCTTTCCTTTTTGAATTTTCTTTTCTCTTTTGTTTTGTTTTGGAGCTACACTCAGCAGTACTCAGACTTATTTCTTCTGGCTCTACACTCAGGAATCACTTCTGGTAGGCTCAAGGGACCTTATGGAGGATCGAACCCAAGTCAGCTCTGCAAGGCAAGCACCTTACCCACTGTCCTATTGCTCAGAAACTCTTCGTTTTTCTTAAATCACTTCATCTCCCTCCAGATCCATTACTTTTTTATTTCTTTGATTGTTTTGATTTTTTTTTGTTTTGTTTTAACCTGCATTAATTCTTTTGTGTTAAGTTGAAAGTTATAGAGGCATGGCTTTCTGGCTTGATATTCATTCCTTACTTCCTTTTTTAAATCTTTATATTTCACACACCCGGAAAAAAGGAAAAGAAAGTTATACAATATATACAGTTTATTAATTTCTTGTCGTCATAATAATTTTATATAAAATTGTGCTTTACTTAAAGATATATATTTTTTGTTTGATTATGACCACAACCAGTGGGATTCAGGGCTTACGTTTGTCTCTGTGCTCAGAAAATCACTCCTAACTCAGAGAGTCATTACTGGAAGTTCTCAGACTATTTGCGGTTCCAAATATAAGAACGTGCATGAGTGATATGCAACTATTTCTCCTACTAGGAATTGCCTTCTTTTGATTTCTAATAGAATTTAAGTCCTTTATATGTTGTGTTATGTACTGTTGTTTTTTTCAGCACTGCAGACACATAATAATACATATGTAAACATTTTTGAGAAAATATTAGATTCCTAGAACATCTTGACCTTGTGGGAAATTTTACTGTCAAGCACAGGGTGTAAGGTCCTTGCCTTCATGCAACTAATCCTGGTCCTGAGTCTGGAGAACCACCCTCAAGCTTAATCAAATATGATCCAACCCCTCCCACCCCACCAAATTTAATTTCAAAAGTTCTTAAATATAGGACATATCTTTCATTAAAAGTCAAAAAATTGAAACTATTACATTATGTGCTTATGGAAATATGTTGTAATTTACTTCTATATTTTCTCATAAATCTCATTGTCAATGTTACCCTAATTTTATTAAGGAAAATAACTGTTCAATAAAAGCAGATACAAAATGAAATGCTTCCTTTGTAATTTTTTTATAATAAGTGTCTAGTTTGATGATTCCTTTTCTTTAATTTTGATATGTACATGGTATATGGAGGTAATCATAATCTTTTCTTGAATACTTAATAAAAATTTCAAAAATATATTAATAAGAATAATTTAAAGAAAAAGCCATTTTTTCATCCATTTGCACATTTTTACTTCAATAAAATATACCACAGTTAATCAAATCAGAGATAGTAGGCTACAAAAATGTTGATTTGTTCTTCATCAATAATAGAAATAGAAGACATTTGTCAATGTTTGCCATTATAAATACAAAACTTTGATTCTTTGCTAAAACATTTTCTTAACTAAAATTTTTACTAAGAGATATGATAGGACCTGGGATAATAAGTTCCCAAACCCCAGCATTGCTTAGTGTGAATTCCAATGCAACACCCCAAAACTCAACACTACAGCAGTTATAGAAACACTGATCAAAAAACGGTCAAAAATTTAATACTTTCAGGTTTTGTTATTATTCTTTTTGAGGGTAAGGAGTCTTTCAACTGATTATTAGGTTGTCTTGGAGCTCTACCATCAAGTCTCAGCCACCTGTGCCAATAGTGTAATGCAAGGATCTCAGGATGCAGTGCTGATTTAGCCTAGCAGTGCCTGAGATTACCCAGGCCACCTTATCACTGCTGGGGGACTTTCAGGGTTACACTAAGCAGTGTTTAGGGGTCTCTAGTTCAATACTTAGAGATGCACAGGAGGCCATGTGTGCAGAGCATTGAGTCCTAACTAGACTCATATTAGGCATATAGCCAACCCTCACTCTGTAATGTCTCATTCCCTTTCTGCTTTATGTTTCTACAAAGAGTATTAGTTTGGATATCAACTATCCCAGTTTGCCTGAAAGTTAAAAATATGTAAATCAAATGGTTCCTCACCCAAAATAGATAAGGCATTCTTTATTTTCTTTTTTAACTTAAATAGTATACTTGAAAGAGTTTCCAAAATTTTAAAAGATTGCATCTCTAAGGTATAGTTAAAGAGAGGACAGTAACTCACTTTTGTTTGAAAGGTTGACAGTTTTATGTTCATCCCAAGATAATTATTTTTTTATTTATGATAGTTTTAAGGATACTTGGTACTTACAAACTATAAAAGCAAAATCCCTGTGAGTTTTACCATCTAATTCAATATAAAATGAACCAAATAAAAGCTAAGTGGGAGGCAGAAACGGGTTGAATAAAATCAATATTGGAACGCTTAGAGAAAAAAATATGTTCTAAACTTTCAAGGAGTCATGTCAAAATAAAAAGTTTGTTCAAGTAGGACTAATTTAGTTCTAACCCTTTTGAGAATTACATGGCTGTAATAGAAAAATATGTATTTCTGCATCATATTTTACTACATCTTCTTTGCGAGTAATTTTCTTACTTAATTTAAAATGATTCTCTTTAACTTTATTAGTGTTTTTGTCTTAAATTTTCACCCAAAGTTATATAGTAATAACCATTTAATATTTTTCAATTACATAACTTTTCTTCTCTTAACTTGGAAATGTACTATGTCATGATGTTTTCAGTATTCCTTCAAAAGAGCCTATCACTGAAAATTTCTAATGCACTTTTAAAATATCTCATCTTTTGTGAGGTTTATTATATTTTTCTTTATTGTGTTCTAGGGTACCCATCTTATTTCTGCCACATTACTTGGTGTGTTGATGTCCTTTATTTCTTCTTCATATTTGTCATGGGATTAACCAGATTCTATTAAATTTTTATCCTATTAAGTTATTAGAAGTTATACATTATTTCCTTATATGTATGGTATGTATAGAATGCATAAAATTTAATATATTCCAATAGGTTTATAGTCCTCTTTTTTATTTTTGGGCCACATTTTGTGACTCTCAGGAGATACTCCTGCAATGCGGCTCAGAAATCATGCCTGGCTTGGGGAACATATGGGACACCCATGGTCCGTCCTGGGTTAGCTGCATGCAAAACAAGCACCCTACCACTGCACCATCACCCCAGCCCCTACATTCTTCATTTTTAATAAGTTATTTATGCATATAATAAAGTATAATAGCAATAAAGGCTTATTTTTTAAAAAACTAGATATTTAATTAATTTTAACCTAAAATCACACATATTTAATCATATCCTTTTTAATCATCCATCCATATTCTAGTAGATACAAATATAGATTCTATCTTTTGAAAATAATTATCATTTTTTAAATAAATGAATAAGTGAAAGCTAAAATAATAGATTATTTATAGAAATAAAATTTATATACAACAGGAGCAGTGGCACAAGTGGTAAGGCATCTGCCTTGCACACACTAGCCTAAGAAAGACCTTGCTTTGATCCCCCGGCACCCCATATGGTCCTCCAAGCCAGCACTAATTTCTGAGTACATAGCCAGGAGTAATCCCTGAGCTTCAGCGGGTGTGGCTGAAAAACTAAAAAAAAAAAAAAATTATATACAACAAAACATTTCTCTGAAATATTCCCTTAACTTTTGAAGAACTATCTATCATGGTGTGATATATATGGATATATATATATAAGTATTTTAAGATTTCTATTTAATTTTATGTTTTATCTATACATATTTTGATCCAGATATTATTTTGTGTAGTTATTCTCTCCCTCACTCTTCTGCTGCTCCTCTTATTATCATTAATTTTTCTTATTACCTCAAAAGTCCAGAATTTGTACAAAGATATCATAAACATGATATAATTTCTATTTTAATTGGTTGAAAACTATTTAATTCCAAAACTGTAAAAGTTTTTCTCAAATTGAGAAAATGTTAATCATTGTTATTTCAGATGCTGTCTTTCATTTATTATACGAATATAAATGTATATACATAAATGCATATATACATTTCTCTCTTCTATTTTACGTGAACATTCTTCCTCCTTTCATATGTTTAAGGTTACTTGGCTACATTCTGAGAGGAGTCAGCAGTCAACCAGTTCAATGCTTGTTTCTCAGATTTATTTAATCCCTGTTTTCCTTGCTCCTAAGTTATTTAATTATTTTTGTTTCAGGGAACCATGCATGATGCCAGAGATTTATCCTGTGTTGTCCATGTTCAAGGCAAACTCTCTACTCAATGTACTATCTGCCTTACCTTCAAGGATCAGCTTTTTAATGGAATTTCAAAAAGTGCTGAGTGAAGCTCTGAACATCAACTTACTTGCTATTTCTGAGTACCTGAATATGTTCTTACATTTTCAATTTTCAATTAGTGTATGGTTTTAATTATATTAATTTTGGTTTTTGTTTTATTATTTTCCTTCCTTATATCTGTTAAATCTTGGGTGGTTATTTCTTTGCCAATACTTTTATACTTGTAGAACATTTATATCTTTTAGAGCACTAATATATTAGTTATTATTTGGGGCAGTACTGTTTATGAAAACAATTCTTTATGATTTTCACTGACTTTGCCTGGATATATCATGAGGAACATTACACCAAAAACATTTTTTTTTTTTTTTTTTGGTTTTTGGGCCACACCCAGCGGTGCTCAGGGGTTACTCCTGGTTGTCTGCTCAGAAATAGCTCCTGGCAGGCACGGGGGACCATACGGGACACCGGGATTCGAACCAACCACCTTTGGTCCTGGATCGGCTGCTTGCAAGGCAAACACCGCTGTGCTATCTCTCTGGGCCCACCAAGAACATTTTTAAGCATATTTATTAAGATATGGACAGCTGGGGCCCAAGCGGTGACGCAGGCCTTAAGGCATCTGCCGTGTGCTCGCAAGCAAGCTTAGGACGGACCATGGTTTGATTCCCCAGTGTCCCATTTGGTCCCCCAAGCCAGGAGCGATTTCTGAGCCCTTAGAGAGGAGTAACCCCTGAGTTTCACCGGGTGTGCCACCCTACAAAAAAAGATGTGGATAGTTAATTTAAGTCATACAATCAGCTTGCTTAACATACTGACAGCTCTGTCACAATTTTACATTTAGAAAGTTTTATAATCCCAAAATAGAAGTCTATCCCCTTTCAAATTTGATCCTGACTTCATCCTCGTCCCTTTAAAAATTCACTATTATACTTTCTGTCTGCATGGATTTGCCTATTCTTATATAAATAAAATTATGTCATTTATAGCTTTATGATACCAGCATTTTTTCATTGGACCTGAAAGTAAAACATTTATTTTCAAGCGGCCAAATACTTTCAGTCCCCAGCATTATATATGGCCCTCTGAGCATGAGTAGAACTAATCACTGAGCACAGAACCATGTTTAATTACTGAATACATCCTAGTGCATCCTAAAACCTCCCTCCAGATTGACTTGGGACCAGAAAAATAGTAAGCTAGTTACCTTGTATACCAGATCCAACACCACCAATTCATATGGTTTTTTCAAGCACTACCATGTGTGATCTCTGAACACAGAGCCAGAAAATCACTTAATGCACCCAGGTGTTGCCCACAACCTGTGGCCCCCAAAGAATTTGTCTTTCATGTAGTCTAATTTAACTATTTGTTTCTTCTGACATGTTTTAGTGTCAGAGTTAATAAGTCATTGCTTTATCTATAATAATAGAATTACCTCTTCAATCCTATGTTTTATTCTAGTGATCATGTTGATTCAGCTTATGATTTAGGTCTATGGTCTACTTTGAATTTATTTTATAATGAATGGAATAAAACTTTATTTATTATTTAGTTTTTTTTTTTTTTTTTTTTTTTTTTTGGTTTTTGGGCCACACCCGGTAACGCTCAGGGGTTACTCCTGGCTATGCGCTCAGAAGTCGCTCCTGGCTTGGGGGACCATATGGGACGCCGGGGGATCGAACCGCGGTCCGTCTCCTAGGCTAGCGCAGGTAAGGCAGGCACCTTACCTCCAGCGCCACCGCCCGGCCCCTAGTTTTACAACACAATTTGTTGAAAATGCAAACTGTGCTCATTGAATTGATGTGACATCAATAATGGTTAATTCTGTGTGTCAATTTGGCTGGGCAATGGTGCCCAAATATTTGGTCAATATCTTGTATTTTTATTTATATATTTCTTAGTTAAAATTAACATTAAATCATTAGAATATATTTGTATAATTTAATAAAGTAGACTATCATTTCTCATCAAATTAGCTGATGTACTTTATATTATCACTATATTAGCAAGAAGAAATTCTGCCTAATGATTCCTTTGAGGGACCTTCATTCACCTCTGGTTAGAATATCGACTGGTCTAATAATTTCGTAAACTATATAAACATTCCTCAAATAACTAGGATTTGAGCTTCCGTAAGACCAAATAATTCCACTACTTGGAATATACTCAAAGGGCCCAAAATTACAGTGCAGAAAAGACATTTGTACTTTTATGTTCATTACAGCACTATTCACAATAGACAAAATGTGGGGGGGGATCCAAGTGACCCATAACAGATGGATAAAGAAACTATGACATATGCATAATGCAATACCATTCAGTCATAAAAGATAAAGTCATACAATTTGCTGTTATATGATATATCTAGAAAGTATCATGGTCACTGAAATTAGTCAGAGATAGAGGGACAAACATGCTCTCATCTGTAGAATATAAAGAACAAATATTAGGGGAATAACTAATGTCCCAAAACAGTAGAAACAATGACCATGAAAATTGGTTGCAAAGAATAAGAAACCTGACACTGAGGGGTGGGGAAGGATCATAAGTAGACACTAATGAAGGGACTGGTGTTATACTCCAGAAATTCAAGCATGAATAACTTGGTAACTTACAATATTTACTAAAACTTTTTAAAAATAATTTTTAAGAAAAGGCACCCTTTGAAATAAATTTGAAGGATGTGATCTCACAAAGGTTCTCACTGTCAGGCAACATCTGGCATCAGATCTCAGGATGTTCTGTACATCTGTCAAACCAGTAGAATCCCAGATGGAATCCAATGACACACCTACTCTTCCTCTCTATACATTAACATTGTAAATGACATTCTTATCTGCATCATGACAATTTGCAATTACTTGACAATTTATAGGAAAAGCATGGAACATCCCAGTTATTGTCCAGACTGATCAGTTACAACTATCATTGTCATACTGGTCTCTTCTCTGCCCTAACTGCACTGTTCCACTGTTCCACTATTTGTGGCAAACATCACACAATGGATTGGTCCTCTTGCTTTAAACAAACTTTTTTCAAGGTAGAAACTGTCTCTTCACATTTAGAAAAAAAGTGTAAAATTTTTATTTTTAGTTTATTTTTTATAGCTCATTTCTTATCACCCATTACTTAAGTTTTCTTTGGAATGTTTAGTTTATTATTGGGCATCAATAGTGCCACAAAAGAAATATAACAGATTTTCATTAAGAATGCATAATATTCAAAACTCTCAATTTTATTTTATTTATTTTTTGGGGTTTGTTGTTGTTATTTTTGTTTTTGGGTCACACCTGGTGACACTCAAGGGTTACTTCTGACTATACGCTTAGAAATCACTCTGGCTTGCCTCCTGGAATGAACCAAAGTCAGTCCTAGATCAGCCACTTGCAAGGCAAATGCTGTACCGCTGCATCATGGCTCCGCCCCCCAAAATTCTCAATTTAAAAAGAATTTCTTCTTCCCTAAAATTACAGGAATAAAAACCTGTCTCAGAATTTTCTGTTAAAAGATATGAATGACTGTGCATTTTTTATATTTGTGAAAAAACAAATAATAACTAAAAACTAGAATGCCAGTTTAACATAGTAGATAATTCAAAAATGAAGATTTAAGTTCTAGACAATAATATTTTAAAATTAGGGTACAAGATGTGTCCCAAGATAGGACTTGGTAGGAACTCCTGAGAATTATTTGGAATGGCTTTGTGGTTCCTGTAAATAATAAGCTCCTCTGGAAAGTCTCTATAATTAAAAAAAATTTGAAATAAATTTTAATGTAAACAATTAACAATTAGTACCGATAGTCTTTAGTATTTTAAACAAGAATAAATTAAATGTTAAGTATATTTGCAATGTATAAGTTTATGTCATGTTAAATACACATTTTCCATAGAGAGTCATGTCTATGTGCACAAGATATTGACCATCATTAGGAAATAATTTCTTAATATAAGAACTGAAATTAGGGGCCAGAGAGATAGCATGGAGGTAAGGCATTTGCCTTGCATCCAGATGGACTGTGGTTTGAATCCCGGCATCCCATATGTCCCCTGTGCCTACCAGGGGCAATTCCTGAACATAGAGCCAGGAGTAGCCCCTGAGTGCTGCCAGGTGTGACCTAAAAACCAAAAATAAAATAAAATAAAATAAAAGAACTGAAATTAGATTAGATGATTCTTAATTAAAATATATATTTAAATTTTAAATAATTTATTTTAAATTTTACTTGAATTTTGTATATAAACACTAGAGTGTAGGTTAAAGTCTTCTCAGTATAGATATTGGTATGCTTTTCTATATAGTATTTCAGTTACACATTAACTAAAGAGCTTTAGGAGTTGCAGAGATAGTTTTATTGTTAAAAATTAGTACATTAGTATCAACCATATAAAGCCAGGAAATCTGGAACAATTCAATACCAAGAGAAGCATGAATTTTCTTTAGCCTAATAAAGTATTCATTTCAAAACGTTTAAGTATTTTCAGTTTTATTTCATAATAATAATGCTCAGATTAAGTTATACTACTAATTAAATCACATTTTATTTCTTGGACTTTGCTATTTACCTACTAATATTTTAAATAAAAACCTTCTAGAACTGATGAAAATTATTTTTGAATATAAACATAAAATTCATTTTACTGTTACCTAAGATTTTATAAGTAATAACAATAACATCAAATTCACCTACCATAAAACGAAAATGCGATATTAGTATAGAATTATGCATTGGCAGAGAAATAAAAAACCATCTAAACTATAAGCCTGCAGCTAGTAATTTGCTTTTTCTTTGCTTGTAAATTACTAAATCCAAGAGAACCCATTTTAGCTTTGATGAGAAGGGAAATAGGCACAACATTTTTGTTTTGTGATATAAAAATGAGAAAAATTATTTTTTTTCAATTTTAAATGTTGTGTGCAAAATGAATAAGCTTCGCATTTAAGTCATTTGACCTGTAGATGAATTCTAACTGAGGTCAAATGAGGCTCCAAGGATTACCAAAAATCAAACAAACAACAAAAATTACTTGATTTTTTCATGAACTAATTAGAAGAATAAACATGTTTTCTTTTCTTTTTTTTTCTTTTTACCAGATTCAGGCTTTTACCAGAAAAAAACCTTTCTATTTCAGAAAATGGTCTAGATGTAGGACAAACAACTCATTTCAGAATATCTAATGTTTGTCATCCATCTCCCTTATCTTATAACCTGAACCTCTTTCTTCTCTCCTGAAGGCCATTGGCTCTTTTCCTGTTATTTTGCTCTGAATATATATTTTTATTTAATCTCATTGGCTTTAAAATGCTCATTTCTATGTAGATTCCCAACACATATGTAATTAAATTGCTTCCCCGACTAAAAGATCTGTTATTAACTTGATTATTCAACCTATCCAATAAAAAGCCATGGGAAGGGGTAAATTTCCAGACCTCCCTAATATTTGCTTTCTCATTTTATTTATGTTATATTTTTACTGATTTTAGTTTCTATACTTCAGAGCTATTTTAGTATTTTCCCCTAAAATATTATTCATTTTAACTTAAACTTTGTTGCCATAAATTCTTACACCAATCATTCTATACTGAATTATTATATTAGTCTATATTCATAATAGGTCTCTTTATTTTTTTATATTTTATAATATCTGAATCACTCTGAAGATGTTAAGCATATTCATTTTAAAGTAATGTTTTTGTTAAAATTATCAGATTAATAGCTTGTTGGATTGTATTTAGTGAAAAACGTTGAGAAAATATTATCTCCTCCAAGATTTATCAATATTTTCTCACTCCTAATATTTTTAGTCCATGATTTCTCTTTGCTGGGCTATAGATGCATGATCTGACATCAGATCTGGCCTCCAGAGATTGTGGGAGCAAAAAGCAGTAGAGTTTGCCAGCAATTTTTATCTGATAATGTCTGGCTTCAGTGATGCAAGCATTCACCCTTACTAGTTTGCTCTGAGGGCAAACACAACTGATGTTCAGGGAAAGAGAGGTCTCTGTCCAGCTATTCCACATGCACTCATCTAAATAATTCTTTATTTTGGGCACTTTCCCATCTTTTTGACTGTGTTGATTCTGTGTTTAAAGCATACCATTTCATATTTGCTTCTTAACTCTCTCAGGCACATCATTTGAATGGTGGTATACAATGAGACTTTCCTCCATTTTCTCTTCTTGGTGAATTCCTCCAATTATGTGAATAATTAATAAAAGATATTTTAGAATTTGAATATCAGTGTCTGACTATTAATTTTGAATTATATATGTGCATGGCCATTTATTTTTTTATTGTAAGCATAGGCTTTATTATTGTCTCTCTTGCTTGAGAATATCTGCTGGCGAGAATTTGGCTATTAGATGGGGTGCTAACAATCAATACCAGTGGTCTGCAAAGCAAATGACCACCCACTATATGATCTCTCTGGTTCCATATATTGGCATTTTAAAGGGTTGTATTCCTCATCAGACTGTGGAATGTGGTATTCTGCAGACTAAGACACAGAGGAGCTCAAGTTCCACAGATGAGCTCAAATTATAACTCAGTAATAAAGCATATTCCTTTCATGTTCAATTCCCAGCAATGGAAAAAACCTAGTAATTTCTTCACAAGTCTCTTACAAATGAAAATAACAGTAGCACTTGTACAAAAAGGAAGATTCTAAGGCTGGAGTAATCTAATAGGAATCAAGACTCTTCATAGCTCTTAGGATATGGCCCAAAACCAAAATGAAGAAAAATAATGAGACATGGTGATGACTTCAAATAGAGTCTATTTAGCTCATAGAGTAAAGGAACTTTAATTAATTTATTACACACCAAAGAATATTAAGAGTAGTTAAATGTCTTGAACAAAAGTGAAAAATCTAAGATTAGATCATAAGATTTGGGAAATCTGGAACATTGTCATATGTCATTGTCAATATATAGCTACCTACTTGTTTTAAAACAAAGGTATGTTAGTAAAAGAGTAAATGATTAGATATCACTGATGAGGGACTTTTCAGCAAAAGCCTGACTGAAGTATAAGTTTCTTAGTTATATGTGGAAGAGCATTTCATGTTATGAACTTAGGTTATTAAAAATAATTAGAAAGGTTCGTCAGTGCAACAAAAACGAGAGAATTTTAACCACCAAGATGGAGCTGATAAGATGCCTGATTTTTTTTCAGTAACTTGAGAATTTGAAAAATATTATAAACAGGGTGGAATATTTTCTACTTTTGAAAAGAATCACTCTGGTAATTACATATAGGAAATTTTATATAGAAGTATAAGAATGGACATAAGGAAACAACAGCCTGTTTTAAGAGTGAAAATTCTCTTTTGGCCTATTGGGTTTTGAAAATTAAAGACAAATTTGAAAGATTCAATTGGATATTTTTTGTATGTCATTGAAAAACTCATCTGGAGTTCATGAGAAATAGATTATTTATATTTAAAAATCTAAAACTAAAATTATAGGTTGGGAAACTATGGAACTGCATTTGGAATAACAGGAAAGTCAATCCACTAATGGAACTTTTTTTATTTGTTTGGTTTTGGGCCACACCAGGTGATGCCCAGGGTTTTTCTGGCTATTTGCTCAGAAATCACTCCTGGCTTCGAGGACTATATGGGACACCGGGGATCAAACCGAGGTCTGTCCAGGGTCAGGTGCATGCAAAGTAAACGCCCTACCGCTCTGGCCCCCACTAATGACACATTTAAATTATATGGTGATTAGTTGGACGAAAGTGAAGTCTGTTATCCCCTTCCTGCCCATCTCACCTGGAAAGGGAGACTCTCCCACAACTGAGAGGGGTCTGTGGTTAGTAATTAAAGTGGCCTCCGGGAAGGGGTAAGAGAGAAGTATCAGAGGGCCGGAGAGATAGCATGGAAGTAAGGCGTTTGCCTTTCTTGCAGAAGATTGGTGGTTTGAATCCCAGCATCCCATATGGTCCCTTGAGCCTGCCAGGAGCGATTTCTGAGCATAGAACCAGGAGTAATCCCTGAGCGATGCTGGGAGTGACCCCATAAAAAAACCCAAATAAATAAATAAATAAATAAATAAATAAATAAATAAATAGAGAAGCATCAGGAAGGAAGATGCAGCAGGTAGAGGAGACACAGGTTGGTGCAGAGAAGCTGCTTACCTTAGAAGCATTGTGAGATATGCACCTGGCAGTTACATCCTTGTAATAAAGCTGGATGACTCCTGAAACTTCATCTGACTGCTGTGGGTCATTTCCTTGCCATTACCCTGACACCTACAGACCTACCAGGCCGTAGGGGCTGTTGGCGCCAGATGGACCAAGAAAGGCCTCACCATCCTTCCACCACACTAAGATTTTATAATTAATAAATAATACAACAGAAGTCAACTAAAAATTATAATTTTCATAAAGAAATAAAAGCTAAATCAGAAGCCTTTGAAGTAGCTTTTGTTGTTGTTTTCCTATCCAGTATCAGCTATTGTCAAATAGATAAGTACTGTTGAAGATATTGAAGGATATAAAATCCCCTGGTATTTATATGGAAGAACTCTGTCTTTGAAAGAAAAATAAAAATTTTAAATGACAAAACAAGGAAATTTTCTAACTTGTATGATTAGAAATTTTCCAGTTAAGTAAGATTACTAAGTAGTTGACTAAAGAGCTTAACTCTACCAGTCAAGACTGAATGATGTTTTTTTTTAAAATTATCTTTATTTAAACACCGTGATTACAAATATGATTGTAGTTGTATGATTACAGTCATATAAAGAACACTCCCCTTCACCGGTGCAAGATTCCCACCACCAATTTCCCAGATCTCCCTCCCCACCCACACCTGTACTTGAGACAGGCTTTCTACTTCCCTTATTCATTCACATTGTTATGATAGTTCTCAGTGTAGTTATTTATCTAACTACACTCATCACTCTATGTGGTGAGCTTCATGTCATGAGGTGCATTTTACAGTCCACATCTCTCTTGTCTCTGAGATATTGCTAAAAAGACTGAATGATGATTAAATGATCTTTTTATTCACACAGATTGCTTGAAATTAATTTTGGATTCTATTGGTCATTCTGACTGGTTTACACTTTTTATTGAGTATTGGAATAACTTATATACATTATTCTTCACTTGATACCAGAAAGAAGGGTTTTGATTTTTCCTGTTTCATGTACAGTGAGTAAAATCTCTCCCAGTAGTCCCCATAATACTGATTTATCTCTCCAAGCCTTTTAATGGATAATATGTGTATTCATGATTTACTAACTGCTGCAAAGTACAGTATGCCTTTTTTGTTTCCCCTGGGATTTGGCCACTCTTTGTAGTTCTTAGAGTCCACTCCCTGATTTGTGATTAAGGGATTGCTCTTGGCAGTGTTTAAGGGAAAATGTGGTGCTAGAGATCCAATCCATGCTTCCTACATGCAAAGATAAGACCATGAACTATCTATCCAGTATGACAATGAAGTTTTCTAATGGGGAAATAAATGGTTTGGTATAAATTATAACAACTTTTAATTGAGATTTTAAATGTCATTTCTGTTGGGGATAATACTGACTATAATAGAAGGTGTACCTAGAAACAAAATTTTAGATTCATTTTCTAATATGATTAGAATTAACATGTTAATTGAAGTACATTAAAAAGACTTTTGGCTATAAGATATAAAGGGCAAAATAAATACATTTAATTTTTACCATCTTATTTTATTGTATTTTTGGTTTTTGGACCATACCTGGTTGACACTCAAGGATTACTCGTGGCTCTGCACTCAAATTGCTCTTGACTTGGTGGACCACTTGGGATGCCAGGGGATTGAACCACAGTCTGTTCTAGGTTAGCGTGAGTGATACAGACAGATGCCTTACCACGTGTGCCACAGCTCTGGTCCCCAATTTTTATCATCTCATTTGAATAAACCTACAGACTGGTAAGCATGCCTATGGATTTGGGATCATTTTTACTATCTGAATAAGAAAATAAGTAAGGAAGGCAAATAATTTTCTCTGTCTTGTATTTCTGTGGCTGTGCCTGATTGACACCATTTCAGGGTTAAATGCACTATAAGAAAACTGAAATTTTTGAAACATGAGTATATGGCAATTTTTAATTTTTTCTAATAATAGAAAATTTATCTTAAACTAATTTTCTTCTATATTATACTAGATAAATGCAGGGTAAATGTAGATCATCTTTCACTCTCTAATGTAGTCACAGATCTCCTATCATCTTAACAATATACAAAAATATTTGGGGAAAGTTATGAGTAGGAAAGGTAAACTACCATTAAATCAGAGAAAATCTTATTTCTTTATATGAAAGTTAAAAATAAATAAAACACCATCAATATTCATCAAGAATATTCTATAAAACTAACTTTTCTGTAAAAAGGTATCAAGTAAATTCATGTGGGTCCTATTTAAACTAATTGAAGAAAGATATAACAACATGAGTTCTGTTAAATATGCCTAGTATGGGGCACTTGCCAGGACAGATCTGGGTTTGAATTCCAGCATCCTGTATGGTCCCCCATGCCTACCGAGAGCAATATCTGAGTGCAGAGCCTGGAGTAGCCCCTGAGCACTGCCGGTTGTTACCCATAAAGCTTTTATATACATATATATATAAAATTTATATTATATTTTATTTATATTATATATATTATTTCCACTGGGATTTGGGACACACTTATGGTTTGCAGAGTCTACTCCCAGATCTGTGATTAAGGGGTTTCTCTTGGTAGTGTTTAAAGGAACATGTGGTGCTAGAGGTCAAACAGAGGTTAAAGTAAATGTTTCTCAATTAGTAAAATTGCCAGAATTTCTAAAAAAGTGAACTTATAGGCACTGGAGCTATGGTGCAGCGGTAGTGGGGTGGTGGGGTTCAACCCCCCCCATGTCCCATATGGTCCCCAAGCCAGGAGTGATTTATACATGCATAGCCAGGAGTAACCCCTGAGCGTCACTGGGTGTGGCCCCCACAAAAAAACCACAATAATAAAATAAAAATGTGTCTTTTAATCAATCTGGCTCTGTGCTCAGAAATTGCTCCTGGCAGGCTTGGGGGACAATATGGTATGCTGGGATTTGAACCACCATCCTTCTGCATGCAAGGCAAACACCGTACCTCCATGCTATCTCAATCTGGCATTTTTTAAAAGTTTTCTTCATATAGCATTCAAAACTATTCCTACTTTTGATGACTCAAACGAAGAGTGAAAGAAAAAGAAAAATCTTAGGCTAACAAATCATTATGTGTTTCTGAGCTTTCCAGCTTTTTGGAACTAGGCCATTGTCTTTTCAAAGCATATTTTTCTAGTTTTATGATTAGAACAAAAAACATGTTTTATATAAGGGTGTTAATATGAATATATCAATATGTACATATTTTCATGGTGTAAGAAATTTAGAAAGAACTCTCAACTTATCACATAAACTCATACTTGTAAAATGTTAAAACGCTAACTAATCTACCCTTTATTATAGCAATATTTCCCTCTCATTTTTTATCTCCTTGACTAAGTCATATATGTATAATCTGAGGATAAACTAAATACCTATCTATAAAGTCAATAATATACTTTTGGAATAGAGAAATGCGAATAGCAGTACATAAAAATAAAACTTCTTCCATGAATTGTATATATTCTGAAATTTTTTTAATTTCTCCTTAACTTCTGTCTCTTTTCCCCATCTCTGCAAAGAAATAATACTATTCCCACTTATATAGTCACCTACAACTCTTAGTGAGCCTTTTGCTATTTTAAAATTTCTAATAGATTGGGAATGCAGATTTATTTATTTATATTATAACCTCAGCATATAACATTTTGGTTTAATTTAACCAAAACTAATAATTGTTATAATATCTATCTTAAGTAAAAGAGATAGTACTTTTTCTATTCTATTTCCAGTAAAAATATATTTTTAAAAGTTTTTAGGAGTTAGGTGTTTGCCTTGCATGCAGCCAAACCCCAGTTTAAAACCTAGAATTACTTATAATCCCCTGAGCATTGCCAGGAGTGATCCCTGAGCACAGTGTCAAAAGTAAGAATTAACTACTACTGGGTATGGCTCCAAAACAACACCAATATACCTACCATAAGGATGTCTCTAACAGAAGATGAGATACCTATGGAGTCATAGGGCATACAGAATGATTCATTTCTCTTCCTAATGAAATTTAATCCCTTCCTGCTTAGTCCATGACTATCTTGAAACATTCTCAATTATATTTATTTGTTTTTATACTCAATTTTGTTTCTAGATATTCCTTACAATTTCTCTCAAAATAACATGCTACCAGGTGGGCATAGAGATAGCATAGAGGTAGGGCATTTGCCTTGCATGCAGGACAGTAGCTCGAATCCCGGCATCCCATATGGTCCCGAGCTTGCCAGGAGCGATTTCTGAGCATAAGCCAGAATGCTGCCAGGTGTGACCTAAAAACAAATACAAACACAAAAACAAACAAACAAACAAAAAACATGTTACTGAAATATATCTGACAACAACAAAAGTTAATACATGTTAAAAAGTTATGCACACAGGAGAAAGCTTTTCAATAGGCACTAGTGTTTCTCTCAATCTTTCCTGCCCAATATAATGTTTTTAAAATTATTTAATCTTCTTAATATGCACTTGTATAACATTATATAAATATAAAATGATTTTTCTACAAATTTGTAATCTTAATTTAACTCCAACTATATAAAAGTTTATGTTGTATTGAAATAAAATTGCATAAGTTGATTGAGATACTTATTAGTAGTAAATTTCATTAAATTACAAAAAATAAATTTCAATCAATTTAATGCAGGTATCCATGCAAAGAAATTTCAGGAAATTATAGAAGTATTGTCATAATGAAGGATTATAACATGAGAGCAATAGGTTTCAGGAAGCTACACTAGTACAACAGGAATGTTTTAATGACTGCCATTAATACAAAATTGAATATTTAAATTATTGGGTAGCTTAAATTTTTACATCAAAATAAATTTGTTATTATTAAAAATTAATGGCAGTTTTGAGATGTCTCTTAGCAATATAGCAAACAAGCTCATCTAGCAGTTGAGCATACATATCTTGCCTAAATGTAGGCCTGGGTTTGATTTTCATCATTGCTATCTCCCCCATAAAGTAACTTGAACAAGTTAATAGGAGTTAATCAGTTGAGAAGTACCAGAAATTTAGTTCTTTTATTTATGATTTGTGATACATTAGTAGAAGATGTAGTAAAATAAAAGCTGCTAGCAAAACATAAACTTCTTTGAAAGGGCAAGTTTAATGAGTTAAATAATTAAGAAAGCCTAAAATGTTATTCTGACTTAGCAACAAGATTAACTTCAATGATGTTGGCTAAGCCAAAAGTGTCCATGTGATGAGTGTTAGGGTGACATGGTTATGGGAAAGACAGAGAAGAAGAAGATAAATCTTTTTTCCTGAGCATTTTCTCATTTAATAAATATTTAGGCCCTGCGATATGCCAAGAGCCCTTACTAAACTTAATCTGAGGATTGGTTAAGTATGTGTTTGGGAGTTTTGGTTTGCTAGCTGGGAACTGTAAGCTCCAGCCCTACTACATGGCAAGATTGCTCATCTTTATGAAAAGCTGGGTGCCTTTAATGAGATGCTGGATTGGTCTGGCTCCCGCACGTAGTGATGGAATTAAAGTACATCTTCACAAGGATGAGAAAGGAAAGAGTGTGGGTGCCAGATTTGAAGTATGACCATGCTTCCTCAGTTGCTTCAGGTCATTAGTCACCTAACGCATTAAAGAAAAGACACTGAAAAAGGATCTAATCAAAGCGGGGGAAAAGCCAAAACAATCTCCCCCACAAAAAACAGCAAACAAACACCAATATGGCTAAGGACCCCTGCCTTACCCTTATTGAATTGCACTGCTCCTTGCTAAGCTCAACATGCAGCAAGACTGCTCTGGTTGATTACAAATTAAAGCAAAAACCTAAAGAGAGCAGAGAAGAAATGAGTCTTGGTAAAATCACCTGCAAAGTCCCATGATTACTGCCTGACAGCCCTAAAGTTACCACAGATGTTCAGAAATCCATTGTACTGAGGACCCAATACTTCACAGTCACTCTTCAGGTTGTAGCTCTCAGGCAAGCCAGATCGTTTCAATAGTCAGAAAAAAAAAAAAAAAAAGAAAAAGAAAAAAGAAAAAAAAAAAAAGAAGTAACTTCTTTACCTATGACATTATGGTTTTGCATTGTGGTGCTTGTTATTGAAACAGAACGGTGGATTATAGGAGAAAGCAGTAAAATTTGAACTAAAGAATATCTGATTAACTATTTTACAAAATCACAGCTCGATTAATCCATACAGTGGTTCACACTATATGTGCCAATCACATTTGGATGGTGCCTCAGAGGGGGACGAAACAAGGACCCTTGGGAATCTCCAGTGTGCTAAAGAAATCTGAATTCCAAACTGGCTTCAGTAGAAGCTTTATGATCATTACAAAAAATAGACACCGCTGGATTCTGAGGTCATCAATTTCCTGCAGCTGGAGAATAAAGGAAATCGACGGGGGCGGAGTTAGAGGGAAGGATGTCAAGTTTCCATGAGTTCATTTTCCTGGGCTTAAGCATCTCCTTTCATCCGGAAGCTTCCAAGGCACATCTTTATCTATCTATCTATCTATCTATCTATCTATCTATCTATCTATCTATCTATCTATCTATCTATCTATCTATCTATCTATCTATCTATCTATCTATCTATCTATCTATCTATCTATCTATCTATCACCTATCTATCTAGATATCTATCTTCATTTATTTATTTATTTATTTATTTATTTATTTATTTATTTATTTATTTATTTATTTATTTATTTATTGTTTTTTGGGCCACACCGAGAAATCGCTCCTGGCTTGGGGAACATATGGGACGCCGGGGGATCAAACCGCGGTCCGTCCTAGGCTAGCGCGCCTTACGCCTTGCACCACCGCTCCGATTCCCTAAGGCACTTTTTTTTTAAAGCTCGGATGACTTCACGCAATACTTTCATTCACTCAGCGAGCGACCCGAGCTGGTTTGTTAATTGTCGGCTCGGTGTGCGCATGCGCGGGCTCTGTGCCGCCGTCGTGCGCGTGTTGACGTCAGGCGCGCGCCGTCCAAAGTCCAGACGCTTCCTGGTTTGTTTCCAGAGCGCGGCTAAGTGCATTTCTAAGTAGGCTTTGAGTTTCTCGTGTGGATCCGCACGTGAGTTTTCATGGTGGAGAGAGACATTGGTTTAAGTTGAAAGGAAATGTAGGTGTGGTCCTTGTGGAGAAATCCTTCATGCTTGTCTTGATCGTCACCGGCCTGTTTTCCACATCTGATTGACATGCTTGAGACAAGTCCGTTTGAGTGATCCTTGTAAGACACTGCTTGGTGTCCCAGGTTAAGAGTTTTGAGAAATAAGATTGAACCTTCTGAGAACAGGTTGGCATTTTGTTTCTGTTGCTTTGCTGTTGGAGGGTTTAGACGATCTATATTTTGGAAGAATGCTGATTTTGGTGCACAGTTTTTGTACATATTTGATAAGCAAAATCCCTGCCCCAACTCTCCCACCTCCTATTCCCCAGAGTTTGTGTCAAGCAGAGTGGTAAAGGCAGTAGTGGATGTGGTTTTCACAAATCTTAAAATGGTCTTAGAATATTTTAAGTTTTAGGTTAGAAGCTGTACTGATGGGTTATATTTATTCTATTTTTAAAATTAGTTTATTTAAGCATCGTGATTACAGAATTGTTCATGATTGAGTTTTTATCATAGAATGTGCTCCACTCTTCACCAGTGCAGTTTTCCCTTTACTAATGTTCCCTACCCACTCATCCGCTCCCCCCCCTTTCCTTTTTGACACAGTGGTTTGCACTATTGTTAATAATTTATCCCTTTTCAACACCAGGTTATTGTCCAGAGTGATCATTGTCATTGTTGATCAGTGATCACATGCTGGGAAAAGTGGTGGTGGGAGGACAACCCTGGTGGCACAGGGAATGGCCCTGTTATTCACTCATTGGTCACAATCAAAATTATTATTAAAACAAGAATAATCATTATTCTCAAACTACAGCCTGCGGGCCACATATTGTATTTATTCCCATTTTGTTTCTTCACTTCTAAATAAGATATATGCAGTGTGCATAGAAATTTGTTCATAATTTTTGTTTTTACTGTCATCTGGCCCTCCAACAGTCTGAAGGACAGTGAACTGGCCCCCTGTTTAAAAAGTTTGAGGACCCTTGTTCTAGATGATTATTCTATGATCATTGATCATAGTATTTTTTAAATTTTTAAAATATTTTTAAATTGTCATAGTATTTTTTAAATATAAAATTAAAGGGAAAAGAGCTGAATTCTTTAGGAGAATGCCTGTTTTTATATTTGTACTAAAATTGGATTGATCCACTTTCTACTCAATCGCCAAACTATGAACACTAAATTGAAAGAAAAATTAAGCAAATTATTTACTACATTTTTTGTTGTTGTTGGTTTTTTTTTTTTTGGGGGGGGGGTTCACACCCGGCAGCTTTCAGGGGTTACTCCTGGCTCTGCACTCAGAAATCACTCTTGGCAGGCTCCGGGGAACCACCATCCTTTCTGCATGCAAGGCAAACACCTTACATCCATGCTATCTCTCTGGCCCGAATTGACTACATTTTTATGTTTGTGTTTTCAGGAGCAAATTGCCTACTTCCCTAAGTAAATTTGGTTAGACTAACTTCGTGAAGCACTTCAGATAATGCCTCTTGAACTAATAAAAGAAGTCAATGGGGTGCCCGATATGAAACTTCTAAGTAAATTACACAAAATAGATTTCAGAGCCCTGCAGCCAGGTACTGATTATGATCAGAAATACATCCAGGTAAGAATTTCATATTTTGTATTCCTCAAAGAATGCTTTAATGTGCCTTTGTGTTTCTGAATTGTTTTAGGAATTTTTTTTTTTTTTACCTCTAGAACATTTAAGATAGGAGTATTTTGATGCTATTATTAATTCTTAAGCAAACAGTTGTTGAATTCTTTTCTGAAGTCTTACCAAAATGCGTTTTGGACATATAAAGACCAATAAGTAAGTTTGCTGGTGAAATGGTTGTGGGATTTGACTGGTGTGGCATAAACATTGTGATATGTGAGGGGCCAGAGAGATAACCCATTGGTAGATGGTTTGCCTTTGCATGGAGCCAATTCAGAACAGGTACGCGTTCAAATTCAGGCATTCCAGATGGTCCGCCCCAGCATTCCTGGAGCGATTTCTGAACACACACCCAGGAATATCCCCAGAGCGCTGCCTGGAGTGACCCAAAAACAAATAAACAAACAAACAAAAAACAAACATTGTGTTATGTGAATATTTAGGACAGTTTTTGGTTCGAACAATCTGCATCCTCACAGTGGAACTGTAACATATAGGGTGACTGAAATATAACTTCATTTTAGTTAAAGCAGTTACCATGTGTTTTGAGAAACTAAACAGTGGGAACATTTAACATATTTTAGCCACTGAATTTAGAATTCTGTTTGAGTCAAAGTTATGCCTTCTTGGTAAATCATTTATTGAAAATGCAAAATGAGAGAAAGGATATTTAGTTGAATAATCACAGTAGTATAAGTGGGAATTGATTGTACTTGCTGAAATCAAGTCAGGGAATGATGAGAATGAGGCAGACAGCAAAATAACAATAGAAATTAACGTTTACTAACCTCTTATTTAATTAATTTGTTCTTCTATTTATTGTTAGTAGTTTGTGCTTTGTTGTTGTTTTAATTATTTGGGATTTATTTTGTTTAAGTGGTGCTCAGGGGCGTGCAATACACACCACTATCATTCTCCAAACTCACTGTATAGGAGAATATCAAGCCATGCTTGTGATGGCATTGTGCTAAGGATAGACCCCAGGGTAGGCACAAGCTAGGTCGGCCCCTAATCACAACACTATTGCAGGCCTCTCTTAATCTATATTCTCTTCATTATAGGGGTTTGGGACAATGCCCAGCTTTGTGTTTGGAAGCTGCTGCTGCTCTTGGGTCATTTTGACTATTATCAGGGAATTCTTGTGGTGATAAGTGTCAAATCTGGGGGATCTACATGCACACCATGTGCTCAAGCCAACTGAACCATCTTTCAATCCCACTGTCCTTTATTTTTGATGGAATTTTTATGCATCTGTCATATCCATGTATATTTGTTCTGATTTCTATGTTATATTTAAAATTAATGTATAATTACAGTTATTTTAGTTGCCTATATCAAATCTGTGAAAGGTAGGCAGTATATGAATTTAATTTTTGTTTAGAAATTATACTCATGGGGCTGGAGTAATAGTATAGCAATAAAGTGCATGTCTGACATGCAGCTAAACCCAGATTTAATCCCTGAGCTCACCAGAAATAACTCCTTAGTGCAGAGCCAGGAAAAACTCCTGAGTATTACTGGTTGTTGTCCCAAAAAGGAAAAACTGAAATTATATTTATGTGTAGAAAGCCAGAAGGAATTTTAGGAACTATTTATACTAAATACTTTATATCCAGAGAAATTATAGAAACTATTCTGTAATTTTATAGGAAAAGATATATATTCTTTTTTTGGTTTATGAGCCACATCTGGTGACACTCCTGGATATGCACTCAGAAATCGATCCTGACTTGGGGGACCATATAGGATGCCAGGGGATCTAACTGCAGTCCACCCTAGGCTAGCACGTGCAAGGCAGACGCCTCACACCCTGCACCACCACTCTGGCCCCTGTATTCTCTTATAGCTAGAAGAAATTTCAGAAATTAATTTCTCTAAAAATTTAACTTAAATATAATTAACCATAAGCAGACAATTGATTATTTCACTGATTCATGCATATTGTTCTTTTTTTGTTGTTGTTTTGTTTTTTGTTTGTTTGTTTTGGCCACACCTGTTTGATGCTCAGGGGTTACTCCTGGCTAAGTGCTCAGAAATTGCCCCTGGCTTGGGGGGACCATATGGGATTCTCGGGGATCGAACCAGGGTCCTTCCTTGGCTAGCACTTGCAAGGCAGACACCTTACCTCTAGCGCCACCTCACCAGCCCCATCATATTGTTCTTAATTTTGCCCCTTTTTGTTTTTGATAGTAGATTTTAATTTTTTTCTGTGTACAGTCTTTAAGTGACTTTCTTTTCTTCAACTTCCATCTTTTTTTTCTATTTTATTTCTGTTTTTGTTTTGGAGCCATACCCAGCATTGCTTAGCATGTATGCCTGGCACTGTGCTCTGCTATCACTCCTGGCAGGTCAGAGGACTATATTAGATCCTGTGGATCAAATCTGGGGTGACCCTGTTCAAGACAAGTGTCCTATCTTCTGTATAATTGCTTCTTCCTGAAGACTTCATCATTTTTTTATAGAAAAATTATTATAGGTTAAAAGAAACAGAACTAACTTATCTTTATAAGGAATTGATGAAATTTAGCTAAT
The DNA here is from genome assembly GCF_024139225.1 of Suncus etruscus. NCBI lineage: Eukaryota > Metazoa > Chordata > Mammalia > Eulipotyphla > Soricidae > Suncus > Suncus etruscus. Next base: position 133,944,160 of record NC_064848.1, on the reverse strand, counting down.
GTTAAATATTAAATAAATTATAAATGTAAGAAATTTTTTTGATCTCTGTTTTTCTTTTTTACAAAAATGACTTTCATGTCTTAAAAGTGAGTTTAGGGCCTGAGTGGTGGTGCAAGTGGTAATATGTCTGCCTTGCACATGCTAGCGTAGGACGGACTGTGGTTTGATTCCTGGCATCCCATATGGTCTCCCAAGCCAGTAGCCATTTCTGAGTGTATAGCCAGGAATAAACTTTGAGGATCAGCAGTTGTGGCCGAAAAAGCAATAAAAAAAAGTGAGTTTAACACAGTACTCAGTTTTCTTTTTCTATTTTTTTAATAATATCTTCATTTAAACACCGTGATAATAAACATGATTTTAGTTAGATTTCAATCACAAAAAGAACTCCCCCTTCATCAGTGAAACATTCCCACCACCAGTGCCCCCCCATCACCCTCCTCCCACAACCCCTGCCTGTATTTGATACAGGTATTCTACTTCTCTCACTCATTAAGATTGTCATGATAGTTGCTAGTGTAGTTATTTCCTTAACTGCACCATACTCTTTGTGGTGAGCTTCATATTGTGAGCTGGTCCTTCTGGCTCTCATCTCTATTGTCTGGGGATTATTACAATAATGTCCTTAATTTTTCTTAAAACCCATAGAATAGTGAGACTATTCTGTGTTTGTCTCTCTCTCTCTCTGACTTATTTCACTCAGCATAATAGATTCCATATACATCCAATTATAGGAAAATTTCATGACTTCATCTCTCTTAACAGCTGCATGATATTCCAGTGTGTATATGTACCACATTTTCTTTAGCCATTCATCTGTTGAAGGGCATCTTGGTTGTTTCCAGAATCTGGCTATTGTAAATAGCGCTGCAATGAATAAAGGCATGAGGAAGGGATTTTCTAATTGCATTTTTATGTTCCTAGGGTATTTCTCTAGGAGTGGAATAGCTGAATCATATGGGAGTTCAATTTTCAGTTTTTTGAGGAATCTCCATATCGTTTTCCATAAAGACTGGACTAGATGGCATTCCCACCAGCAGTGAACGACAGTTCCTTTTTCTCTCCACATACCTGCCATTACTGATTGTTCTTGGTCTTTGTGATGTGTGCCAATCTCTTTGGTGTGAGATGGTGCCTCATCGTTGTTTTGATTTGCATCTTCCTGATGATTAGTGATGTGGAGCATTTTTTTTTTTTGTCTTTTGGGCATTTGTATTTTTTCTTTGAGGAAGTGTCTGTTCATTTCTTCTCCCCATTTTTTGATGGAATTAGATGGTTTTTGTTGTTGTTTGTTTGTTGTTGTTAAATTCTGTTAGTATCTTGTATATTTTGGATATTAGCTCCTTATCTGATGGGTATTGGGTGAATAGTTTCTCCCATTCTGTGAATGGCTTTTGTATCCTAGGCACTATTTCCTTTGAGATGATGCAGAAGCTTCTCAGCTTAATATATTTCCATCTATTTATTTCTGATTCCACTTGTTTGGAGAATGCTAATTTCCTCCTTGAAGATGCCTTGGTTGCAATGTCATGGAGTTTTTTTTACCTATGTATTGTTCTATTTACCTTATGGTTTCAGGCCTGATATTAAGGTCTTTAATACACTTGGATTTGATCTTTGTGCATGCTGTTAGATGGGGGTCTGAGTTTGCTTTTTTGCTAGTGGCTAACCAGTTGTGCCAACACCACTAGTTGAAAAAACTTCCCTTGTTCCATTTTGGATTTCTTGCCCCTTTATCAAAGATTAGTTGATTGTATGTCTGGGGAACATTCTCTGAATACTCAAGTCTATTCCACTGATATGAGGATCTGTCTTTATTTCAATACCATATTATTTTTTATAATTATTGTTTTGTAATACAATTTAAAATTGGGGAAAGTAATGCCTGCCATATTCCTTTTCCCAAAGATTGCTTTAGCTATTCGTGGGTGTTTATTGTTCCAAATGAATGTCAAAAGTGTTTGATCCACTTCTTTGAGGAATGTCATGGGTATCTTTAGAAGGATTACATTGAATCTGTATAATGCTTTGGGGAGTATTGCCATTTTAATGATGTTAATCCTGCCAATCCTTGAGCAGGGTATGTGTTTCCATTTCCGAGGGTCCTCCATGAGCCTGGTATGTGTATGTGTTTCCATTTTTTAGTGTACTCACTTATTTCTTGAAGAAGTGTTTATAGTTTTCTTTGTATATGTCCTTCACTTCTTTAGTTGACTCCAAGATATTTGAGTTTTTATGTCACTAATGTAAATGTAATTTTTATGTCCATTTCTTCTCTAACATTATTAGTGTATAAGAAGACAATTGACTCTGTTTTTCTTCTTTATAAAAATCACTTTCATGTCTTAAAAGTGAGCTTAACACCATACTCAGTTTTTTGAAAAGAAAAATTGCTTTTAAAATTACCTTATTTGTTTATATTATATTATAATCTTTTGACTTGTTTATATAACTTTCCTTCTTATTTCAGGGAAAACTTTCACTTATATCTTCTTTAACTTATGAAGGGAATAAGCTAGCAACATTGAAGATTAAATTGCAAGGTATGTACTTGAGTGTTTTAAATTATTGCATTGAACTAAAATTGGGTAACAGTTTTTTTGTTTGTTTGTGTTTTGTTTTGGTGCACTTTGGGTAGTTGTGCTTTGTGGTCACTCCTACCAGGGCTCCAGACCATACTGCATGCCAGGGGTTATCTTGGTTGGCTATGTGCAAGACAAACGTCCTGTGCTCTGCCACTATACTGTGTCTACAACCTCCCAAATTGGTTAACTTTATATGTAGAAGCACAGATTTTTTTTTTTTTTTTTACTTTTTTGGAACAACAAGGTAGAAAGGTGTTTTTTTTTTTGGGGGGGGGGTGGGATGGGGTAGGTGGTCACACTCATATGTGTCTAGGGTTATTTTTAGCTCTATACCAGGCATTATTTTGCCTTCTGCGTGCAAAACGTATACTTAGTTCATTGAGCTCTTTATCTAGTTTGCTGAAATTTATTTGTAGTAATAATGATATAGTATAGTATAAAAATCAAGAGAAGAAAATGTTTATCTTCTCACTAATTCTTCTCAGTATATTTTCCCTTTCTCATTAGTTTCTAATTTAGTTTAAATAAGTTTAAATTAATACTTATATTATTATAAGAATTTAACAACTAACTGATTTCTCTACTTCTGGCTTCACTGATGCGATCTAAGTAGTTTAGCAAACTTTTTTAAAAAATGTTTTATTCTGAAAAAACTCTTTGTGAAAAAGTTTAGGTGAATCCATATCTCATGCCTTAAAACAAAAGTCAATTTAAAGTGGATATTTTTTTTAATAATATCTTTATTTAAGCAACTTGATTACAAACATGATTGTATTTGGGTTTCAGTCATAAAAGGAACATCCCCATCACCAGTGCATCAGTCTGATCACCAATGCCCCCAATCTCCCTTCTTCCCACCACCTGTATTCAAGACAGACATTTAATCCATTGAAGTGGATTAAGCCTTTAAAATAGACTAGAGTCCAATATATAGTGAAGAAATATAGGCAGAACCTTCCAAGACTTGGGCCTCAAAGGTGATAGATATACTATGTGATTTCATTGGCAGAAGCAGAAACAAAAGTAAATGAATGGAACTACATCAAATTAAAGAGTTTTCTGCATGGCAAAAGAAACATTCGCTAAAATACATCAAATAAATGTTTAATATTCAAGAAAAATAAACAGCAACAAATTGACAACTGCAAAAACAATAAAAAAAATCAAAAACCTTATAAAATATGGGGGAGAAATGAAGACAGTACTCTAAATAAGACAGATGAATGGCCAGTAAGTGCATGAATATATGCTCATCCCTTTCTATCAGGGAAATCCAAATCAAGATAACAATGCGATATCATCTCACTCTAGTGAGGATATCACATATCAAAAAGAGGAGGTGGAGAGGAGTGACAGAATGGTAGTGCAGAGGGTAAGACAAAGGCATTTGTCTTGCACTTGGCCAACCTGAGTTTCATCCTAGCCATCCCACTTTTTCCCACTAGTATAGAGATTCGGGAATAATCTCTAAACACTGATGGATGTACCCCCAAAACAAGCCCAGACAGAACTGGAATTAATCTGTGTAGCACAAAACAAACTCTTATCTATTTGTTTGGTGTAGCTCCTATAGAAAACAAAATGGAGATTTCTTAGAAAAATAAGAATAGCATTGACATATAACAAGCAGTTATACTTCTTGGTGTCTATTCTCAAGAAATAAAAGCATAATTCAAAAGACCATATGTTTGGACTGTATTAATATTATAATAAATAAAGCATTTGCCTTGCATGTGTCTGAGCCAGACTATCCCTTCCACTCTATACATTCCCTCAGGCACTGCCAGAAGTGGTTCTTGAACATAGAGCCAGTTAGACCTTGAGCACCACCTTGGCAAAAAAAATTAAAGAACATATGTTGTTGTACCACTATTTGTTGTAGCACTTAGGACATTAACTAGGATAGAATCAAACCTAGATAACCAATGATAGATGAGTAGATAATAAGGTGAGTTATATATGTTTAGTAGAATAAGATGAAGCTGAAAAAAAGATGAAATCATGCAATTCACTGCAACTTGGCTGATTTGGAGAAAATCATGTTATGTGAAATAAGCAAGAAGGACAGATTACAAATTTCTCACTTTACAATTATATGTAGAATAACAAGTTGAGGAAATGCAAGATTTCAATGTAGGATATTAGATTATTCTTGACCCTGAATTATGGAAATGAAGAGGACAAGGAAGGATAGAAATGGAGATGGAGGGAGAAGAGGACAAGAATCCAAGGTGGATTCAATAAGAGGCAGATGGAATATAACAGGCAGGGATGAGGAGAATTGAGGCAGACTAGTGTTATAGAAGTGTGGTATAATTATATATCTAAACCACAGAGCCAACAATACTGAGAGCACAAAACTTAAAAATATGCTTGTTAAGGAGGCAGGCTGGGTGTTGGAGAAAGGAAGTTGTTACCCGTGGTGGCACTAGTGTTGGAATTTTCTATGTCTAAAATTTAGCTATGAATCACTGTGAGTTACAGTGCTCTAATAAAAAATATTGAAAATTGTTATTTGGGGTTTTTTGCTAGTAAAACATAACTTTATAGTTGTTTCCATTGTGCATTGTTCCAAAATACTTCATCACCAAAACTCCCAATTCTATCCTTCATCATACAGTAATGTGCCTATAACTTTGACTCCTTACTTTCTGGTAACTACTAATTTGGTCTTACATTCAAAAAAAATTTTTTTTTGAATTTTTCTCTTCATATAGTTAACATTTCTTTTTTAAATTGAGCCCCTCTTGGCAGTGTTCAGGGTTACTCTCAGTACTTAGGGATTGCTCCCAGCAATTGTTTGGGGCTATGCAGTGCCAGGGATCAGACTCTAGTATCCTACATGTAATCATAAGCTCTATCTCACTGACCTATTTTCTAGTCGTCTTTGCTTTTCTTCTTAAGGAGATAACTTTCCTCTTTCTTTGGTTGTCTAATGTCAGGCTATTATTTTCTTTATTTTTTTCTCCTTGTTTTCTATAATATCCCCTTTTGAATTTTCTGTTCTAAGACTGGAAAATACAACCAGTTATGTTACTCAATCATGGCTGAATAAAAAACATCGGTTCATTTAGGATATTAAGGAAGTATGTCACATTTTAATTACTAATAGCTTGAGGAGAATTACTGCTTCAATTTGTATGTATACTTATTTTGAGGAGTTGTATCAACAGTGTAAGTGGGAGGAGATGATAGGTGGGTTTACTTAGTTTAATTGGTCAGTGCGTTAAACTTGATAGAGTAGCAGATTCAGATGTTCTGAGTCCCTTAAAGAAGACTGCAAAATATGGAAGTATAATATGATTCCAGGCATGGGGTCCCTTTTTATGTCGTTTTATTTGTTTGTTTGTTTTTGGTATTTGAATGTTTGAAAGCTGCTATGAGTGAAATTTTTCTCAAATGATGATTGAATCTTAGCATATGACCTCCTATAAATGGTGAAAAAAGATGCACACTGAGAAAGAACAGTTAATGAAATTCTTCCTAAAGCTTGGAATATTCAAATCGGGTTACTTGAGAATATGCATTTTTGTTTTCCAGCTATGTTTTACTGTCAAACTCACACATAACTGTCTTAACTATATTCAAATGCTCTTCTATATACTGATACTAAATGGGGGGGGGGAGTTCACACTTGTTAGATTAAAACTTAATGTACTTAGAAAATTGTAGACTGCTGGAAGTTCATTAAAATAAAATATTTGGAGAGTGATTTTATATACTATAAAAATTGAATATAGCCTCAATAGACTTCTATTCATTGTAAGCATAGAGAAATAAATAGCAGAATGTCAATGTGATGTTTGCAGAAATTTGTAAATTATATTCTTGAGAAACTTGAAATAGCTAGCTTAGTCTTAATCCTAAGTAGCATTCCATATATTAATTTTGTATTGTAGTAGGCTGAAAAGTAAATTATTAGCATTGTAAATTTTCAAAATCGTAATTAAATTTTGAAGCAAGTATAGTTTTTTACTTGTCATTTTTTTCTGTGCATATAAACCTGTTAAATCTAATGAGTATGTGTCCTTTTCTCTATAGAAGAAGGAAATTCAAATACAGAGACTAACACCATCAGTGTAATATTTTTGGGAAAATTAGCAGAGAACTGTGCAAAAGTTTTCTATGAAGGGGTAAGATAATTTTTATTATTTTAGATATAGATTCATCCTGCCACATATGTCTTGCAGATCTTTTGAAATAAAATGTTTATTTTCAGGAATATGAGAAGTGATAAGTAACTTTTAGTGTCTAGACAAAGAGCTCAGTAAGCTATATTGCATACTCCGCTGCAAGAGGTCTGATTCTGGGCCAGGCAGTGGCGCTAAAGGTAAGGTGCCTGCCTTGCCTGCGCTAACCTTGGACGGACCGCGGTTCGATCCCCCGGTGTCCCATATGGTCCCCCAAGCCAGGAGCAACTTCTGAGCACATAGCCAGGAGTAACCCCTGAGCATTACCGGGTGTGGCCCCAAAACAAAACAAAACGAAACAAAGAGGTCTGATTCTGTTCCTCAATATTACATGGCTCTCTGAGCACTGTCCTTGGGAGCTTTCTCCTGGCTCTGAGGTGGGAGTAGTCTCTGAGCACGGCCAGAAGTTGCCTCTGTTACCCACTTAGCCCTCATAAAGAGTGCCTTACACAGCAGCTTTAGGATTGAAGTACTCTGAAGGGTATTGAAATTTATTTTTTTTATATAAAAAAGATTTCTGACATGAAGGAACAGTTTTTCCTCATTTCATTTACATTTTTAGTATGTAGCATTTTGAAAAAGCACATATATTAGTGCTCACATAATTTAAAGTAATTCTTATAAACTAAAAAAAAGTGCATTATACCTGAGTCATATTCATGTTAAAAATGAATGTTAAATCTTCACTAAGATTCCACTATGTACGGTACCCCAAGTATGCCAGGATTGTTCTCTCAGCTCACGGCCGGGGTAAGCCCTGTGCATAACCGTCTGTGGACTCCAAAACAAATCCCCCTTCCAAAAATAACAAACTGTCTATATGTATAGTCATTTACTACCTAAATATTAATAAAACATTTTAAAATAATTAAGGTCATCATATTCACATGTGTAAGAGACTTTGCTTATTATATATTTTATTAGTATATATGCATACATTAAATATTTTCATTGTGTTATTAAAATAGTTTGTTTCTTCATATAATCAAATAGTATTCTATTCTCCATATTTCTTTAGTTATTTGTTAGTTCATTTATTCTGTCAGGAAGAGACAGGAAAGAAATATCCACATGGAAAATTTACAATAAGTCAAAAACTATAATGGATCTGTAAATACTAATAAAACATTGGTGAACTCAACATAGAACTGATGAGTTGTTTGAACAACTTTGTGAATCACAGTACCTTATGTAAATAAATTTTTTAAAATTGGAAAGATGTGCACTCATGCTGCTGGAAGTTTTTATTTTTTTGACCTTATGATTCTTATTTTTATTATCAGTCTTAATAATTTTTGGCATTGTTTCATAAATATCCTCAAAATTTAAGTTTCTTTTTTTTTTTTTCTTTAAAGATACTTTGCCATGCAGTATCTAAAAAAAACGGCTGGAGCAGTTTTTTAGAATCATAAGTAGAGTGATTCTAGATACAGTTTTAAAACTTTTATTGAAATAATAGTTTTAATATTATTTATATGACAAAGCAAAATTCTAAGAAGCAGTATCATTAAATAAAAAAGTTATCTTAGTCTTTTTCAAAGCAGACTAGGAAATAAAGTATAGAAAGCATTTTCATGTACTCACAATGAACATACACACCTATAGATACACTCAATCTACTCTGTGAGGCTGTTTTGATTGGGTAGAAATCAATAAACTATAATTCATATCTAGATTTATATTAACTATTTTTCACTGCTGTGTTTAATTTTTGAGGTACCTTTTATTCCTATTCTTGTCTTTGAAGATGACTGTTTCAGTATAGTTTAGAATTATTTTAATGAGATTTCCGAATTAACTAGAATTTAATATTTAAAAACTGAAATGATATTTTTAAAGGATATTCTTGAGAAATCTTCGAGTCAGAATTTATTGAATATAAATAATGTAGAGACTACTAATCATGTTAATAGGAAAAACTTAATTTTAAAGAAAATATATCTGTTTTCTGTTTGAAATAGAAAACTGTTTGAATACCCTAAGATGAAGGTAATAAAAAGAAATCTGTGGAATGTCTTATTTCATGTGAATGTAAATTAGAACACGCATTTTTCTTTGGCTCCTTGTCCTCCCAGTAAAATATTCAAATGCTATTAAGAGCTTCCTTGTTCATTAGTATGTGGGTGTATGGGTGTACATGATCACATGCTGCCAGGATACATTGAAATAAATTTGTTTTCATGATTATATACAATAAAATATATGTGAACTAAAAGGTTATGCTTTATCAAAATAAAATAAATTAATTTTTATTTTAGATAAACACTCTGTAAGAAGTACACTTAATATTTTTTTATAGATTTGAGCACTTCGGTCAAGAAATTATAGTATATATATATACATATGCACATATATTTTTTATGGGATTTTTTGGGTTTGAGCCACACCCAGAGTGCTCAGGGTTACTCCTGACTCTGTGCTATATAATGTGCCTAGAAATAACTCCTGGCAGGCTTTCGGGAACATATGGGATTCCAGGGATTAGACTCAGGTTGGCTGCGTGCAAGGCAAACACCCCACTTGTGTACTATCGCTCCAACCCTAGGAAATTATAATATATTTCTGTTCAACTAGCTAATGTCATTAGATTTTCTTTTTCTTTCTTTTGACTAGTAGGATTTTTTTGACTAGTAAGATGTTAAAACTTGCTTCAGATTCCTTTGGCGGGGGCAATGCTATCTAAATGTATGATCAGGAATAAACTATATAGTCTGTAAGTGATAGTGAAATGGAAGCCTTAATTTTTGTGAAAAGATTAGAATTTTGTAGATGAAGATAAGTATATAGAATATAGGAGTCCTTAAAGGGCTTTTAGTAGTGTAGGAGTAGGCTAAGAGGACAGAATTCACTACATTTTTATATTTGTTTTATTATGAACATATAGTCATCAAAAATATTTTTTATTCTTTTAAGTCTTTTTTATAAGGTATGAGGTGGTTTAGAACCAGTAGTGATCAGGCTGTACTTCAAACTTTGTTGTCTGTGTCACTTCCAATGGGTTTTGGGGAAAAACTATTTCTGGTGTTTGAACTGGGTTGTACTACATTAAAGACAAGTAATTTAATCTTCATACTGTCCCCAACACAAGATTTTTTTCTTTTGTTTAGGTGCCACAGATGGAGATGTTCAGAGTCACCCATGATGGTTCTCAGAGACCATATGCATGCAGTGTCTAGAATGAAACTGAATTCACCCTCATGCCTGGCATGCATTTTCACCCTTAGACTAACTCTTCAGCATCAAAAATAGTTTTTTTAGGACAATATATATGTATTTTTGTGTTTTGACACTATACTTGGTAGTACTCTAAAGTTACTCCTTATTTGGTACCCAGAGTCATCCCTGGCATTGCTTCAGAGACCAATGTAGTTCTATAAGCGAAGCATAACTTTGAATTTTGGTTAATTAGATATATGTGTTTCTTTTTGTCATTCTTTATTCTACGCCAGTGCTATCAGATCTAATGATTCTCTAACTACCATTTCCCTCTTTAACAGTGGGTGGTGGGTTTTTTTTTTTTTTTTAATTTTTGTTTAGGGCCATACCCAGCTGTAGTCAGGGTTTACCTCTGTGTCTATTATCAGGGATCACTCCTGGTGGATCTTGGGATGCTGGGATTGAACTTGTGCTAACCACATGTGAGGTAACACCTTACCCACTCTACTATTTCTCCAGCTTGTTTTAAAATAATAACTGCACTGGAGAGACACTGATAGGCCTGATCACATACTTTGATTTTAGGAGGTATGGCTTCTGTCCGCAGTACCTCATATCTTTGTCCTCCAGCACCATCAGTGTGGCCCCCAAATCAAAAATGGAAAATGAAATATGATAGCCTAATAAGATTCATGTGGTCAGTATAAGTAGTAAAAATTATTCAGAAATTATTATAAATATAATTATACATTGATTAGTTCATTATATTAATTATTATTACTGTTATTCAGAAATAATAAAAATTACTGAGGTGAAGTCAGTTTTATGAGGTTTTAATTGAGTTTACTATATTATATTTTCTGTGTCTTTTCTTCTATTGACTGTAATGACTCAAGAATTTTTAGGGGTTTTTTTGTGACAAAAGATAGTTTTTACTGAAACTTACTTAGACTTGAGGGGAGAGAGAGGAAGTTCTTGTTCAAGAGAGAATATAGACTTCTCCATAGTGGGAAAAGCATAAAATCTGAGACAAGCAAGTAAGACACGTGTTCAAAAATGAGTTTTAATATCTGTAAAAATTAGTAACTAATACTGATTTTGTTCACATTTTTGTCTATATCTATTTATTTGTAGCAGTTGTGTTCTTCAGGAGATACTAGCATGTTAAAACCATGTTTGCTAATGTTCATTGTTAATTTTTAAAGAACATGTTTTGTTTGTTTTTGTTGGCCATACCCAGCAGTATTCAGAGACTGCTCTGTGCTCAGGTTTTGTTTCTGGTAGTGAGCAAGCATTTGGTCACTCATCAGGATTGAACCCGGACTTCCTGCATGGAGAACATGCATCCAGCTTGTTGAGCTTTATCTCTTAGCCCTCAAGAACATTATGTTAAAAAACCTGAGTTGATTTTACTCATTGCCCCTTGCATCTGTTCTATGGTAGAAATAAATACTCTTGCTGACTAAACTAGGTAGGAAATTGTTCAGTGACAAGGACTTCTTTGAAATTATTATGACAGGATGTACAGACAGAAAAAAAAAGAAAATAACTGATTTTCTGATATCTGAGTAAGCTGAGTAAATTTGTAAGTTTCAGTTCTATTAAATGTGTTTCACTTCTATAATATTAATATTCAGATATTGATAAAACCTTATCACTTTTAATAACAAAATATTCTTCTCAGGCTGCTTGCTTTTTCAGCAGACAGAGATAAACACCTGTTATGTTTATTTATATATCTCAAAATATACTCAGATCTGAAGTCTGTGGTCACTGGAATTTAGAATTTAGGACAATGCATGTTCAATCATTTGTTCACCTCAGTCTTTCAGTGCTTATATAAAGGAGTATTGCCTCTTCACATTTTTTTCATTTCTGTAGTTAAATAATGTAAAGGCATTTTTGCCTGGAAATGAAGCCTAAGCATGGTTTTCCCCACTTGTTTAGATTTGTACTTCAGTTTATACATTGTCAATTTATTTGGTAAGTGTTGTTGACCCCTGGCAAAAAATCATTACAGGCCTTTTTTTTGGGATATGCAGGTGGATATCACATAATACATAGCCTCAAGACTCTCAAAAGACCTATTTTTAATTTTATTACAGCTCTAGTCAAAATGTTTATTATAATGGTAACATTTATAGTTTTGATGTACAAAGTCACTGCACCTTCACCAAAGTGTCCAAGATCCTTTACCACAGTCCCTTCTAGTCGTCTTCTTCCACCACATCCTGCTCTGTGCTGTTTAGTAATCTCAATTGTGTAAACAAAGACCAGAGGTTTGTCATCTAATGCTGTTGCTCTTAAAGTTTTCAGGACATTGAAGACATTAGGGAAAGTAAAATAATGCCAACGACATCCATTTGCTAAAGTTTTGTTGTTGTAGTTGTTTTAGGTGTAACTTGTATTTATTTGTAGTGCTGTTTTGCATATATAAGGGAGGACTTGGATTTGATCCTGAGAGTGAAAGTATATGAAGAAAAATAAGCTGCCTAAAATTTTCTCAGGAATTTTTATTTTAAGTTTTTAGTAAAATTATAGAATTAATATAATAAAATTTATTTATGAAACGCTTTTTAATGTAATAAAATTTACTTATAAATACATATATATGTGTTTTGCTAAGATATAATTTGAGTATATATTTTAATATTTAAAAAATGAATAAAAATTAAAGAAAGATGAGAAAAAGAATGGCTTCTAGTGATTGTTATAGACAAAAGTAGAAAAAAACATTTTGTTTTTACTAATATCTAAATGGAAATGTATATATTTACATAAAACTAAACCATTAATCATATAACATTAACTTATATCCCCTATAATTTTATATGAATTAATATATAAATGTATTATATAAAAATTATTTATGTTCCACAACCTGATTATATGCACACATATTAGCTTTGTAAAATTGTGGCTTTTTTTTTAGTTTTTCGGGCCACACCCATTTGATGCTCAGGGGTTACTCCTGGCTAAATGCTCAGAAATTGCCCCTGGCTTGGGGGGACCATATGGGACGCCTGGGGATCAAACTGCGGTCCTTCCTTGGCTAACACTTGCAAGTCAGATACCTTACCTCTAGCGCCACCTCCCCAGCCCCACTTTTCTGTATTAAGTACATATCTTTTTCAGTGTTATCTCATCTCTGTGATTTAGTTTTATTTAATTTTTTTCTTACTACTTTGGGATCATTGCCATTTCTTTTTCATTTGTGTTATTCATGAAGCTATAATCAGATAAATTGAGATAAGCAGTGACTTTTTAAGTCCTACTAAATGTGTAAACATTTTTAAGTGAGAACTATGGAAGATCAAGAATCTACTTTGCATGTGCTGACCTAAGCTCGATTCACAGAACTCCATATAGCCCTGTAGTTCAAAATTATCCAGTGCAGAGCCTGGAATAGCCATGACCACCTCCTAGTGTTGTCCAAAAACAACAAAAAAATTTTTTCTGAATGGTTTACTATTTTTCTGGTTCATTAAGTTGGGCATTCTGCTTATCTATGGCATTGTGAGTACATTTTTAGAGAAGGTGATCTCAGTCTCAGTTTTATATTTAAAAAAATTAAATTTAGGCAAGCAAATTTTTCATTTTATAGATGAGTCTTTTTTAAATTTATTTATTTATTTATTTTTATTTTTATTGTGGCCAAAGTGAGTTACAAATCTTACACAGTGACAATAAATGAGGGCCTTTCTACCAACAGTGTTGTCTTTTTTTTTAATAGCATAACGGTCTATATGACATTCAGAATGATATCTATTTTGATCATTAAAGTGATTAAAATTCATTTTATAATAAAAATTATTAAATTATTTTTTCTGCTTATAGGATACCATTGCAGTGACTAGTTTCATCGTTTTGTCAGGATCATCTACAAGCAGTGATGGAGAAAAGGACTTATTTTTGAGAGCGTTTGAGGACTTATCAACTGTTTATGTATGTGCATAACTTTTAGTCAATAACTGCTTTTAGTGAGCTCAAGTTATAGTATAGAAATAGAAATAGTATTTCTCTAAATCTACAGATGATTTAGTTCGACAATTATTTTAATTGAGTATTTTAAATTTGAAAACAAGTGATAGTTATTATTAAATTTTAAAGACTTACCTGATATTCCAGACCTGGCCTAAGGGTGGTCTAGTGCTATTAAAATTAATGAGTGAGATAAAAGTTTAGCTTAGACAACTTTATACATAATGCTTTTGTTATAAGTTGCAACTTTATACTGTTATAATGAATTTGAACATAATACATTTATGGGCATAGTTTTACTGCAGTTAAAAGTCTTTCATTATGTTGGAAGTCATTTTTATACAAATAAGTCTTTTTTCAGGTATATGTTAAGGCTGTAAGAGATTTTTCAACAGAATCTATGTCTTTGGTAAGTTTGTATTCATTTTAATAGAATGTTGTATAATAGGCATATATATGTATATGTACATGTATGCATATATTTAAAATTGTTTTATTAAATCACCTTGAGATGCAGAGTTAAAAAAAGCTGTTTATAGTTGTTGACAGTGTTCACTCATACAATATACACACCAATGTTCATTTCCTACCACCAGTTTTCCCAGTTTCCCTTAATTTTTCCCAAGTCCCTCACCTCTGTGGCAGAGACTTTCCTTCTCTTTCTGCCTTTTATCATATTATTTTACTTCCATTCAGCATTGTTCTTTTCAAGAGTGACCATTCCCAACTATTATTCTCAATCCCTTCTCAGCCCTAACTCATGCATATATATCCTTGACTTATTTTATATTTTGAAATAGTATAGGTGAATATGATGATTATATGTGCCTATAATGGTTGAGTTTTGCTTTGTTTTCCACTGAGCTTTGCCTTCCATTCATTCTGTTCCCTGAGAAAACACTTGTTCAGATAGTATATTGGGGATGACAATATAGTTCAAAGAACTAGGATATGTGTTTTGCTTGCTAGAGGCTAGGGTTTAATCCCTAGTACTGTATGATTTCTGAAAATAGCCCTGAGCACTGTTGGATATGCCCCCAAATTAAAACTAATATGTTGAGTGCATTAACTTTGTTCATTAATACACATTTTCTTTTATCTTTTTATTTCAAATTATAATCATTGTTCTTTTATTATTGATGAACTACAAGATTTTTAATATTTGAATCTGAAGAGTTCGCTATGCCTTGCTTACCCTTTTGTATGAAGGACCAACTTTGTTGAAAAATACAATTAAATTTCCTACTCTAATTTAAATATAAAGTTTTATTTTTTCTGTGCTCCGGGAAAAATGTGCTTAGGTTACTGTAGGTGATGCTAGGAATTGAACCTGAGTTGGCACTTTGCAAGACACATGTTATACTCACTGTACTATCTGCCCCATTTTTATTTTAATTTTATTGCTCAGAATTGTAAGCTGTGATTATTTTCAAGTTTTGGTATGTGGTAATGATGGGGAAATTGAATCCTATAGTTTAACTAATATGAAGATATATTCTTTTGAAAATTGTACTTTCATTTTAAAAATTATGCATTATTCAGAATGTTTCTCTAATAATCATTATCAATGACCTTATACTTATATAAAACCTTTCTTTATTAGGCCTAAGTAAAATATTTTCAGATTTTTAAGAAAAAGCAAAATTTACACCCTAAAATTTGAAGTCATAGTAATTATGATTAAAGCTAGAAACAAAAATTTTTACTGCATTTCTTTGTATTGTGTATATATTAATATTCACAATAAGATTATTCAAAAAAAAACCTCAATTGTTTAAAATATTAACTCTTGTAACTTGAACATTTTCTCTCTTTTTTTAAAAGGCTAGACATATAGACGTGTAAAAGGAAGAAATGTATACAGATGGATTTGAAGTTTTGTACATCTGATAATTACATGGTTATGATATGTAAATATGGTGGGGTTTTTTTTTTTTAGATACTCACATTTTATTATGTTTCTTAGGTACCATCAACACATTATGTATATACACCCCTGAATAAGCTGAAGGGTGGTATGATTGTGAATGTCTATGGTGTTGTGAAATTCTTTAAGCCTCCATATTTGAGCAAAGGAACTGGTATGTATAAACATTTTTTGAGATTTTATTGAACTACAACTGTTTTGGTTACAAGAACACAGATTCTTTATTTCCTTATATCTTAGAAACTCAGTTATGATTTAATAATCATCACATGATACATTCATTTTTAATCATTTAAATGCTGTTTAGAATATTAAATGAACTGGGTACTAAAAGCAATATGACAGTATATGAAAATATGAAATTAGTGAAAAAAGTTTAGTGTAATAACAAATAAAGAATACTATTGTAATATAAATATGGCATGGGGTTAATGTAAGTTAAATGCACTTTTACTTATAAACTTATAATGAGTTGCTATATAAAAAAGATGTAACTTGTCATATCTGCAAAGTATGAAGAAGAGAAGTTTTAAAATATATCGTTTTGTAATCAAAATCAGACTGTTTTGGGCTTGAACAATAACAGTTGATTGGGTAATTGCTTTGCCTGGCACCAACCCAGAGTAAATCTGTAGCACCACATATTGCCCGCTGAGCACTGCCAGAAATGATTCTTGAGCAGAGTCAGAAGTTGTTACCCCAATAAACATATGATAAAACAAAAGTTGAGTCTTCATTAAATATATGGTTAATTCAAAATTAATATTCTCCATTTTATATAAACTATTGGTTACTATAACAGTGGGATGTTTTGAGGAAACTGTTCTAAACACACAAAAAAATACATGTTGAAATGCACAAAATGAAATGACAAATATAAATGTGTTGTTACAAAGAATCAGTAAGATATCATTGAGTCAAAAACATGAAGAGAGAAATGTAGGGGCAAAAATATTTTTAAAAAAGTATTGGGGGCCAGAGAGATAGCACAGAAGGCTGGAGAGATAGCACAGCGGTAAGGCATTTGCCTTAGACGCAGAACCATGGTGGTTCGAATTCTGGCATCCCATATGGTCCCCTGAGCCTGCTGGGGTCAATTTCTGAGCAGAGAGCCAGGAGTAACCCCTGAGTGCTGCCAAGTGTGAATCCCCCCCAAAAAAAAAACAAGTATAAAAAAGATCCCAAAGACATTAATAAATGCTTTAATAATTACTCTAAATGTTAAGGGATAAAACACTCAAGTCAAAGGATATAATAGTTGATTAGATTTAAATCCAAGATCCAACTATATGCTATTTACCAAAGAATTATATTAGATTCAAGGATAGACTGAAAATAAAAGGATGGAATCAAAGGATAATCAGGGATAAAAGCCTGTGCATATCGATGCAATACAAAATATTGTTTAAGTCAAAAACGGGATACAAAGATGGGAATTTTATAATTTAAAAGGATTGACTCACCAGGAAGGTATAGTAATTGTATATGCACACACCATCTCTAAGCAAAGTGTATATGCACCCAGCATTGCTATATCTATTAGGCAGAGTAAACATTTAGGAATTAGAAGAAATAAGTAGCAACATAAATGTCATATTTTTCAATTTAATTTTATTATTATTACTATCTCCTTTTTCTTTGTTTAGGGCTATACTCAGGTTTACTCCTGGATCTACTCAAGGATTACTTCTTTTTATAATTTATTAATTTATTTAAACACTGGTTTATATAGTACTCTTAATACTTTGTTTCTGCCATTCCATGTTTCAACACCAGTCTAACTACCAGTGTAAAATTCTTTCACCATTTTAGATTCCCATCCACCCCCAGACCTGCCCCCTTGACTGGCATAAAATAGTTTATTTTGTATTTCTTGCTTACAACTAAGTAGTAATGGAATTATTAAAAAATAAATGGGACTGGAGAAATAGCACAGCAGGTAGGGTGTTTGCTTTGCACATAGCTGACCCTAGTTCAATCCCTGGCATTCTGTATGATCCCCTGAGCCTACCCAGACTAATTTCCAGGAATAACCTTTGAGCACCACAGGTTCTGACCAAAAATCAAACAAACAAAAAATGTACATCAAAAAATAGCTGTGGAAATTAACATGTCTTGCATTGAGGTTATTCGTTTTCTGAAGGTTTATTAAGCTTTTTGTTGCTGGTTGATCATAGTGTTAGTAGTTTTGTTTATAAAACTTAGGGAGCTTCTATGTTATTTTGACATCTGATTTTGTGTCAGTATTGACTGGAATTGTCATGTACCCATGTATGCAGTGGCACATACAGGTATTCTAAGTTCAGTGGCTGATAAGGCATTGGCTCTAGGCCTTGGTTATGTCTGCCAGGGTTTCCAGAATATGAACAGGTAGGGCGAGTACCCATACTCATTTTACCAAAGTCGTGGAAACTTCAGTCCCTAACTGGAGATCGGACCTAAATTGATGAAGTTGGCCCATTGGCATGGTGACAGTTGTGGGTTGTGGGTGCAGCTGTAAAGGCTTTGATGTCAGAGTGGGGACTTGGCCTGCCCCCCTTCCTGAGAGTGCCCCAGCTTTCAGCTGTGATTTTTCATTTCTTGGTTTATATCTTCTTTGAGAATAAAATGAGTCTGTAGAGCTGGCCAATGAGTAGACATCTCAAGGGTCATTCCTGGTGGTATCCAGGAGGCCCATGTATAGTACTCGAGATACAATATGGGTTGGCTACATGCAAAACAAGCACTTAACCTCTGTGCTTTCTGACCCTCAAAAATACAGACTTTTGATACTGATAGAACAAACAGTATGTCCAAAAGAAGACTTATCAATGTTAGAGAACAAATTGACATAGTGGACATTGAGTGGAATGATGTAAAGACATTCCACTAAAGAGCTGTATTTTGAACATTCTCCAATGCCATGTCCTCTTTGTCTGGACTCTTCAGGGAGTTTTTTGGATCTCCAGGAAAGTGGGTGCAGGGCTTGGCGAATGACGAGACACACTCAGTTTTTGTGGTGAATCATAATTGTATGTGTTTATTGAATCTACAGCAGGGGTCTCAAACTTGCAGCCCGCGGGCCATTTGCAGCCCGTGGGCCATTTGCAGGCCTCCATACAACATTTTGTGGCCCTGCCCTAGAGGAATCTTTTTTTGTTTTGTTTTGTTTTAGTTGTTTGGGTCACACACCCCCAATGTTCAAGGCTTACTACTGACTTTGCACTCAAGGATCACCCCGACTTTGCCTCCTGCAGCCCCCAGGTAAATTGAGTTTGAGACCCCTGATCTACAGGGATGCATTTGATAACGAATTTTACATCTGAGAAACTACCTATATTTGCTTTCCTGCAAGGTTAAAATAATTTTATTTGGTAGCAACAAGCATATCATGACATACTGTTTGATCTATAAGTTTCTACACAATACCACAGGCCTCAATACAAGAGGACAATTCACAGGCCATTAGTGTGGGTTGCAAATCTTCTGAAAAATAAGGTCCAATAAAAAGAGAGGGGAGTTAAGTCAGAGGCTTCTCTGGTATCCAAGGACAAATTTTAACTTCTCAAAGTTTTTTACTCCTAAGGCTGGACTCAGGGTGTCAATTCTAGTATAAATTAAAAAATTAGCAAGTTTGTCAGATGTTCTATGAAGGGCTCCTTTTATCTGAGCAAGCAGACTGTTTAAAAATATAGAACATCTTTAAAAAGACTAACTTTACTTTGAGAATTAAAAAGTTATTTTTATGATTCTCTTGATGCTAATTTTTTCATGTAAAGTGGTATTTAATCAAGGCCATATTTCTGTGTGCTAATTTTGTCATCTAGAGTTAAATGGTCAACCAAATACATACTTAGCACAGCAGCAGGGAGATTCTTATTAGGCCAAATAAATGTTTGCAACTATTGTTTGTTTGCAACTATTGCTAAGTTTGATAAATTCTACCCTCACTTTACAAGGAAGTGTCCTATTTTTGAGGTCTTTTCTGAACCTTCTGCATATATACATATGCACACACACACACACACATATACACACACATATGTATATATAATATATATAAATATAAAATAAATATATTTATACCATGTATATATACTATATATATACTGCATTTTTCTATGTATAAGATGACTTTTTAACCCATGAAAACCTTCTTAAAAGTTGGGGGTCATCTTATGTACCAGTATACAGCATGCTGAAACTTATTCCAGCTTCAGGGATGAATGATCTGCCTCCCTCTTACTGCTGCATCCCATCTAGCCTGCCAGGTGTTATCACTGGCATGTGGCTTTCCAGTGCTCAGTCCTCTGCTTGTCCTGATTAATCTTTCAGGACTGAAAGCTGAATTACCCAGCACGGCATCTCTTCCAGCCACCGAGTATGTGGCTTTATGGTGCTCAGTCCTCTGTTCAGCTTTTATGGGACACAGAGAAGGCGCTCTATCTCCCTCTAGTTGTCCTATTAATCACTGCACCCCAATTAGCTGCTCTTGGAGGAGTCCCTTCTCTCTGCTCTCAATGTAGATCACAATTAAAAATCACAGTCACTCACTACAAATGACAAATTTAAATTGTTTGTTGGCACTCCAAAGTCTAGCTTTATTAATAATATAACCTTTGAGGATTCTACTCTTTTTCTCTCACTTTTATTAATTTTCATTTGGTGTGCATTAAGAGTGGTAGTCTCATATGGAGAATATAGCCCAAACCCTATATTTTAACAGGAAAAGTAGGGGGTCATCTTATATGCCCCATTGTCTTATATGCCGTAAAATACAGTATATGTAATATAATATATAGTATATGTTATATAATATAATTATTATAATTATGTAATTATTTTTATTTGGGGGGGGCT
Source organism: Suncus etruscus (assembly GCF_024139225.1). Taxonomy (NCBI): domain Eukaryota; kingdom Metazoa; phylum Chordata; class Mammalia; order Eulipotyphla; family Soricidae; genus Suncus; species Suncus etruscus. The sequence continues at coordinate 133,923,485 of NC_064848.1, read as the reverse complement.
ACACCTGGTGGCACTCATCAGACCTTCTGACTTTAACTTTTCTTAAATTATGGTGGCAGTACTCTGAGATACAGTAGATATGAAAAAAATTTTTGACAAATTTAAAAAGTTGAAATTATATAAAGTATGTTTTATGATCAAGGTATGATAATATTATAAATCAGTCATAGAAAATATCATATATATTAGAGCAGAAATAAATGAAGAGGAGGAAAATACCCCCAAACCAATTTTTTTTGGGGGGTCACACTCAGCAGTGCTCAGGGGTTACTCCTGGCTCCACGCTCAGAAATTGCTCCTGACAGGCTCAGGGGACCATATGGGATGCCGGGATTGGAACCAATGACCTTCTGCATGAAAGGCAAGCACCTTAAGTCCATGCTATCTCTCCAGCCCGCCCCCAAATCATTTTAAGGCTAATCTATAAATCCAAAAATTAAAACCAGACAAATACAAACTACAACTACAGGTTTTATATCCTTGATGACATGAATATAAAACTATATAGAATACAGTAAACTGAATTGAGCATCACTTCAAAAGTAGCATCACTATGATGATAAATGGTTTATGCTGAGGTAGAAAGGTTTAACATGTGAAATTATATTAATAAAATTACAGATATTGCATAATCATTTCAAATGAAGATACAACATTTGACCAAGTTCTGTATTTTTTATGATTATAAACAAGCAAGGAATAGAAGGGAATCATTGCAAAATGATCAAGTTTTAATATATGAAAATCTCAAAACTGGCAAATTAAATATCAAAATTTAAAAACTTTTCTCTAAGATAGGAACATGACAGAGATGCCTACTTTTGCTACTTTTCTCAGTACAGTTTGTGATTAAGCAATTATATATTACAAAGAAATTAATGGATCCATTAATTGATTGGGAAGCTGATTAGATAGTATTAGTGAGTGTTTTTTGTTTTCTTTTATGGACGACATAAATCATATATTCTAAAATCTTACATTTAAAGAAGTCTAATTTTAGGGCCTGCAAATATAGTGCTGTAGACCATGTTTTTCCCCAGCACCCCATGTCTATAAGCTTAGAAATCACTTCTGGCATTCTTGTGGGACTATATGGGATGTTGGGATAAAACCTGGGCTCTTTCAGAAGTAATCACTGGCTGTGCCTCTATCCCCCATATTTTTACATTAAAAGTCTTAATTTCAGCTTTGATCAGATTTTAAGTAATAACTAAATTGAAGTGTTTTTCTTTTTCTTTTTTCTTTTTTGGGCCACACCTGTCGATGCTCAGGGGTTACTCCTGGCTATAGGATCAGAAATCACGTCTGGCTTGGGGGACCATATGGGACACTGGGGGATCGAACAGCGATCCACCTTAGGCTAGAGTGGGCAAGGCAGACAGACTACTTGCCAATGTGCCACCACTCTGGCCCTGAAACATTTTTCTTTGTTGTATGTTCTTATTATATAATAACTTTATGTTGATTATAAAAATTTTAGATTTATCAATACTGTGCAATTATTGTATTTTATTTTTGGTTTTGGGGTGCCACACCCAGTGGCGCTCAGCAGTTATTCCTGTCTATAAGCTCAGAAATCACTCTTAGCATTCTTACGGGACTATATGGGATGTTGGGATCAAACCTGTGTCGGCCACATGCAAGGTAAATGCCCTGTCTTCTGTGCTATCACTCTGGCCCCTAATAGTAAGCAGTATATTTTTCCTTGACTAATATAATACTGTTCACTCTGAACAATCAGAAGGATAAATAATTTATGTGTATTCTCCTGATATTTAAGATCAGAGGAAGGAAAAGTATTGGCAGAATATTCTTATCATATTTTGCTGTTTTGTTCCTTTCTTTCACAAATTTTAGAGGCCTTGAAACAGGGGTCTTTAAACTTTTTAAAGTGGGGCTGGATTACAGTCCCTTAGAGAGCTGGAGATCCGGACTATATGAGCTACTAATTCCTACTCACACTGCACATATCTTATATAAATAAAATGAAAACCATTTATAAATAAACAGATTATGCACCAGTATTTCAATGGGAACTGTGGGCCTGCTTTTGGCTAATGAGATGGTCAATGTCTGGTTCCATATTTGTCACTTGCCAGCTGTAACAAGTGATGTAAGTGGGCATCAGTTAATCTTGATCTGGTTGGAGATTTCAGATGTTTCATTCTTGAAAAAGTCTGTTCACAGGCATAAGTGCTACCAAAGATGGTTACCATTTTGAGTGCATGGTTCCTGATATTTGGATATGTCTCAGAGGGGAGAGATGCATAGAAATTCAAAAGGTTACTTGACTTAAATGCGTCTTTCAGAGAGTCGCAATTCTGCAGTTCAGCCAATTCCATTTGGTAAATTGTAAGGACATTTTCAATCTCAACAGAAAATGGGTTACGAAAAAGCTGTATGTCCTGTTCATGGAGATGAAGCTCTTTGAATCTAAATTGAAACTCCTTTTGCAACAATTCTAGTGAAGCCAGACATGTTTCCTTTGGGAATGCAACGAATGGTTTGTCTGCTGACAGGTTTTGAGTTGTTGGGAGATGACTGAAATTTTCCTCCTGTACTTGTTTGATGAGAAGGCCTAATTTTACTTCAAATGCTTTCACATGCGATGCAATATCACAGATGAGCTTCCCCTTGCCTTGAAGTTGCAGATTGAAACTGTTGAGTAGCTCTATTATAGCTGTCAGAAAGGCAAGGTGCCATTTCCATTCTGCATCATTGAGCTCTGGTACTTCTTGGTGTTTTGAAAGTAGAAAAGCTGTAATCTGCGGAAGTAAGTCATAGAAACGTTTCAAAACTCTCCCTCTACTCAGCCAACGGACTTCTGTGTGGTACAGAACATCTTCATGGGCAACATTTACCTCAGATAGAAATTTCTGAAATTGTCTGTGGTTTAGTGCCTGAGTTCTAATGTAATTAACACAAGATACCACAATTTTCATAACAGAGTCCCACGTCAGTGATTTACAACACAGTGCTTGTTGGTGGATGAGGCAGTATATGGCAATTGAATGAGGATGGTTATGTTTGTCCATCTCTTGTGTAATGTGAGCAATTACTTCTCTCTTAGATCCCACCATGCTAGGAGCTCCATCAGTTGTTTCACTGACTAGTTTAACCCAGTCCAGCTCCAAACCATTTACAGTTTGGCAAAACTTTTCAAATATATCCACTCCTGTGGTTGTACCTTTGATACTTTGCAGTGCAGCAAGCTCTTCTGTGACTTCAAAATACTCATTTGTCCCACGCATATAAATGAGAAGTTGGGCAGAATCACGAACATCATTGCTTTCGTCAAGTGCCAAGGAAAAATAGCAAAGTTTCTTTGCAGAGTTTTGCAAATGGTGCAGCAAATTTTCTCCCATTTCTTCAATCCTTCGTGTCATTGTAACTCCTGAAAGGCTCACTATACTAAATAAATTGGCCTTCTTTGGACACATCTCTTTGGCAACAGAAATAAGGCATTCTTTAACAAATTCTTCACAAATGGTTTGCCATTGCGTGTTATTAGCTTGGCAACTTGAAAACTTGCCCGCAGTGAGGAAGTATTTAACTGTTTCTGCTTCACAAAAGTATTCTGCTGAGTCAGTGTATGTTTCAGTTGTAATATTTTACCTTTTCTTACTTCTCCAACCAAACAATCATATTTATCTTTATGTTGATTTTGATAGTGGCGTCGCAAATTGTATTCTTTGAACACAGCAACTATATTCTGGCATATCAGACACACAGCTTTTTCTTTGTACCGCATAAAAAAGTAATTCTAAGTCCACTGTTCTTTGACTATTCTACACTCGCCATCAATTTTTCTTTTTCTTGACATCATTGTTTCCTAGGGGTTCCAAACTGATATTAGTGAAATATAAATATGTGTGTATATATACACACATTTTATGAAACCCCATTAGTCCCTGATGTGAACACTTTCCCCTTGCAGGCTTTTCTAAGCAGACCAGCTCAGTCCCTGATAGTTCGGTTATATCTCCCTATATAATGCCCAAATTGATATGTTCAGAATCAGCATGTGAACACTGAAAAGGAATTGCAAAATGCATATAAAATTTTCAATGTAACCCCTTTAAAATGCTTCAGCATCAAACCCCTAATTTTTCACATGGGCAATTCAGCACCGAACCCCTAACCTCCCAACCACCGCCCACCCCTAACTTTGATTTCAGCACTGAACGCCTCACCACCCCCAAAGGGGAATTTTCATATGAGTCACCCACAGCCCAATCTGGCAGAACCCCCCATTTGGCAAAAATTTATTTCTATGGCACTTTTGACTGACCTTTGGCAGTAGAGGGAGTGGAGGAAAACCTCACTGACAGGCAGGCACAGCACACAGACACCACGTTGCCTGGGGGTGGAGCAGACACCTTTTTACATCATATAGTCACTCACATGTGGTACTCTTCGCCACGTGGCGTCCAGTGCCCTCCAGTGACGTCATCAGTAACGCACGCGCCAAGCGCCAGGCGCAAGGGCACATCAGTGTCCCTCTCAACACCGCCCTCATGCCCACCCTCCCAGCACACAACATGCCGTGGGCGGAGGTGGTTGACGTCATCCCTGAGAAACGGTGACACTGAGTGTATATGCTAGCAGGTACCTTGACAACCAAACAGCGCTCACTGCTGGTGGGCCGGATCAGACTCCTCTGCGAGCCGCATGTGACCTGCGGGCCATAGTTTGAAGACCCCTACCTTAAAAGTTTCCCAAGTTTGAGTGCTCAACACCCATGGTTGCCTAACTTACCTCAAGGTAAGCTAGAGCAGTTTAGGATGCCTCAGTATTTTTATATACAATGTTTATAATCATTAGTAATCTTTAAAGAACTCCTGTACTGGCCTCTTGCTGCACACTGTAAATATACGTCTTAGAATGCTACCCAAAACATTGCCCTACTGAGAATACCTTTTATTCATTTTAAGTTTTCTTGGAATAGGTATAGTGTATTAGAGCCCTTGCTTTTTGTTTTTGTTTTGTGTTTTTTTTTTTTTTGCTTTTTTTTTTTTTGATGAAAACATTCTAGTTAAGTCTTGAATGAAGTTTTTTACTGTATAGAAAAAGTTTCATGGACGAGAATGACTTGCATTGATTTTTAATGGCATGTTTTTAATTGAATAGTTTTGTATATTATTAATAACTGCTTTTTATTAAATGGCTATATTACTTATCTCTTAATTTGATTGGATTAAGTATGACAGACTCCCAACTATCTCACATAAAGAAAGTTGAAAATTCATGTATTAATTTGATAATTAGTGACTCATTGGTACTGCATAAGATCCAGGCTTATATAGAATTTGACAAAAAAAGTAAAACTACCAGCATCGTATAAATTTATATATAATACTTAGTTATTCTACTTGTTTTTTAATATTGATGAGCTTTGGAAATTTCAGTTTATTTGCAAATTATGAGAATGTGTTAACTAGAATTTATTCTAGAAGAATCCACATATATTTTTATAATATTCATAAGCACATAATATTAGCATTTAATGTCCTATCCCTTTCGATATAATTAAAAACAATGTACAATATGTTTATACTCAGTTTAATATTCTCTTAATATCAAAACCACAGTAGCATTCTTGGTTTAATATATGTAATTTAAAACAACGTAAGTATTTAGCTTTTTTTTTTTGAATCCACTCATGTTCATTTAGCATATACCTATGAAGTATTTTCTGCATGCCAGGTATTAAGATATAGTCTCAATATAATTTCATTTTTCTTTTAGTCTTTTCCCAATTTGGTTTTGTTTGTTTGAGGAGGGGGGGCACACCCAGTGACTCAGAAATCGCTCCTGGCTTGAGGGACCATATGTGATTCTGGGGGATTGAATTGTGGTCCATCCTAGGTTAGTGTGTGCAAGGAAAACATCCTACCACTCGTATCACCACTCCAGCCCCATTCTTTTCCCAATTTGTAAAACTAGTACTATTGATTTTTGTGGCTGACCATGTAAGATAAAATTTTTATCAGTAAGGCATTTCATGTTTTTTATTATCTATTTTAAAGTTGAATGATGAATATATTATGTAGGGTAGAGTTTATAATTGAGTAGGCATGGAGTTTTTCATTTTGCAAGAACTACAGAGTCATTATAGTTTGTCTAGGTGAGTGATCTGATCTTTAGAAATGGAAGTCATCAGAGGATCATTTATCCCTTAAGGATTTGGAAAGGTGAGCTAAATCTCCTCCTTTCTTGCTTTCTATTAGTTACCGTATTTTCTAGCGTATAAAATGATTTTTGAAACAAAAAAAGTCAACTGAAAATCAGTTATTAGCAATTATTAATCTAGATAAAACACTAGACTTTCACTTTATAGATATAGATCATCAAAATGTAATCAATTACTTATGTAAGTGAGCTTATATAGTATAAAGGGACAGAAAGAGTGATTTTGGAGTGAGAATAGAAATAATGAGGTTTGAGAAAGCATTTCAACTGAATCTTTTAGGAATAAGTTAAATTTAGTAAATGAGAAAGAAGATAACAATATTCTAGATTTTGGGAATAGTAAAAGTTGTGAAGCTTTTATAATAGAAACATGAATCTTTCTATTTCAAAAGCCAGCTTCCAAAAATGTTCATAAATATAATTTAAAACAGTGTGATATTAGCAGAATGCCAATACATCATTTTATGCTCATGTAGCACTCCTTTTCAGGTATTGTTATTAAGGAACTGTACTTCACTAATTTTATGAATCTTATAACCAGCAAAATAAATCTGAAGTGGGAAATAGCCTTAGGTTTATAACCTAAATAGCAATTGTAGAAATTTTTTCAAAGTTAAGAATATTTTGGTTGTGGATATGAATATATTGGAATATTTTTAGTGGAAAGAAGTAACTCAATATATATAAAAAGATTATTAGCCTCTAAAAGTTAGTAATTGCATGTGACTTAAACTCCAATACTTAGATTTAGTGCTTTTAAGGAGCTGTTTAACTCAGAACTGATTTTTTACCTTTATTTAAAAGTAATTAACACATAATTTGCCCATTTAAGGTATTCTGTAGAACAACTTTTACTATATATGTGTGGGTTGTGCTTCTTTCAGTAGAATCAATTATAGAACATTTTTATGTTCTCAGAGGAAAAAAGCCTATACCTCTTAATTATAGCAAGTTATTATACCCTACCAAAGTTTCTCAACCCTAGGCATCCACTAATCTACTTTCTATTTATAGATTCCATTTTCATCATCAATTATATAACTAAAATTATACAATGTCTCTCCTTTGTGGTTTTACTTTCATTTAGTCTACCAAGATCATCTGTACTGTAGAATGTATTTGTATGTTTTTTTTTATTTCTGACCAATTTATACTGCCATGTGGATTAATGGATAGATTATACTGAGGTATAAAACTATACTTTTGAAGTTCTTTAGTGTTATAAATATTTGATAAGGCAATATAAAAAATAAAAACCAAACATTTTAGGTATATGTAGGGATTTTTCTCTCTGTCATGTGCAGGTTTCTCTCTTCCAAATCTGATGTTTAACTTCTTTCCATCATTACTACTAGAGTCCCCCAGAACTTCAACTACTGCTATCTGTATATTTCTGTGTAGACATATGCTATTTTTTCTCTAAGATATATATCTACGAAAAAAGTTGTTATTTTGAAATTTTTTTTAAATTTCTATAAATATTTTTCTTTAAATGTATTTGTTGAATTATTTTAAATAGTATTATTTCCTCCTATACTGATTTCAATTCTCTATATGTTCATAATGGATTTATTTGAAAACTGATAAGCATTGTTGACAGGGTGTTATATGATTCCTTATTTGTTTTCCTCCTTCAGATTATTATAATATTATATTATTATATATAACATATTACATTACACTAGTGTTGTACTATTATTTTTTTACAATAGCTTTCTTGTATGTCCCTGGTTGATATGGTCAGTTGTTGGATGTTCATTCTTTTTTTTTTTTAATAATTTTTTGTTTTTGTTTTTGGGCCACACCCATTTGATGCTCAGGGGTTACTCCTGGCTATGCGCTCAGAAATCGCCTCTGGCTTTGGGGGACCATATGGGATGCCGGGTGATCGAACCGCGGTTCGTCCTATGCTAGCGCTTGCAAGGCAGACACCTTACCTCTAGCGCCACCTTCCCAGCCCCTGGATATTCATTCTTAAACAACCAACCAGAGAGTTAATTGTTTTTTTTTTCTGGGCCACCGGGCAATGCTCAGCGGTTACTCCTCCTGGCTATCTGCTCAGAAATGTCTCCTGGCAGGGCAATGCTCTGCGGTTACTCCTCCTGGCTATCTGCTCAGAAATGTCTCCTGGCAGGCACCGGGGACCATATGGGACGCCGGGATTCGAACCAACCACCTTAGGTCCTGAATCAGCTGCTTGAAAGGCAAACGCCACTGTGCTATCTCTCTGGCCCTGAGAGTTAATATTCTAAGCTTTTTATAGTCCATTTAATTTCTGTCACAAAAGTAGTTGCTTTGTAGTATGAAAATAGCTAAAAGCAATTTGTTAATTACTCTACTGCTATAATAATTTATAATGATAAGCTTATAGCCTCTGATCTTTTTCATGGTTAGGGCTTTTATCAAATTTTAGAACTGAATGATTGAATATGTGTAACAATTTCCTTTTGTAAAGTGATAGTTTTTTAAATATATGTCATTTTTTTTTTTTTTTTTTTTTTTTTGCTTGTTGGCCCACACCCGGTAATACTCAGGGATTACTTCAGAAATCGCTCCTGGCTTGGGAGGGACTATATGGGACGCTGGGGATCGACCCGAGGTTCGTCTTGGGTCAGTCGCATAGACAAATGCCCTACCGCTGCACTATATCTCTCGCCCCTAAATATATGTAACTTTTGACAGAAAAACTAGCAGACAATACAGTACCACAAAATGCCATATGTTGGCATTTAGTTGAATTACTGCTTATTTGTCAGAGGGTAGAATTTTATATTTTATGGGAAGGAGAGGCATGAATTAGCAGTATCATGTCAGAAGATTCCCATACTGTTTGAAGTTTTCCCTTATTCCCATTCTCAGTCTTAGGGAGCCAATACTTTGCTTTCTCTTTATATCTTTCTTTTGTGTTATATATATAATACAACATGTGTTATCTTTTGGGGGAGGAGTGTTTGGGCCACACCCAGTGACGCTCGGGATACTCCTGGCTATGTGCTCAGAATTCACTCCTGGCTTGGGGAACCATATAGGATGCCAGGGATCAAACCCAGGTTTGTTCTGGGTCAGCTGTGTGTAAGGCAAATGCCCTACCACTGCGCTATTGCTTCGGCTCCAGCATGTTATCTCTTAAGTATAATTTTATACATTTGAACATCCTGTCTATGACTATGCCTGATCAGAATTTAGTAAAACTATAGATACAACTCAGTTACAATTTTTCATGCTCATAGGATACCTACCAATTTATATGTGTGTGTGTGTGTACATATTTATGATATTTCTGTCTTACCTTTAACATGATTTTTTGCAATATAATAAAAATAAGGAGAAATTGTGTAACCTTATACCAATATAACAGGAACTTTAGTTACTTGTGATATGTAATACTTTGTTTTCTAAAACAAGATTGTGTTTATACTATTGGTTTGATTCAGTAATTTGCTTTTATGGCTTACTTGAGTATTTCAGTATTAAGCTACTACTATTTCTTTTTCATTTGTTTGTTTTTTGGCCCACACCCAGCGGCACTCAGGGGTTACTCCTGTCTCTCTGCTCAGAAATCGCTCCTGGTAGGCACTGGGGACCATATGGGATGCCGGGATTTGAACCACCTTTGGTCCTGGGGCAGCTGCTTGCAAAGCAAACGCCCTACCACTGTGCTGTCTCTCTGGCCCACTACTGAGTATTTCTATTCAGTTAGTATTGCTATCTTATTAAATATAAATTGAAAGGTGTTGCTGAAATATTAAATAGTTTAAAACCAGTCTAATAAAAGATGAGAAAAGGTGAAACACTTCAATGGAAGGATTTTATATGCCATTCATGAATTTGATTAAAGATCTTACTTAGATGGAATAGTAACTTTATCTTGTGTTAGGTTCCAAGGCAGCTTATACTTAACCATACTGAGAAAATTGGGTGTATCATACAAGATTATAATTAGACCTGATATGTTGCTTGTTGTCTTTTATAGATTTATATTGATATATAAAGTATTACCTTAGTCTTAACTAGTCACTTCGTCAACAGTTTAAATATGAAGTTTTATCATAGCATTGCAGTTAAAATCAGTATTTCATGAGCAGTTTTAATATCATCTGATTTAAGGATTATGTTCTTTTTAGGTTTAAATAAATATACTGATTTGTGTGTTTTTCAGCTCTCATCTTCCTTGTCAATGTTAAACAAGAAGGGTATATAATAGTAGACTACTTTTTAAAGACTTTTAACTTCATTATTAAAATATGAAGTTCTTAATGTCTCTAATTTCACAAGTTCATTTTATCTTCAGTTTAGAATGAATGAAAAATGAAACTTGGGGAAAATGAATAGATTTAATATTGAATAAAGCCATTATTAAAAAGTAACTCATGTATTTTTTTTTCTTGGTAGGATTCACTCCCTAGAACCAGTCTAATTAATTTTAGCAGTTTGCCAAGTCACTATTTGTTAAAATGATAACCTGGTATAAAACTGTATGTCATGATTCAAATACCTACTGAAAGAAACATAAAGTTACTTAGTTTTTTTATTTATACTGATGTGTCTGTATTGTACTTGAGACAAACAATTAGAAAATTTTTAATGATACTGTTATCTTGTCTATGGACTCATGTTTTCTCTTACAAAGCACACATATTAAACTAAAAAATGATGCATGTATAAATGTTACATAGTTTAAAATTTTTTATTGAGGACTCTGATTATATTCTTATATGTAGTTACAACATTCTTGATTCTTTTGTACTCTTTTTGGTGGGGCGGGGCCTATACCTAACAGTCTTTGGTTTTACACTGACTCTGTGCTCAAGGATAATTCCTGGAAGGAGTGGGATTCTATATGGGATACCAGGGATTGAACTGAAGTCTACTGTGTGCAAGGCAAACACCATACTCACTGTACTGTTGCTCAGACCTCTTTTTTTCTGTACCTTTATCCACAAAGAAAAATGAAAGACAGGAAGTCAAGCAGTATATTTCCAACTAATACGAGGCAAGAATTACTAAAGTAAATGCCCTAAATAATGAAATCTTTGATCTTTAACAGTAAGGAATTAAGACACCCAACATTTTTAGTGTAGTCTTTTAAAATAATTTCCATATCTGATCCAAAGAAGCCTTTAGCAAAGTGGGAGAAACAGCAGTCCTGTGAAATATCTTTTAAAAAGTGGGAAATTTTGCAAACTGTATCCTGCTCTTGAAATTCACGATGCATATTTTTACATTATCACCTCTAAAAGGTTTTTGTGAAACAATCAGGTTAACTTTAATTCTTAATATATTTTTTAATTAATTGACTGTGGATCCACTTGAATACTGTATATGGTGATGTTAACTGAAGTTCTCAATTTATGTCTCCAAGTGTGGGTATTTAGTTTACTAAAATTTTCTTTTCAAGCAATTTATTATACATATTTGAATTTATATCCTCTTCCAACATCCTCATTTATCTATAACATTGAACTGGTAAGGGGGAAGAACCAATAATAAGTAGAACTTACTGCTGTCAAAATACACCAGAACAAATATCAACATTGTCCAGTAATAGAGGAAATTACTGAAGAGATTAAAATTCTGGATGGGTTTGTTTTAACTCTGCATTCCTGATTGTTTGTCTATAATTAGTATCAGTGGTCTACTTTTGCATAATATTCCCTATACCCACATCACTGCTAAAAACTGTAAATAGTGTATATAAATAAAATACATTACTATGTATGTTTGTAGTAAAAACACATTCTAACTTTTTTTTTCACATTCTAACTTTCAATGCAGCACTTACTTAAAGAAAATGAAATCTAAGGAACAGGGACTTAGTATTTGATGTTGTAGAAATGGAGTACACAGTATACTCAAAAAACACAAGGGATCACTCAGATGAAACACATGAATGAGATTTATGTCACCATTTACATACACATGCACACATATCTATCCCTACACACCTTTTATGATGCTTTTTCACAATGAAAAAGTAAAGAGAAAGGAGAACTGTGTAGCCTATTGGGGATTTGAGGGAGCACATGCATATAGCTGAGGTTTTGCCAAATGTGTATGTAAACCATGGCTTCTAACTTAGAGTTTAGAAAGCTATTGACATTATGTCTTATTTTTGTTTGAAAAAAGATGAGTCTCTGTACAAATGCACTAGTGATTTATCCTATAAATATCCGCAGTTACTGATCCTGCATGATTCCCAGGAGTCTTTTCAGTCAGCCAGCTTATTTTGGGGGGATGCTGGCATTTTCTTAGGGCAAAAAGAACAATGAAACAATTTTTCAGAAATCAGAAACATAGGCTCCGCATGCTGGAAGCTGTCAGCATGGATAAATTAAATTTAATAGTTGTGCTGAACCTGAAACTCAGATTTCCAGATCACAGATCACTGCCTTTTCTATAGAACTTCATTGATATTGATTTTGCACCTCTCTGACCAACACTGAATTAGGCATGGGGCAGAAAGGTGACTAATCAATAAATATTGATAGCTTGGGAGGAGGGACTAAAATGTCTACTTAGGGAAAATAAAAGGATAGCCTATTTTCTATTAACTCTATGCTGTATATTGCTCTTTATCACATTTGCTCCAAGTAACTTTTAGTCTTTCATTTGCACTCTGGTTTTAATTATGCTTACTTTTAAATTATATTTTACTTGGCAAAGCTTCTCTGCTTCATGATTCTAAACTTTGAACTAAGTAACACTTATCTTCCAGTTTCTGTTAAGATTTTATTTATTTAATTTTACCAAACTTTATATAAATGCTGTAGAACAGACCTATTAAAAAATTAGCATTGCTCTTTGAGAGTCAAAGAAAATATCTCTTATGAACCTGTTTTTAGAAACTAAGTTTGATGAAGGAAGAAAACTTACACAATGTTTTCAACTCAACATTTGTTTTTTCATTTTGGTCAGTACTAAAAGTCAATTAAAGGATTTTTGTTTTACAGATTATTGCTCAGTTATAACAATTGTGGACCAGACAAATGTCAAGTTAACTTGCCTGCTTTTTAGTCGAAAATATGAAGCCCTTCCAGTAGTTTATAAAAATGGAGACATTGTTCGCTTTCACAGGCTAAAGGTATAAATCATACTCTTAAACTTATATTTGATTTAAGTGAGCTTTATGCTTTTTGCTGAAATTATTAAGCACTGATTACATAGATTGTTTTATTAGACTATGACATATGTATATAAAGAGATAAGAGGAAATTTAAGTAATATCAAACTTCATGATAATTTATTACTGAAAATGTCTTCATGGGTCAAAGCAATAGCACAGCAGTAGGGCATTTGCCTTGCACGTGGTTAAACTGGGACAGACCTAGGCTCGATTTCCCTGTATCCCATATGGTTCCCTGAGACTGCCAGGAGTGATTTCTGAATACAGAGTCATGTGTAACCCGTTAGTGCAGGAGTCTGCAGGAGTCTGTACAACATTTTGTGGCCCTGCCCTACAGGAATCTTTGTTTTGTTTTGTTTTGTTTTAGTTGTTTGGGTCATACCCCCCAATGTTCCAGGCTTACTATTGACTTTGCACTCAAGGATCACCCCGACTTTGCCTCCTGCGGCCCCCAGGTAAATTGAATTTGAGACCCCTGCCTTAGTGTCTCTAGGTGTGGCCCAAAAACTGAAGAAAAAAAAAAAAAGGAAAAGAAAATGTCTTCATTTTAATAGACTACTCCCCTTTTACAGAAAAATATTCCATGTTTAGATCCAAAACAATTGATTCTATCTTATATATATAAGATTGTTTTAAAAGTTTAAAAGTTTTTCATGCAGACTTGGATGAATGTAAGTTATATATATATATATAAAAGGTCTGGGACCGTGGCACAGCAGTAAGGCATTTGTCTTGCACATGGCTGATTTAGGACAGAGCACGGTTTGATCCTCTGGCTCCCCAGATGGTCCCCCGAGCCAGGAGCGAATTTTGAGCCATAGCCAGGAGTAACCCCTGAGCGTCACTGGGTGTGACCCAAAAACAAAAAAATAAAATAAAATAAAATAAAAGGCCTTAGTACTTAACTTTGCATGTAGCTGAATTACATTACTGAAATGGTATAATTCAATAAAATTAGAGCACTGAAAGTTTAATGCCTTAGATTATCATACTTTGTGCATATTTTATAAAAATAATATGGAAAAGAGGGAAATGTGAATATTTTTTCTTTGTATGCCATTGAGTCCAAATAGACTCAGATATTGATGATTAATTTAAAGCTAAACAAAAATAAGTGGAATGCTGTTAAGTTAAAAATAATGACAAAACAATAAATATTTTTAAAAGTAAAAATACACGGGTATTAAACAAGACAGTAGATTTGAATAGAGCTTCACAGATAAACACTCGATAGCAATGAGAAAAATAGACCATAGAAGTTGTGACCCAAATATGCTACTTTTAAGAAATGAAGACACAAATAATTTGAAAGTAGAACTGCAGAATAGGAATTCCCAATAAACAGTAAGCTCAAATGAAGTGAAACAAGTTTGTGAATAACACTTGGTTTATTATATGAGATTTAAAAAGTGAGAATATTGCTTCTTAAGGTGGGAGACCTTGGCTGCCTTTTGATTATAATGAAATGACCAATTTAAATGCACATTATCTAATTCTGAAAGCCAAAGTTCTTATGATAGCATATATTATTTTGCCTCAGCTACATTGTATTCTTCTAAGTCATATGTTTTAAGTGTTCTAATTTTTCTTAGAGCATTCATAAGTATCTTAACATTTTACCTTTTGTACGTATACCTTAGTTTACAAGAACTGTAAAATCCAAGTTTTAGAGAATTAAGGAATCTATCATTTAGATCTTTAAAAATTAGTAATACATTTTATGTAAAGTTAGGACTGGAGTGGGTAGTTTTGCCTTGTATAGAACCAATCTGGAGGTCAGTCCCTAGAATCCCACCCATCTGGTCTTCTGAGCCCACCAAGAGTGAGCCCTGAGCTAGGAGTATGTCCTGAGCACCACTTTGTGTGACCTACAAGCAAATCTTAAAAAAAAAAAAAAGAACATTGTGTCCTTATTATTCTACTAACAAGATTTTATGGTCTCTCTTTTTTTTTTTCAGAACTAGGTTTTGCATTTGCTGTCTATTTTCTTGATTTTATTTTATTTTATTTTCTGCCCATTTCCTTAGGTCCAAGTATATAAAAATGAGACTCAAGCTATAACCAGTGCTGGCTTTGCATCTTTGACTTTCGAGGGGACTTTGGGTGCTCCTGTCAGACCCCGCACTTCAAGCAAGTATTTTAACTTCACTACTGAGGACCACAAAATGGTGGAAGCATTACGTGTTTGGGCATCTATTAATATTTCACCTTCTTTGGCATTTGTAAAATTATGTGATGTTCAGCCAATGCAGTATTTTGACCTAACTTGTCAACTCCTGGGCAAAGCCGAAGTGGATGGAGCTTCATTTCTTCTAAAGGTATTTAGGTTTAAGTGAACTCTTTTGACTACTATGTTCTAGAAAATTCTGGGATAAAAATGTGCCACCATTTTTGCTGACCTGGCTAAATCTAGAGTTTCTCTGTAAGTCAATAAAAATGTGTCTCTGCATCCCATTTTCTATACCTATTCCAACACCTGAGAGGAGAATTATGGTAGATGTTATCTAACAATGCAACATTCATAAGCAAATGTAAGAAATTACATTAGTAAGAATTTTTAGAGCAATTTCTCCTTGATTAAGCTATTCTAGTTTCATAAATTTATTTAAGTAATTTAAATATGGGAAAAATAAATTTACTATAAAGAATATTAGGGGCCGGGAAGGTGGCGCTAGAGGTAAGGTGTCTGCCTTACAAGCGTTAGCCAAGGAACGGACCGCGGTTCGATCCCCCGGCGTCCCATATGGTCCCCCCAAGACAGGGGCGATTTCTGAGCACATAGCCAGGAGTAACCCCTGAGCATCAAACGGGTGTGGCCCAAAAACCAAAAAAAAAAAAAGAATATTAAAATGTATCTCATAGTAACATATTTAGGAAAAATTAGTATCAGAAGCAAATTATGTAAAGTATTTATGATTGTAGAGCACTATAACTATAAAATTATCATAATTATACACACTGAAATAGATGCTCATGATATGCTACTTAGTGGTTTATTTATCCATTTCATAGTAGTACTTATAATTGTATATAAGCTTTAATTATAAACATGTATTATATACACTGAAAAATATATAAAGGGTATGTATGAAGGATACATATAATACATACCTATATTGAAAAGGATATGTAGCAATTTTATTCACTATATCTAGGGGCCAAATTTTGAGTGATCTTATTTTATTTTATTTTTTTATTACACCAGAAGTAAATTCTTAGAAACAAAAGAAACCAGATATAACTTTTAGTGAGGTCACTTTATCCAGGAATAAAGAATATACCTCAACCTGGATATGATATTTGCCATTTTGGAGACTGGTCCATTTATTTATGTCCATTTATTGTAGACTTATTAAAAGCTGTGTACAGTTTTGTTGGGTTTTTGTTTGTTTGTTTGTTTTTGTTTTGGGGCCACACCTGGTGGCACTTGGGTTACTCCTGACACTGTGCTCAGAAATTGCTCCTGGCAGAGTTGGCGGACCATGTGGATGCCTGAAATTGAACCTGGGTCTGTTCCAGCTTGGCTGCATAGAAGGCAAATGCTTTAACGCTGTGTGATCGCTCAAGCCCCTGTGTACAATTATTTTAATAATTCAGTAGACATGCTGAGTATTTACATTAAAAGCACAATATATTTGTTTACATCTAATAGTATGTACACTACTGTTTAGTTGTTTTCTAAACTTACTCTTCATATATTTCATATCTTACCCTGAAGGATCTTGTATTAGTTTTCTAGAAATACTGGTAACAAATTTGTCAAACGGGATAGCTTCAAATAATAAAAAAGTGCATTTTCACACAGATGTGGAGGCCCTAAGTTCAAAATCAAGGAGTGATCAAGCTCTCTTAGTCTTCCTAGTCTCTTTAATTTGTGCTAGTTTTTGATATTTCTTTGCCAAGCCTGGAACACCAGGCCAGACCATGTTTATTTTCACCGCTTTCTTGTTTTTGTTTGTTTGTTTGTTTGTCTGGCCACATCTTGCGGTGCTCAGGTAGTTGCTCCTGATTTTCCACTCAGAAATCATTCTTGGTATGTTCAAGGGACCATATGGATGCCAACAATAAATTTGGTTGGCTGTATGCAAGTCAAGAACCTTCACTGCTATACTGTCTCTCCAGCCCCTAGTGTTCTTACCATTTTCAAATGGCTTTCTGTCCTTTGTGTCTTGTAGCCTAGGTTATCCTCTTCTTATAAGGAAGTCAGTGATATTCAGTTTTATAAACAAAACCTAGCTATTCTTGAAAGCCCTTATTTTTCAACAACATAGTTTGTAGGATTTGTTTTATATAGCAGAAAGTTTTATTTTTTTTTTAAGTTACAATTGATAAATTCAAGAAGCCTGGTTATTGTGATTTTTAAAAATTAAAAAATATCTTTTGAATTAGGAATGATAGACAGATTTACTTATGGGGAATTTAGTATCGGAAAGTGTTCTAGGAACTTTTGCTTGTCTTGAGCTACTCTTATTGTGTTCAGGAATTACTTTTGGCTTTGTGTTCAGGATTCACTACTAGTGAGACTGTATGTGGTGCTGGTGACTGAGCCAAGTGGACTGCGCAAGTGCCCTACTTGCTGTACTATCTCTCCTATTTCTATATTCAGCTTTTATGCTGGCAAGCATGAAAGTCAAAACTTAAGATATACCAGGGATTGAATGCAGGATATCAACTATACTAGACAAGTGCTCTGTTACTGAGATACATCCCTCCCTTTTTGTTCTTTTTGTATGTTTAAATCTTATTTGTATTTTTAAATTAATAAATTAAGCATACAAAAATAGCTCTGAGTTGAGGTGCCTCAAGTTGAATTAGAACAAAGCAAATAATTATCTCCCCAAAATAGGATATACATCCCAGTTTTATTCACAAATATGAAAACATAATTTAAATACTATGTGGGTTCAGAGTGATAATGCAGAGGTAGGGCATTTTCCTTTCACACGGCTAATCCAGGATGGACCTCAGTTCCATTTCCAGTGTCCCATATGTTCCCCAAGCTAGGAGTGATTTCTGAGTGCATAGGCCAGGAGTAACCCCTGAGGGTCACCTGGTGTGGCCCAAAAATCACACACACACACACACACACACACACACACACACACACACACACACACACACATACACACACAAATACTATCAAATAGTCAAATAGTCCCATTGAATTAAAATAATAATATAACCCAACAGTTTATTTTCAGAATTTTGAAATGGTTTCATTTCAGGAAATATATTGTCGTCTTCTTCACAACATATTGAGTATTAAATGTTAACAAAGTGCAGATTATTTATAAAAAAAAATTAACAGAATTATAGCCATCCTCCTGTCATTTCCTTTAATGAAATGTAAGTTTAGATTGTTAAAGTTTAGGTCTCTTGATTCTATTGTCATTGACTTTGGCTTGGATATTTATTGAGGAAAAATGTGAAAAAGAAACAGAGAGTGAAGGTATATCTCTGGTTATGAAGCATTTTGTTATCACCCTTTAAATGGATGAATAGTTTCTTGTCATAAAGTAAAAAAAGTAAAAAAAAAATAGTGTTGAAATGTATTTACTGCTCCTGGCTCAGAGCTTGGGTCATGGTCAAGCTAGAAGGGATTACAAGAAACCTTGTGGTGCCAGGGATTATACTTTGGCGCCTGTAAGCGAAATGCGTACTGTAGCCCTTTGCACTGTCTTTGGCCAAACATATTTTTAATTGACTATAATTCTGAATGTTTAGAGAAGTTAAGTGGTCAGAGCTAAAACAAGAAAATATGAGGCAGATTACTAAATGGGACTTTCTTTACAAGAGAATATTAAAACTTTAGTAGATTGATAACTAAGAAACACTAGGAACCTTGGAAACAATCTTTTATATAACAATCTAATACATAGGAATAAATAATATTTTAATTGGCAAAGAAAGATTATTAAATATTAATTATTACCTGTCTGGAAAATCATTTAGTCCTATTCATATAATATACAAATGTCTCAGATTAAGCTTTGTTATGAAATTTCAAATGTTACTTTTTGTTAATTAACTTTTAAGCAGTTAAAACTGAAGCAGGAAAGTAATTATAGCAACAGTCTGCCCTGGGAAACTTTCCCCTAGAGACTCATACATTAGCTAGAAAGTTGTCTTGGAGTCACAAAAAAACAGTTTGCTCTAAATGAAATAACAAATACCAAGTAGGGAAACTTTTTGTCACATATAATATTATTATGGCTCCCAAAGGGATTGTCTTGGTGCTTTGCATAATTTAGAGAGCCTGGTGACACATACTCATAATTGTTTATATGAATCAGCACTGTCATCAGCATGATCCATTGCTTCCTTTATAATCTGACATTGGCAAACACCTTCCTTATAGAAGTGGAGTGTTTTCATATGGCATAGTTATTCTTGACCAGCCAAACTTCTGACATTTCCATTGCAGAGACATTTACAACTCCTATTAACATCTTTTGTCATTCCCTTTTATAACCCTTGCATAGCTTAATTTATTGCTTGAAAGCTTATCGCTGTACCCAGTACATGCAGGCTTGCTCATGTCTAAAGGATGAAGTAGGACATTATTCATTCTGTGTTCATGTTCCCATCCTTTTTGTAATTCTCAGGGTAGCTTAAGTAGCAATTGAACTTATCTTTTTTTCTTCAGCACTCATAATTTTATTTATATTCATAGCATCTTTGTAAACAAATATCATACTTTTTAAGACTTTTGGAATCATAACAAAGTGGAGTAAAAGTTGGGGACAGAGAGATGGTACAGGAGTTAGTGTTTTCTTAAATGTCACTGACCCAGGTTATACCTAGTATATACCTATATATATATATATATATATATATATATATATATATATATATAGGTATGTGTATATATACCTATATATATATATATATATATATATAGGTATGTGTATATATACCGTCCCCTGAGCACCACCAGAAGTGATTCCTGAGTTTAGAGCCAGACAGAAGCCCTGAGCATCACTAGGTGTCTCAAGAAAGCAGAAATAAAGACAAAAGTCATGATAAATCTCTTAATTGAAGGGAAAGTGTCTTACCCCTTTGTCTACCTTTAGGTTTTTTGATTGGTCTAATAATTAATTTGATTCAAACTATTAAAAGAGAAGAAAGCCAAGTTAATGTTGTACTGCTCTAGTACCCTATGGGACTCACTTAGCTATATGGGACTTGGAAAAGTGACCAAAGCATCCACTTTTTAGACAGAATTGACAATAAAATGGTTAGAAGAAGTAATGAATCTTGTGTGTGTCACATTTTTAGCACCCTCAGCTTTTTCATTAAGGCGAAAAAGATGCCTCTTTATATGGCAGGAAGGAAACTTTCTCTCAGGAGCAATTTATCCTGTTTTTGGGGGGGGGCACAGAGAAGGCCAGAAAGTGTCCTTGTGCTGGTCTTCAGTAATTTTACTTCATAGTAATTATGGTAATCTTCCTTTAATTCTGTCATCAATGAAAATTACTAAATTATTTAAAATACCACATGTTTGAAACAACCCAAGAGAGTAGTAAAGGGGGGAGGGAGAGTTTAATAAATTTGAGTGCATACGTGAAAGCACTGAAAATTGTGCTTTAGAAGAATCAAAGCTCTTTCTATTCTAAATAAGATCAAGTTCTTTCTTGAACCTGTTTTCCTCTCTTTTCTTTTCTTTTTTTAAAGTAATTTTTTTAAATAAAACCATGATGCTTCATTTAATTATTTGGTACAGTGCTTAGAAATGAAAAGCAGGGGGGCCGGAGAGATAGCATGGAGGTAAGGCCTTTCATGCAGGAGGTCATCGGTTCAAATCCCGGAGCCCCATATGGTCCCCCGTGCCTGCCAGGAGCAATTTCTGAGCCTGGAGCCAGGAATAACCCCTGAGCACTGCCGGGTGTGACCCAAAAACCACAAAAAAAAAAAAAAAAAAAAAAAAGAAATGAAAAGCAGAATTTGCCATTTCTTAAAGAAACAAAGCACACAATTGTATATAGAAACAAAAGAAAATTTTATAGTGTTTATACTTTTTCTAGATTTTTCTTCATGTCATATTTTTCTTTCCCTTCTCCATATAACATAGTTATTGCACATTTCATAAAAACTAGCCATCATATTTAAAGTTTAGCATAGATTTGGGAATGCAATTAATTCTATTGTTGAACCAACAGCATATGAAACTATTAAATCTCAACAGTTTGACAGTAGATTAAATTGTACTGTATCCTCTTTTTGGCAGGTTTGGGATGGCACGAAGACACCCTTCCCATCTTGGAGAGTATTAATACAAGACAATGTTCTTCTTGGTGACTTAAGTCATATCCAACAGCTGCAGAATCTTACCGTAGACATTGTAGTCTATGATAATCATGTTCAAGTGGCAAAGTCTCTCAAGGTGATTTCATGCTACTTGTATTATAATTTTGTACTTTTGGAAATGGGGAAACAACTTATAGTAATATTCAAAATGTAGAAATTAATTTTAAAATTTGTTTTCATTTTTGGTTTATAAAATTTTTATTTTAGATTGTTAGAAAATAGAACATACTGGTTCAAACAACTTTTAAAAATTATATATTTCCTCCATATCTTAAAACTACACACTTTTAGGTTCCTGAAAGTACAGTAGGCAAGCAGCTTACTTTGTATGTGGCCTACCACTGTTAATCTCTGCACCCTAGATTGTGGTATTCCCAGTTCCTCTTTCCTCCGGGAACTCTGCCAGGTATAACCCCGTAGTGCAGAGACAGGAGTAAACTCTTAGCAGTGCTGGGTCTGGCCCAGAATTTTTCTTAGTACATATTAATAAGTT
The DNA here is from genome assembly GCF_024139225.1 of Suncus etruscus. NCBI lineage: Eukaryota > Metazoa > Chordata > Mammalia > Eulipotyphla > Soricidae > Suncus > Suncus etruscus. The sequence continues at coordinate 133,901,370 of NC_064848.1, read as the reverse complement.
AAAATTTTTACTTTGAAAGAGACTTTGTTTTACATAAAGTTATGATAAAGGATATAACTATTTGTAGACTTAGTGACAATCTTTGTCAGTTTGTCAAACTCTAATATATAAAAAACTTATAAAGAATACTTATAAACTACTTTCTAATTCATATACTATTTTTGTTTATATTTATATTTTATAGTTAACTAGACCCATCATTGATTTTGAAGAATATTTATTTTTCAATAAATGTACATTGTTAGGATATTACATTTAATAGTATTATAAGGATTTGTCTCATTTTTAATATATTTTATTTTCAAAGTATACTACTATTGATAATGATAAAAATAGTAACAGTGTTAAGCACCTCATATATTTAATACCATTTCATCGAGAAAATATTTTTTATCATTCCATTTAACAAATGAAAAAACACTATTCCTAATAAGCCTGGGTTTACAGAGTTGGGTAGGTGGGGCCTGTCTTTGTATTTACTGTTTTTTCCAGAGCTATTTTCATAAAAAAAAAAAACTATAGGAAATGATTTTCATTATTACAAATAGTCACCATGTTACCTTTTGAATTATGCTTCATGCTTATAGGAAGAAAAAGCAGGTGAATTCCAATTATTTAAGATTTGAATTTTGATTACAAGTTTTTCTGGCCACTTTTTCTTTGGAAAAAAATATTCTTGCAATAACACATTTTCAACTCACATGAAGTCAAATTTGAAAATTATATTAAAAACAGTTCAGGAGGGGCCAGAGCAGTGTTGCAGTGATAAGATGAGTTTTCCTTGCATGCAGCTGACCTAGAACAGGCCATGGTTCAATCCCCTGGTGTCCCATATGGTCCCCCCAAGCCAGGAGTGATTTCTAAGTGCATAACCAGGAGTAACCCCTGAGAGTCACTGGGTGTGGCCCAAAAACAAACAAAAAAATGAAAGCAGTTCAGGAAATTGATAACTACACTTTCTTGTTCTTTATGTATTCACATACATATATAAACCAGCTTGTCAGAAAATTGATCATGGAATATATATTTTGATGCTTTTATATATAATTTATTGACATTGATTTTTTTTTTGGTTTTGGGGCCACACCAAGTGGTGCTCAGGGGTTACTCCTGGGTATATGCTCAGAAATAGCTCCTGGCAGGCACAGGGCACAATATGGGACACCGGGATTCAAACCAACCACCTTAGATCCTGGGTCAGCTGCTTGCAAGGCAAAAGCTGCTGTGCTATCTCTCTGGCCCCGACATTGATTATTTTTAAAATAATGAGTTAAAGCAATTCTAAAGATTTACATTTTAGATTCTTTTAACTTTTTGAATATATTCTTTCTGTTTATATTGCTTATCAAATTCCCTTTTAGTCTAATCTCTATGCACCAAGAATAGTGACTTTTGAAGGACAAAGTACATAGTATTAACCTAGTGAATGAACAAAGCTGTGGTATAACACTGTTCTGTTTTTTGGTTTGGTTTGGTTTGGTTTGGTTTGGTTTTTGTTGATCTCATTTGTGTGTTTTGTGTCACCCACCAGAGGGAGCTGTGAGCACACAAAATTAAGAAAATGTTATCAGTATTTTTCTCTTAGGGATTGGATTGCAGGACATTATATTACTTATCTGCCATGTAATACATTATTTTTTCTAAGGATAAGTAATGTAGTTGTATGTATTTGTGTAATTTACATTGATTCTACATCTGTTAAGGGGAAATTGAACACCATTTTATAAAAATTAATTAATAAGAGTAATTGATAAAATTGAATCATCAGTTCTCAATGATAATCATTTAACATCACAATGCTGTACTGAATATATGGAACACATTTGTTGTGTAGGAATGGGAGAATATATTTTTAATGAGTAGACATCATGGCAATTATAGTATATTTTAAAGTTTAAATATAACTTAAGATTAAATTTAAGCTTAAGTGCTGGTATGTTTTCTCTAAATCCAACTTTTTAAGTGTTATTCTATTCTCTAAGCCTTATACACCTACACACATGCACATAAATACACTAACATTTCAAAAATTTTTCTAAAGTTAAAGCAGTATATTTTTAATCTTCTGTCTTACCCTGATACAGTTTTTAAAAATAATTACAAACATATGTAGTAGTCTTAGTTGTGTTTGGCCTTCAGTGTCCCAGAGCTGTTGTTTATTTCAGACATATATAGTTTAGTAAATTGTTCAATTTACCTGGGAATACTAACCATTTTTTAAAGTACATTTATGTTTTTAAAGTATATAAAGTTCTTTTAAAAGGGTTTCTTTATATTAGTACTTGCTTTGCTTTATGTATTAAAATTTTTTTAAATAATTTTAAGACATGGTTTTAATATTTGCACATGCATTTTTCCTTTTTATTTTTTGAAACTTAGCACATTACTGGAAGACAAAGCAGTATTTGTAGTAAGAGGTTATCTCACACATTTTTAAATGTATCTAGCAAGCTTAAAGAAAATGCAATGCTGCCTCCAGAAGGAATTTCTGGAAATAACAGTTTGTCATACTAATAGCCTATTTAACTAAGCAAATTCTCTTAAGTTTTCTGTTATCACCATTTTCCAAATAACAATTTATCTAATTACAGGTTGGAAGCTTCCTTAGAATCTATAGCCTCCATACCAAGCTTCAATCAGCAAATTTGGAGAACCAGGCAACATTTTTAGCACTAGAATTTCATCTCCATGGAGGAACCAGTTATGGTCGAGGAATCAGAGTCCTGCCAGAAAGTAACTCTGATGTGGATGAACTAAAAAAGTAAGCAGATTATATACATACTTGGAAATTGTAATTCAGGTGGTATGAAGCTGATTTCTAAATCCTGATGTCTTAAGGCGGAAAGTGGGGAAATCTGATGGATTTCTCATACCTGATTCTCATTGTCTTCTTTGCAAATATTTATTATTTTAAAATAGATGAACAGAATGAAATTTATCACACAATTGTGCATTAAAGTGCTAAAGAAGACTTCAGTTAGGCTTTTTTTTTTTTAGTTTGTATTAGTGACATATAATTTCTATCCTTTGTCTTCTATCATTTTTAAGCTCTTTAAATAAAGCAACAAAGATTTGTCTCTAGAGCATAGCTAAATTTTGAAAAAAAAATACATATCTGAAATTTTAAATTCACTTATTCCTGCCATGAAAAATTATGACTTGTATTTGGGGAGGTTGGTCCACACTTGGCTGTGCTTGGGCAATAGTCCTGGCTTTGCACTTAGAAACCACTCTTGGCAGGCTCAGGGGACTACATGGGATACTGATCCCGGGTTGGCTGCATGCAAGGCAAATTTCCTATCCACTTGCTATCACTCCAGCCCCCAAATATATGGCTTTTCTAAAGTAGGTTTACTTGATAAAATTTGTAAAAGAAGTACATGCATATAGAATTTTTTTACTTAGTTTAAAATGCACTTGGTTTCTATGCATAGTGCTAAATTCTAACTTTATTGTGTTATGCACTTTGATAACATATCCTTTAATTTCAGGGTTTTAGAATCTGCATATTTAACAGCCAATCAGTGTTCAGATGGTGTCTGTCAACCAGAACAGGAGGACAGCTTTCCTACTATTTCAAGTACGTTAAATTTTTAACATTGACATTTTAATTTCTACTAAGTAAAATGATCTTCCTATTATCTTCTTTTAAAATAATTTCATATCACCCCCTTTTTAAATTAAGTCTTTATTCATTGTGAAATAACTACCAAAATTATTTTCTATGTCCTTTGTAAAAATAAACATTATTGGGGTTGAAAATTTAGTATAGTGGGCAGGGAGCTTACCTTGCACATAGCTGACCTCACTTCTATTCTCATTACCCCATATAGTACCCCTGCCAAGACTAATTCCTGAGTACAGAGCCAGGAATAAGCCATAAGCACCATCAGATGTGGGTGTAAAAATTAAAGAAAAAAATGTTTAAGTTATCATCTTTATACCAGAGTGAATGAGGATGATGAAATTACTTGACTTGTAATATTTGTAGTACTCTTCCTTATGTTTGTGTGTGTGTATATATATAAATATATATATATATTTATATATATACATACATACATACATATTTTTCATTGTAAGTCATTACTAGGCCAGAAAGAATATAGCATGTAAATACTGTACTGTATATGGTGATGATTCCATAGCTGACCAAGGTTCAATCTCTGGCACTGATTATGGTTCCCTGAGCAGGGCCATGAGTGATCTCAGAGCTCAACAGAAGAAGCACAACCTGGTATGGCTCCCAATATTTTCCTTACTAGTTCTCTAAAAGTACAAGTTTTTGATATTTTATTTTAAACAACCCAACTACTCTATATTTCAGAAATTTCCTGGCTCATATTTTTCTGAATCAGTTAAGAATATAGTTTCACGATTGTTCAAGAATTGATTGTATGTTTATGTTATTGTTTACCTGAATAGGTAACTGTTCAAAACTATTTTTAAAAATCTTCAAGGCATTTTTTTCTACTTCTGTTAATTTCTTCAGTACAGTGATTTAAATAAACATGTCATTACTTTTTAATCTGGCCTTATTATAATGATAAACTTTAAAATAACACATTTATTAGTAGTCTTTTAGTAAAAACCTACATGCATTATTTCATCTTAACAGTGTACTTGTGAGGCTGATATTTTCCCTCTTTTATAAATTAATACTGAGCTTTGAATGAAGAGGGTCATACAATTTACCCAGGATTGCTTAGCTTTTAACTGTCCCCAATACTATCTTATTCAAGCAGAGCTATTTGATTTTTTTTTCGTAGTAATTATATTTTCTCATTCTCATTGCTTTAAATTTCTCCCCATTTTCTGATAATTATTTGTCATTTTAGCCTGAACTATGATTACTAGAAAAGTCATTAGATAGCCAATTTACTTCATTTGACAGCCATTTACAGGCTGTAATTTGTAATTATGCTATTTGAATATTTTTCTAATAAAAGGGTATTTGAATTGTTTTCAAGTTGCAAAAGCAATATGCACCATACTATCTAATATGATAGTTTTTCCATGCCTTTGCACCAAGTCTCTGAGGTTAATGATAAGTTTAACATGATTCCTTCAGTACCTTTATGTTATTTTAGAAGTAGGCATTTATGGCTCTCTATAAATAAACAGATTTTTTTTCTCTCTAAAATGTTTACAAAATGAAATCATTATACCAATTACTTTCTTTACCTATACAAGCCCCTTTCTTTTTTTTTTTTTTTTTTTTTTTTTTTTTGGTTTTTGGGCCACACCCGTTTGACGCTCAGGGGTTACTCCTGGCTATGTGCTCAGAAATCGCCCCTGGCTTGGGGGGACCATATGGGACGCCGGGGGATCGAACCGCGGTCCTTCCTTGGCTAGCGCTTGCAAGGCAGACACCTTACCTCCAGCGCCACCTACCCGGCCCCACAAGCCCCTTTCTAAATAAATCTGTGTAGTTCAAACTCATCACTAATAATCCCATAATATTTTATATCATTTTTAAAATATAATTATAAAATAGTATATACTATAATACTTAAGCCATTCAGTTTCTAAGTTTTTAGTCTTACAAAAAATAATACTTTATTATGTATCCTTTAACAATTGTATTTTTATGCTTTATTTCTCTAAAAAAAGTTCCAAAAGAGTGGTCTTTCTGCATCCAAATAAATATATTTGTTAGTTTAATTAATGCAGCCAAATATTTTAGGGTTTATAATTGAAATGAGAATATTCTTTCCTTGCACCCTCATTGAAGATTTATTATATTTATTCTATGTACACATACTCACCCATCCACTTCAACTCACAATTTGTTAGTTTGGCAGGTAATATTTTGGTAATTTTCCTAGAGTACTTGGTAATTTGAAGAGATAATTATCAGCTCTGTTTTCTCTGGCTTTCAACTGTCTGTTCTTATCCTACTTAGTATGGCGGGCTTGTTATAACTTCTATTGTGTAAGACTATATTATCACATATTTGCTCATGTATATTTTTAATCATTGACCATTTGTGGGGAGGCACATCCAGTGCTGCTCAGGGGCTATGATTGCTCCTGACTAGGGGGACCATATGAGATGCTGGGTATTGAACCAGGTCTGTCCTGGATCTGCCGTTTACAAGGCAAACACCCTATCACAATGCTATCACTCTGGTCCCTATTATTGACCATTTTAGGATTTTGTCATAGTTTATACTTTATGTAAATTTATAGCTATTAAACAGCTTTGTTTTAGTTGTATTTTGTCAGTTTAACATTCCATTCAAGATTTGGCAGGGGACTGGAATTCTTACAAAATATATAAAATGCCACATAAAATAAATTATGAACATGCTATATCCAAATTGAGTGCCAATTAAAGTAATTATGAAATATCAATCTTTTTAAGTCTATATGTTCATTTTAGAAAGTATTAGTAAACTTAATACTAATTTTACTGATTATTTGCCAAACTAAGAATCTATCTTATGGTGTTTACCAACTCATTCAATAAGTGTAGTTGTTTATTTTTATTTACATCTTTATTTCTCCCACAGTCTATATTTTTTCAACATGACAGAAACAACTAAAAAGGGAAAACATTTGAAGTGAACATTAATATACCCATTAAATCCTCCATTTATCATTTTCTTTGTTGTGTTATCTGTTTGATGTATTAGTTGCAGAATAAGTACACAGAAACACTTAATTTATGAACTACAGTTTATTATATTCAATGTAATGGGTAACTTTAGTTTTTTCATTTTATTAATTTTGAATATGAGCCTGTATAGAAATTTTGAGTATTATCATAATCACAAAGGCCTCATTCCACTTACCACTCCCTCCTTAGCTCCCATATCCCAGTTTCCATTTTTTTTCTTTTTTGTTTTTTTGGGGTTTTTTTTTTTTTTTTTTTTTTTTTGGTTTTTGGGCCATACCTGGCGGTGCTCAGGGGTTACTCCTGGCTGTTTGCTCAGAAATAGCTCCTGGCAGGCACGGGGGACCATATGGGACACCGGGATTCGAACCAACCACCTTTGGTCCTGGACCGGCTGCTTGCAAGGCAAACGCCGCTGTGCTATCTCTCCGGGCCCCCCAGTTTCCTTTTTGCCATAGATATATTATTGGTTCTAATTAATGAAGCAATATATTATGCATTATATATAGTATATATATATATACTATATATATGCAATATATTATGTACTGGATTAAAGTAATTTATTTATGAGATTTGGGTCGATTTAGAACCACTTGGTCAGTGTTCAGATTTTATTCCTGGCTTGTTGCCCATTAAACACTCTTACCCTGCTTCGGGCAGGAGACATATGCAGTGTCAGGAATTGAAGCCAGTTTAGCAGTGGGTAAAGCAAGCACATTCCCTGCTGGACTGTCTCTCTGTTTGGCTCTTGTGTTGTCATAACATTATAGTAACTAGAGATCACTTTTAATTTCTGCAACTTTTTCTTATATAATTTTTTATGTAATATTCTAGATTCGTTGCATTTCTACTTACATAGTAGAGTTGACTTGTGTTTTTCTATGCTAAGCTTCTGACGTTTTAATTAGAAGTATAGTGAATCTGTGCATTAATTTGGGGAAATTTATATCATAATAATATTGAATCTCCCAGTTTATGGATATTGGAAATTTGACTTTTTGTTTTCCTCAATAATGTTTTATAGTTTCCAGTGCCACACTGAATTTTTAGTTTCAAAACTGGGTAATTCTTTTTTTTCTCTCTCTTTTAGGTTCTGGATCCGTTTCACTCTATGAAGTTGAAAGGTGTCAGCAGTTGTCAGCTACCAGTAAGATTATATTAATTTATAAAATAAAAAAATTATAGACACTAGAATTGTAAGTTTCATACTTCTCAGCTAAGTCATTTTCATGTGCTAGTGAGAGCACGTATGTTTATATTAACTTTATTTCCATCTACTTCTTTCTAATTGAAATAAAGTAAAAACTATACAGATTTGTACTTTACACTGACTATGTATGCAACACATACCATTTAACAATGTGGTGGGTCTTATTTTTAGTTTGAAAGCATATGATATCTTGATATGGTATCACTTTTTTCTTTTCAGTTTATACTGTGCATTTACCAATGTGAATATAATGTTCATAAGCAAAGCTATGTCCCCAATCTTCAACTTTATGTTAGTAATGTTGATAAATATTTTGGATTCCCTCTTTCTGTTACTGTAGCAAGGCATGAGTTTTTTCCTTTGTTTTATTTTGTTTTGTTTTTAATTTTTGAGGAAAGTATGGTTTTTTAGCACTAGTCTACTAAAGCTAAACAATACACTGTTGTAAAAATGTGAGTTTCTCATTGGAAAAAAAGACATCTGAATGTGGCATGAGAGAAGGTTAGGACCTTATTTTATTGTATTAGAATTGTAGGTATAAGTATATACTCATGTTTTACAGATAAATACAAAAATAGATGCAGATTCATTTTTTACTTCATTTATTCACTTATTTACTGTTTTTTTTTTAACAACATCTGTTGGTTCTCAGGACTTATCCCCAGAACTGTGCATAAGGGTCATATGTTTTGCCAAGGATTCAAATCTGTGTCAAATGCAAATATCCTATAAGCTGCACTATTAATTCTATCCTAGATATACAGATAGAAAAAAAAGAAAAGAAAACTTGGGGATATAGGCTCAGCACTAGAGCATGTGCCTTTCATATGTGAGACCTGTTCTTGAATATCTGGAATGCATGCATGAGATGAAGAGAGGAAGTGTGGAAAAAATGGAGCACAGCAAGAGAGAGAGAGAGAAACAAAAGATTGTTGCTTTAAATTAAAGGCTATAAACAAACAGACAAAAGACATTATTTATTCTTGAACTACCAGTATTATTTGTTTTATCTGACAAATTGTCTGAAAGGACCCATTTTGTTTTCGAGACAGTTATCTGAATGCTTCTTAATTTTTAATTTTGGCATATGACACTGATCTCTTCAACACCTCTTCCTACTCTATATTAGATTAATTCTTAGACTGAAATTTTTCACCCATAGTCAATGATTCTTTCTCTGGTGGATAAGTAGTCAGTAACTTGAAACACCAGGGAGTTGAGACTGCACAGCAAATATTTTAACATTTCGTTCTTATCTAAGAAGTACTAACTAGGAGCCGGAGAGATAGCATGGAAGGTAGAGTGTTTGCCTTGCATGCAGGACAGTGGTTCGAATCCCAGCTTTCCTTGTGGTCCCCATAGCCAGGACCAATTTCTGAGCATAGAGCCAGGAGTAACCCCTGAGCACTGCTGTGTGTGACCCAAAAACCAAAAAAAAAAAAAAAGAAGAAGTACTGGGGCCGGTGAGGTGGCGCTAGAGGTAAGGTGTCTGCCTTGCAAGCGCTAGCCAAGGAAGGACTGCGGTTCTATCCCCTGGCGTCCCATATGGTTCTCCCAAGCCAGGGGCAATTTCTGAGCGCTTAGCCAGGAGTAACCCCTGAGCATCAAACAGGTGTGGCCCGAAAAGCCAAAAAAAAGAAGTACTAACTAGAACTCTGCTGATCAATAGGTGATTAAAGTATCAATAAATTAGTAATGCTTTTAAATGTTTCTCAGATAATAATTTTAGTACCTGGTCAAATAGTTTTATGCTTTCATTAAATTTAGCAAGAAATTACCATTATTTCTATGTAAAATACTTTTTGTAAATTCACTGAAGTACCATCTTTCTTGCCTAGTTATTCAGCCCACTGTTTTGTAGCTATTTCTTGACCACTTACAGTGTGCCTTATATTAAGAAATAAAGACAGTCTTTATCCTTATGGAGTTGAGAGTACAACGTTAACTCATTTATTTTTGTGTATATATTTAGTTAACAGAATCCATGTCATGAATCTGAATCTTAAATCTGTAAATTTGTTGTAGTTCTTACAGAGCATCAACATTTGGAGAAAACCCCACTATGTGCTATCTTAAAACAAAAAGCACCACAGCAATATCGTATACGAGCAAAATTAAGGTCATATAAGCCCAGAAGACTCTTTCAATCTGTTAAGCTTTATTGTTCTAAATGTCATTCACTGTAAGTATATTTTATAATAAATAGAAGTTTTCATTTCTTGATAAATCATATTATAATTTTATGTGCATTTTTAATTTCTGACAGTGTTGTGACTATGTATTAGATTTTAAAGGAATGCTAATTTTTAAGGGAAAAATACAGACTCTTAAATTACACCCTGATTGGTGTTGTTTTTTAGTAATAGAAATTAATGCAGTTGCTATTTTCAGATCTGAAATGTACTATCTCTGAAGATAAGCAAAAACTAATTGAAAATATGTGGAATTTCTTATTTGTCTTCAAAAATATCTAAAATGAATCATTGTGAATCATTAACTAATTTTTTATAGACAAGAACTTTGATTAGTTAAATTTTCTAATGTCACTACATGGTAATGAAAATATTTTGTTGGTTTTGGTTTATTTTGTTTTTATTTATTTTATTTTTTGTTTTGTCGATTTTATTTTGTTTTGTTTTATTTTATTTTATCTTATTTATTTATATATCTAATTGCTCAGGACTTATTCCTGGTTCTGCAGGGATCACTCCTGAAGGATTTCAGAAAACCATTTAGGGTATTGGGGACCAACTTAGACTAAGCAGCTAGCAAAGCAAATGCCCTCTTTATTGTTTTATCTCTCTGTGTCTTGGAAATATTTCTTTTTAATAATTTATTACAGTAAACATTGAATTGCTATTAGTAATTGAGAATGCCTATTGTTGAGAATTATACTAAAAATTATTCTTATTCTTCTCTGGTACTCCGTTTACCTTTCTTTTATTTAAATGTTTAGTAAATGTAGGTAATGGACCAAATATGCAAATATTTGTGTATTTGGTTTCATAGACTATTTTTCTAGTACCACGTTTATGTATATTGCTACCATGTTTAAATATATATGTACATCTGCAGAAGTTCTGTATGCATATATATAGTTTATGTATATACTTTGCATACATCAATAGATCTTTTACATCCACACTTACATATATACTGTCTATAGAAAATTCTTATTATTGAATTTTCTAAGAAAATGGAAGATTCTTTTCCACCCATTTGAATTTAAGGTAATAGTTGTGGGCTGAAGACATTTGCCTTGCATGCTGGTGACCCCAATCCAATCCCTGATACCACATGTTACCTTAAATATTTCAGGAACAAACCCCCACACATAGTTAGGACTAAGTATGGTCCAGAAGCCTCCAAAAATAAAATAATATGGTAGTTGAGATTAAAATATAATTATATCTTGGTCAAACCAAAAAAAATGCCATCTATTTGTGTGTTTTTTTAAGAAAATTATCTCAGAAAGGTTGATGAAATTTACAAGCTTTTATCAATTTTTTTGTTTAATTTAGGCAAGAAGTTCCAGATGAGGATAATTTGGATATTATTTTGCAAGAAGGTACAACTAAAACACCAGATTCCAAACTACAAAATCTACCATTGTATGATTCAAAAATCTGGACTACTAAAGATCAAGAACGAACAGTAGTTGTTCATTTTGTGAAGAACAATGGTATTCTCCCACTGTCAAATGACTGCCTAATTTTGATAGAAGGTAGGATTTTTAAGTTTCTCTTTGGTTCTATTGTTTTTAATTTTTGTTTTGTTATGGGAACATAATATTGTTTTCTGTTTGGTTTTTTTTTTTACATGCCAGGCAGGGTTTTTTTATATAAATATTTATTAATTGAATCACCATAAGATGACATAGTTACAAAGTTAGTCATGATTGAGTTTTAGTTCAGACAATGCACAACAGCCTTCACCAATGTGCATTTTCTGCCAACAGTGTTCCCCCAGTTTACCTCCTGCCCACCCTCACTACCTGTGGCAGACACTTTTCTTCTCTCTCTCTTCCTTTTTGTCTGTTAGACACTTTGATTTGTAATTGTTACTGGAGTATTAATATCATATATCAATTATTATCTGAATATAATTACTATACTATAATTTTATATGCCACAAATGAGTGAGACCATTCTATGTTTAAATCTCTCCTTTTAACTTATTTTGCTTAGCAAAATACTCTCCATTCCATCCATATATAAGCAAATTTCATGACTTCATTTTTCCTAACAGCTTTTGTATTTAGTATTTTGTTGTATAGATATGTATAGATGTGCCACAGTTTCTTTATTCATCCATCTGTTCTTGGACTTGGGTTGTTTCTAGATCTAGCTATTGTAAATAGTGTTACAGTAAACATAAGAATGTAAAGACATGGTGATTTAGAATTCCTAGGGTATATCCCTAGATATTACTGGGTCAAATGGAAGCTCATTTTCTATTATTGTGAGGAATATCAATATTGTTTTCCAAAAGGGCTGGAGTTGGTATTCTCATCAGTGGTAAATGAAAGTCTCTTTCTCCCTGAATCAATTTCAGCACTGGTTATTTTTGTTTGTTTGATGTATGACTCTGTGGTATGCAGTGGTATCTCTTTGTTGTTTTGATTTGCACCTCCCAGGTGATTAATGATGTGGAACATTTTTTCATGTGCCTATGGCATCTACATTTCTTCTTTAATGAAGTTTCTGTTGATCTGTCCTCATTTTGAGATAGAATTAGATGTATTTTTCTTGTTAAGCTTTACCAAAGGCTTGAATATCTTAGGCAAATGGTGCTGAAAATCTGGTCAACTACCTGTAAGAAAGTGAACTCAGACCTTTCTTTAATACCAGGCACAAAAGTCAAATCAAAAGGATTAAAGACCTTGATATAGACCTGAAGCCATAAAATTTCTTAGAAACCTTATGGTTTTATAAAACTATAGAGGAAAACATAGGCAGAACTCTATATGGCATTGAAGCTAATGCATCTTCAAGGGTGAAACACACTTAAGATCCTAAAACTATGAAGAATCTGTGTCTCAAAGGAAAATTTGAGTAATGTAAAAGACTACCCAAGGAATGGGAGAAACTATTTACCCAATAACCACCTGATAAAGTGGAGGTAGCTTTTATTTTATTTATTTAATTTGGTTTTTGGGCGACACCTGGTGACACTCAGGAGTTACTACTGGCTATGCGCTCAGAAATCGCCCCTGACTTTGGGGGATCATAAGGGATGCCAGGAATCGAACCGTGGTCCTTCCTGGGCAAGCTGCATACAGGGCAAGCGCCCTGCCACTGCGCCATTGCTTCAGCCCCAACTTTATTTTTATTTCTATGTTTACCACCTATTACTTTTTACTGAACTATATACCATATTTTTCTCTAGTCCTCTTTTGGATTGATTTATTAAATTATTCTTAATTTCCCTTTTTACTTCCTGAACTGCTCTGAATGAAATAAATTTGTTACTTAGTTTTTATTCATCACCTGCCCCAGAGGTAGCTTTTAATGAATGAAACTTACTTTGATGCTAGAGGAGAGATAAGAATGTATGTGTTCAAGAAAGAGGGCTTATCCCAGAATGAAAACACAAAACAAGGAAAGAAACACAGAGACAAGCAAGTCAGATACATGTTCAAGGGAGCATATAGACATAAAGAGCCTTAATTTTAGATTACTGTTATATTAGAGTACAGATTTGGTGCTCACTTTGGCAGCACATATACTAAAATTGGAACGATGCAGAGAAGATTAACATGGCCCCTGCGCAAGGATGACATGCAAATTCGTGAAGTGTTCCATATTAAAAAAAAATACAGATTTTGTTGATTTTTTTTGGTGGGGGGGGGGGCTTTTGGGCCACACCCGGTGACGCTCAGGGGCTACTCCTGGCTATGTGCTCAGAAATCGCTCCTCGCTTGGGGGACCATATGGGATGCTGGGGAATCCAACCATGGTCCGTTTTAGGCTAGCGAGAGCTTTGTTGATATTTTTTACTTAGCTATAGTAACATATACTTTAGGAGTAACCTTGACATAAAAAGTCAAAAATTATTCATTCAATATCATTAAGTAGATTGTTACATATAACAAATGCATTCAAATGATATATGTAACATATACATTTTTCTGAATTGCATTTTGAAACTGCATATTAAAGTCAAGCATTTGTGTTTATTCATCTTACTAAAAAACTCCCTACAACTTTAACAGATCCAAATTGATTTTTGAACAAAGTAATAATGAAGAGATAACTTTCTGTTTACAGTTGCAATTCTCTGGCCTCTAGATGTCACTGTTGTTTCATAAAAATAAAACAAAAAGTTTGTTCTATTAAAACCTTAAACAAGTAAAGCTAACATGTTTTAAAATGACATTTTGAGCCATTTATATATTTCCTTTCTAATTTTAAAATGTAGCATATGGTTTTTATTTTTCATGAGATTTTTCTTTCTTTAACAGTATCTTATAATCCAAGGAAAACATTTCTAGTTTTATTAGAGAAATATTTAGTTTTATTTTATAAAATAATTGAAGTTTATTGGATTCTGATCATTTGATTACTAACTAATTTATAATAGTAGTCTAAAATTTTAGAATAAAGTTTAAGTATATATAAATTATATGAATAAGCATTGATTTCCCATTTATGACCATCTCTTATTTAATATGTTTGTAATATACCATAAACTCTTATTATTAATTTCTTTTGTTATGACAACAGTCAGTCCTGCACACTTAGTACTTTGGTAAGCAGCTTTTCAATGGGGGAAGAAGGAAGGTATTAATCAGGGACTATTCTTGACTCTATGCTCATGGGTGACCCAGGCTCATAGGGGGTATTCATGGCTCTGTGCTCAGAGGTGAGCTTTGGTGGTACTCATGGGACCATTTATGGTGTCAAGGATCTAACCAGAGTTGGCCATGGTAAGACAAGCACCTTAATTCCAATACTCTGCTGGAGTGTCAATGAATTGTATGGTTTCATTCAAAGGATTTGCTTTTGTTTTATTTTGTCTATTCATTTGCTTTTATTCTTTTATTTCACCTAAGTAAAATCACCAGATATTTGTCTTTCTTCTTCTGACATTTTATGTACTAAAATTTTTTCAGATTCCATTTATATAATAACAAATGTCAATATTTTTTCCTTATACCTATGTTGTGTATCTCTGTGGATTTATAACACAGATGCATTTTAAAATCATTTTCACTGGCACCAACTCACTCATTTAGCACATTATTGAGTTCCTACTGTGTGCCAGCTACTCACTTAGGCAATAAGTATAGTGCAGGGAACAAGATAAAGTGCTGTATTTTATCAGGCTTTATTTTAAAAGAGATCTCAAAGCAAATATATAACAATGACAGTAGCATCCATAGCAAAAATTGTTATCCACTCCTCTGATTGGTTTACAAATATTAAGTCCTTTTAGCTTTATAAGCATCTTATGGAGTACATTATTTTAACTTTTCTTTTTTAAATAAGAAACTGAAACTGATATGCCAAAAGTTTAAACAACTACCCAAACTCATGTGCCAGTTCAGTGCTGGATAAACAAATGGAAATGATTATAGGGAAGCTTGCCAAACCATTGGAGTGTTATTTGATATCTTTTGAGGAGAATGTTAGGAGCTCGGTACTGGTCATTTACTACACTCTTGGGTGGTTTGTGAAGTTAATTTAATAGTCCAAATAGCATTCTCTGGAATAGATTCTGAGTTCTAGGTTATGACATGTATGCAGCTTTAAAACTATGCATGCAGAATACTTGAGTTTTTGGTTGTTTTGGCCATTGGACCACATACAGAAATGCTCAGATCTTGTGTCTTACTCCATACTATGGGAACATTCCTAGCAAAGCTCAGGGAACCTTCTATAATGCCAGAGATTAAACATGATTTCTATGCCCACTGAACTATCTCCAATTTCCACAAATCTTTTATTTTGCTGGTCAGCATTTTAGCACATTAGATTTTCTTTACTTGTAGTGTGGGATTCTAAATTTAGATTATTATTCTTCAGAATAATCTCTCTGATATAATGTATTAAATTGATTATAAAGGATGCTTCATTTTACCTGTATTCTATATGTGCTGCATAAAATTTGGTTTATTGCTTTTCTGTTACCAGGTGGCACATTTAGTGAAATCTGCAGACTCTCAAATAATTTTCATAGTGTAATTCCAGTGACATCTGGCAATAAAGATCTAGAAGTTCTCAACCTTTCAGCACCGTTTCTTATACAAGGGAAAATACATCACTATGGGTATGTTTCCACCTCTTGCAATTTTTGGAGTAAAATACCATGTCAGAATAATTTTAGAACTATTCTAGAACTTCATCATAATAAAAGTTAGTAACTGAATTATAGAATTTTACACTGCAAAAATAGTTTAGTTTTTACTGAGAATTTGGAAGGTTATCAGAATACATTAGAAAGTAGAGGTGGGGGCCTGCAAGGTGGCGCTAGAGGTAAGATATCTGCCTTGCAAGTGCTAGCCAAGGAAAGATTGCCCGCGGTTCGATCCCCCGGCGTCCCATATGGTCTGATGTAAAGTGGTTTAAAACAAAATGTTTAAAAAATAGTTTTACATCGATAAGTTAGTGTTCTTACCTAAATATTTCAGTTGTGCATGATATACTGGATATACTGGATCATGATATAAGTTTATTTCAGTATTTCTATATATATATTGGATGATGATATTAAGTTTATTTCTTACTGTGAATTATCATGCAAAGAAATTTGAAAATAACTACTGCAATGTATTGTCCTGTATAGAGAATGGGGAGAAAGAAGGGGGCCAATCAAAACGAGGTTTGTCAGGGCTCCGGTTTATTGATAGGTACAGGCTCTTTTTAAGCATGATTTTACAGGGGGTCGAGAGAGAGCAGGATGGAACAGCCTGCATTACAGAGGTAAGCTTTACATGCCATCTTTACATAAGAAGCACAGGAACACCTCAGGGTTAGTGAAGTTTCAAGGATGTTACAAGCTTCCTGGAATGTATGCCTGATAGGAAACTGATATTTCTTTGGGCTCAGGGGCTAGCCAATGCCTTAGGTTATCTATTCTGGCCACACAAGACTGGTTTGTCCTGCTGAATTCCTATTGTACATTGTACAAGCTTTCTGCTTTGGAGAAAAAGTATTGTATTGGAATATTGGAATATTGATATTTTCTAGTGTTTGCTATATTTTATGTACTATCCATAGTGTTTAAAATATTTAATTTCTAATTCTAAACATTGTTACTCCAGTTATGGGAATAGATGATTAGTAAATATAAAGCACCAGAATGATTTTGACTATTTCGTTTTCTATGCTAAAAAATTCACATATTTTACCATATTTTAGAAAATGAGTCTCTGGTTTTGTGTGTTTCTGCACACACGTGTGTTTTCTGACATATTATAAATTTTCTATATTAAATATAAATCTTTTATCAATTTACATACATTATAGGACTCTAGTCTGTACTATACATTTTAATTGCTGTATTTATGTTAGTAGATTTTTTAATATTAGTACATAATTATTAAAAATGGTGGTGTCTTTGTGAGCAATGCCTTGTGATGCTGAGTGCACAATGGAGACCATCTGGGTTTAGCAACAGAGACTGAACCTGTATTGGCTCAATGCAAAACAAGTATCCTCTCATCTGTTTTCTCCCAAAATGATTTTTGGAACAAGATTTTTACAAATTTGATTACTGGAGTTACAGCTTTGGATTATTTCAATACTGAAAATTTCTAAGGAAAGTATTTCTTTTCTTTGAGAGAGAGGCATGCCAGTCTCCCAAGCAATACTCCAAGGGAATTGGGGCTTATCCAAGCCTTCAGGCATTGTGTAAGGACCAGTGGGTTCATTCCTCAGGCCATGCAGTGCTGGTGTCACCAGGACTACTCCCATTAGTGTTTGGGGTACAAACAGTTCCCCAAATAAAACCATGCATGCTATCCAGCCCTTAGAGCTGTTTCCCTGATACTTTACTATTTTTCTTTTCTTAGTTTTTTTTCTCTTACATTTTTAAACTTTCCTTTTTAAGGAAAATTCTCTTTAATAGTAATGTGAATCTTTTGTTTCCCCAAGATAATTACATCCTTATATCCTTTAATGTAAGATTTGATGTGTAGTATTTTTTCTTTATTTCTAAACATTTTATAATTTCCATTATTTTTCCTTTGGCTAATAAATTATTTAGCTGCATATTTAAAAATCCACTCACAGTTTAGGTGTTCATCTTTGTTTATATTTTACTTAGATCACTGTACAGCCCAACATCATGATGTGTCTTGTAATGATTCTTAGAGATTTGTGTAGTTTTGTTTTCTGAATTTTTATATTTATTCAGATTGTTCATTGCATTATTGTGGAGTTTTATTTGTCGTTTTATTTCTGTTTGTTTTAGATAAATTTGTTCAGGACATAATAGTCTTAACACTATCTAGTTATGTCCTAGACAAATTTGTTGTAACCAAAAATTTAATCATTTTTGCTCATTTCATAGTGTGACTGATACCCTCTATAAATGTGTACTTGTGACCTTTCATTCTGTTTGCTTTATATATCTCAGAGCTTTTTTTCTTGTTTATTTAAGTTCAGTATTTAATCTTCCATATTTCATGTTCTGTTCATCCTTACAAAGTAAATTTATATTTTTTTCTTTAATGTTTTTTTTCCTCTTTTAGTATTATAATTGCTATACTACACCAGGGTTTTACATCTATTACACAGAAAAAATTTTTGCTTAGTTGATAACAGCTTGGTATCTTAATATATAATTTCCAATCTTTTCATGTTTCTTTTATATTCACATTTAATAGATATAATTAAATGTTTATAAATAGGTTTTTATTGTTTTTGTAAAAGATCAATTTAAAGTACTGATCATGATGCACTTTATTTTTATTTCTTTTGGGGGAGGCATACCCGGTGACACCCAGGAGTTACTCCTGGCTATGCACTCAGAAATTGCTACTGGCTAGTGGGACAATATGAGATGCTGGGGATCAAACCAGGTCCTTCCTAGATCAGTCGTGTGTCAGGCAAATGCCCTAACATTGTGCTATCGCTCAGGCCCCAACTTTATTTTTATTTCTATGTTTGCCATGTATTACTTTTCACTGAACTATATACCATATTTTTCTCTAGTCTATTTTAGATTGATTTATTAAACCATTCTTAATTTTCCCTTTTTACTGCCTGAATTACTTTGAAAGAAATAAATCTACTTAGTTTTTATTCATCACCTTTAGTCTATATACTCCTTTATTAATATATAAAATTAATATCAGCCTAGACTATTAAAATCTTCACTTAATTATCTCATTCTATTTAAAAATAGTTTTCTTCAATGGATTTGGAGGTGAAAGAGTATAACACTTAATATAGGTAGCCTATTATTCCCCAGATGTGAGTAAAATAGAAGACCACATGAGCCTTCTAAGTGTCTTTATATTTTTCTGTGATATATTTTATTAATAATACCTCCTAAACATATAATTATGTAAAATAAAACTGAATTACTTGTTATATCTGCTGTACCTAAAATAAATACTTACAATAAATAATATGCAATTTAATTATATTGTGTAGTTTTAAATCAGTTTATGCTACAGTGAATAATTATATTGGAAAGTCTAAATATGTGCTTACTGAATGTATATTTACTCAAAAATTATTAGTTTTTATTAGCCCAAACCTGTTAGTACTAATTTCTTTAAAAAGAAAAATGTTTTTATAAGGGTCTTATGAAATTTAGTCTTTGATTATTATTTTTCTAAAAGCCAAGAGTTCTTAAGTAATTATTGTTTTTAACTTTCTGTTTTCTTTTCTTTCTTCTTTTTCTTTTTTCTTTCTTTCTTTCTTTCTTTCTTTCTTTCTTTCTTTCTTTCTTTCTTTCTTTCTTTCTTTCTTTCTTTCTTTCTTTCTTTCTTTCTTCTTTCTTTCTCTTTCTTTCTTTCTTTCTCTCTTTCTTTCTCTTTATTGCCTCCTTCCTTCCTTTTCTTCTTAAATAAAAATAAATAAATTAACCTGAACCTTGAAGCAATTCTTATTTTCAATTTCGAGTTATTTGAAAAAAAAAATACTTGGGGCCGCAGAGTTAGCATGGAGGTAAGGCATTTGCCTTGCATGCAGAAGGTCGATGGTTCAAATCCCGGCATCCCATATGGTCCCCTGAGCCTGCAAGGAGTGATTTCTGAGTGTAGAGCCAGGAGTATCCCCTGAGCACTGCTGGGTGTGACCCAAAATCCAAAAAAAGAAAAAAAAAAATACTTAAAAAAAAAAAAAAAGCCAGGCAGGTAGTACAGTTGGTAAGATACTTACCTTGAAATCGGTACAGCCTAGGTTTGATCCTGGCACTACATATGTTCCCACTACCCTCAGCTGCACCTGTAGTGATCTCTAAAAGTAGAACTAGAAGTAACCCATGAATACTTCTGGGTATGGCCCAAAATGACAAACAAGCAAATATGATAAATAATGTTATTCTTGTTATATTTATGCTATTCTCAAAAACATTTTTATAATTACATTTGTAATGTATATATTATATTACAGATATATTTTATTTAATATGGTTGTGTTGTATGAGTAGCAAAAATAAAAGAAATGATTTATGATAATGAATTATCAAAATTGTAACACCATTTTTGCTACTTTCAGGTGCAAACAGTGTTCCAATTTGAGGCCTATACAGAATCTAAATTCCATTGTTGATAAAATGTCTTGGATTCCTTCTTCTGTAGCAGAAGGTTAAGTAATTTTTTTTGCATTTTACCTCTATAAAAATGTTATTATACCAGTTATATTTAAGTAAATATGGATATAGTAGAACCAGAGTTCTACTTAGTTAATGTTTGAATTTTCTTTCACAAAATTATTCAGTGATTGTAATAGAAATACAAAGATAAGTGTTAAATCAATCAGAACTTACTTTCATGTATATGGCAATATCTTAATCAAAACATAGAAAATTTGTTTTGAGGTTAATCATAAATTCAGGTTCTATAATTTCTTGTAATTTTATAGTATTTTGGGATTATAAAGAGTTTTAGAGGAATCTTTTTTTAGTGAAAGAGCGTTCATCATATTGTGAGGCTTTCTATCCTTTTCATTTATAGGCAATACTGAACAGTAAAGAGGTAGACCTTGTACTTTGGAAAACCATTGGAGCTTTTACTGAACCTTTTTTTCCCCATGCCCTAATCCTCACCCCCTTACTTTGGTACTTCCCCACAACTTTACAGCTTTGTTTCTCCTCCTTAGTAAATATTCCACTTTTCAATATTCTTCTTAAAAAATTGGCATTCAAAAAATAAATTAAAAAAAAAAACGAAAAAAAAATTGGCACTCATCCTTGGGAATAGTGCTTTATTTGTAGTCTAAGCAGTTTAGAATTTATAGAGAACCTTCATTTTCCAAAATTGCCCTGACATTTCATCGTCTTGTTTATTTATATATTTGGTTTTATTTATTTTCTCATTTCATCCAACATACCTTTAATGTTATCTTCTTTTTTTTTTTTTCTGTGCTCTGGTGAATCCTGGTTACTTTTATCATTGTTTCTTGCTTATCAAACTTGGTCTCTCTTACCACTTACTGATGAAATTATTTTATTGTTTGTGTTCTTAGTATGATTTATGCAAAAATGTTTTGTTTTTTTTTTTTTGGTTTTGGTTTTGGTTTTAGGGTCACACCTAGTGACACTCAGGGGTTACTCCTGGCTATGCAGTCAGAAATTGCTCCTGGTTTGGGGGACCATATGGGACATCAGGGATCAAACCACAGTCATCCTAGGCTAGCACATACAGGGTAGACGCCGTACCACTTGTGCCACCGCTCTAGCCCTGATTTATGCAAGCACTTTTTTAGATTTAGTTCACTGTTATTGCCCACTGATATCATTTAAATCCCCAAAAAATAGTTCCCCTAAATTAACAATTTATATATGCTGTTATAATTTATTCTTTTTTCTATCATCTTAAAAATTAGTCCTTAAATATGATTTTCACATAAATAAAATATCAGCATATAAAACTTAAATTACATATAAAATTTACTTAGAAATTTTATAAAATGTAATTTATTCTTTTCTGTCCTCTTAAAAATCAATCTTCCTTAAATATGAATTTCAAAGATGGATAATATTATTCCATTTTATAAACATATGGATTGCCTTTCTTTTCTAAATACAGCTCAAGTTTATTTTAACCTAGAAGTATTCATGATTTAGTATTATGTAATTTCTGGCCTTACCTAATTATAAAATCTGATTCTAATATTTTGTTTTATTCAACCAGATGTATCTCTTAAAATATAAATTATAACTTATATAAGTTATAAGTTATAACATATAAGTTACTCCTCTTATACAAAGAGGAGCAAGAGAATCATAGATTTGGGGGCCTGAAAGGTCTGGCAAACTTAAACTCTTACGGCTAGTACCAGTTTTATCCCCAGCATCATCTATGTTTGTGCAAGCACTACACAGGATCCTACAGAGCAAGATGTAAACCCTGAAGTTTACCATTTGTGACTTCAATCCACCCTTCCAAAACACATATATACACATAGAAATTACATACATGTTCAAATGTTGTGGTATATATGAAATATAATATATATAAAATCATACATTGAACTGCATTCTATAATTTTTAGAACACAATAGGTATTTTGTTGTTAATATTTTGTATTTTTGGTTTAGAGAACATATACTGCAGTATTCAGAGACTTCAATAAACCTGCTCCTTAGGGATCTCTTGGTGATAGTTCTCAGGGGACTATGCAATTCTGGGTGCCAATCCCTCATATAGTGCATGCACTCTGACTAACTCTTTGAGTTATCTCCCTTACACATCAGTTTGAAAATTTGTCTTTTATGAGCTTAGCATATTTTGAGTTCTTATTTCATAAATTATTTTTCATAGATTCTGTCTAGGTATCAACTTAAAGATAGAGTATTATTGACTCTGTAAAAGTATTTGCTCCTTAGTCTGTGTTCTTTGTATAGGCTTTATGTAATATTTCAAAATGAACCTTGCTAAGTGAACTTAGTAATAGAGAGAAAAAAATATTTTTTAATATATTGAGTTGTATTACTGAACTGATTTGATAGGTATATACTTGCATATAACAAACTTTAATTTGATACTAAAGAATAGAAGATAGATAGGATTTGATTTCTTTCTTTCTTCATTAGTACTGGGTATTATACCCCTCCAATATGTGTTTGTGTTGACATTTACTCTTGATGATGGGACTGGAGTACTAGAAGCACATCTCATGGATTCTGTAAGTAACAAAAAGTGATAAAGATATTTTTAACTAAAATACATTTAATTTTTTTTTAATTTTTTTCAGATCAACCTTATTACTAAGAAGATTTAATATAAATTGGAATAAATAAAATATAAGTGCATAAACTTAAATAATCTATGCTATAACATTGTAAATCTTAATATCCAAGTAGTGAAATGTAAGGAATAAGAATTTGAGAAAAAAAACCTTTTTTTTTTTTTTTTTTTTTTTTTGTTTTTGGGCCACACCCGGTAACGCTCAGGGGTTACTCCTGGCTATGTGCTCAGAAGTTGCTCCTGGCTTGGGGGACCATATGGGACACCGGGGGATCGAACCGCGGTCCGTCCAAGGCCAGCGCAGGCAAGGCAGGCACCTTACCTTTAACGCCACCGCCCGGCCCCCGGAAAAAAACCTTTTTATGCTTTAAATAATAATATCACTTAAATATTATCAGCAGTTCACCAAGCTTTAACTTTAGCATGACTAAATTATCTTAGTAAGGAGGTAATTCTATGAAACCTGGTATCTATTCACAAATTGTTCCCATGTCTGCCAATATCATATTTAGGGATTCTTTTATAGTGGCCAAAAACTCAGAAGTTCTTTAAATTCTTTAAACTATCCATAGTTTCGATTACTCACTAGAAAAACTCATGGATCTTGTTGAAAGTTTCTCTACTCACTGCTAATTTTTATTGTCATTTAAGAATTTTTTTTTAATTTAAGAATATTTAACGCAAACATCCAGAGGAGGTTCAGAGGGCAAAATCCAGAAAATTTTCAAACTTTCCATATGGAGCTTCCAGTTGTCTACTTCCTCTGTTAGAATAGACAGATTTATTTTTCAGGCAGTGAAATGGAGTGTTGCCAACCAGGAAAGTGCAGTGAAACCTATTTTATGCCCAGAGTTTATTTGGGGCTTCTGTCATATAGTCAAGATTATTAACCCATGTGGCTAAATTTGATCTACAGCTAATACTCTGTGGCCCAAGCATTCACCACAAAAACATTTTCTTTAGACTGTCTAGTAAAACAAACAAGGGAGAATGTGCTTCTAACAGGCAGGACATTATATGCTTTGGAGATTACCTCCAGAATCCAACTTCTCTGAAGAAAAATTAATTTTTACTATATATTTTAGAAACGAATCTGGGGGAAAGATTGAGAGGAAAGAATTTCTCCTGCTTGAAAATTGCATTTACCAATTTATTAAATATTGAGTATTATCTGCTGTGTGTCACGTATTTTCTATTTTGAGGATACAGAAATGATTTATCAGGAAAAATCCCTTTGTCCAATTACATATGATCTAGAAAAGGAGAAAAATGAAGTAAATATATGTTACATGTTCTCTTCTAACCTTAACCATATTCTTTCCTGTATACAGAAAATAGTAGGCCTTACTATTTTCTATTTATTGGTTTCATTATTAAGTCAAAAAATTCTACTTTATTTTATTTTTGGTAAGCATGTGTGCATATAATATATACATATATAAATATTATATTTTGTTTTACAAATATGTTTTATTTTATAACTTTTGTTGTAAAAGGGTGACAAATTACATTGTATAGGTAGAAAATAGTACTGTTGATGCATTTTTATCTTATTATTTTTTTGTTTTTTTTTTGTTTTTGTTTTGTTTTTTTTTTTTGGGGCCACACCCTGTGACGCTCAGGGGTTACTCCTGGCTATGCGCTCAGAAGTTGCTCCTGGCTTCTTGGGGGACCATATGGGACGCCGGGGGATCGAACCGCGGTCCGTCCTAGGCTAGCGCAGGCAAGGCAGGCACCTTACCTCCAGCGCCACCGCCCCGTCCCATTTTTTTTGTTTTTTTTAATCTTATTCTTAATAACAAGTTCTCTTCTCTGATTTTATTTTAAAAGATTACTTTATATATAAAATATTACTTTCTCTACATATTTTATTATACTTTCACCATATGTAACAGATTGTATATATGTAATACCTTAAACAGGTATTAATTAGTGTTTATGTTCTAAATAAGATTTCCAGTCAATATCAGGCTATTAAGTTAATTTTTAGAGGAGACATAAAGATTGCCAACTCTGGAGTTAGTCTATATAAGAATATATTCAGTTCTTATCATTTTAAATTAAGTTTGTAAAGCAGTTTTTAGATAAATATAAGTTTTTTTGATATTTTTTATTCATTTGCTTTGTCCCATGATGAAAATCCAACCCAGGGCCTTATATATGCAAAGCATGTGGTCCACCACCACATCACAGATTCTACAATTTTAGACATAAAACATTCATCATGGGGCCGGAGAAATAGCATGGAGGTAAGGCATTTGCCTTGCATGCAGAAGGACAGTGGTTTGATTCCTGGCATCCATATGGTCCCCCGAGTCTGCCAGGAGCGATTTCTTAGCATAGAGCCAGGAGTAACCCCTGGGCACTGCCAGGAATGACCCAAAAACAAAACAAACAAACAAACAAAAGAAAAACCCATACATCCCACTGTTTTTTCAATATATATAGTCTTGGTAGAATGAAACAATTTATTTTAATTAAGTGATAAAATGCACTTATATTTGACATAGCTTTAAAAATAATTGGTAATATTACTCTTTCCAATATGCTTTTAAGGAGAAGTTCTTCCAGATTCCAGCCTCAGAAATTCTAACCAGTGATGACCTTCAGCAAAGTATGGATATGATCATGGATATGTTTTGTCCCCCAGGAAGAAAAATTGGTATGTAATCCAATTAAATAATCCCATTCATTCTTTTTCTTAAAATAGCATACATCTAATTGAATTCTGAATTCAAATAAATGATTAAGTAATGAATGAAGGCAAAAAAAGGAATAAATTATAATTTTTGAAGTAAAAATATTTTAGTTGTATAATAAAAAGAAAGTTTAATTAAAATATTTGATCCTGTATTTGTGCACTTAAAAGTTTTAATTGAAATTTTTCCAACTGGGATGCCTTTATGTTTTATTTGTGGCTCATTTCCAGCTGTCCTTAGGGCTTAGTCCTAACTCTGCTCAGGGATCGTTCCTGGTGAAACTCCAAGGATCATTGGGTTGATAACATATAAAGCATTCACCTGATCTACTGTATATAGCTCCAGCCCCATCTTTCTGGTTCTCTATAGCATCTCATTCCTCAATCAGATCTGCAGGTCAGAGTATGTGGAGTACACTTCTTCCACTGGCTTTTTATTTTGTGACCATTATTTTTGTTCATGTTCAATCTTACAGATGTAAAACCTTTAAAAATAAATTTATTTAGAGCAGGAAAGATAGTGGGGTAAGTTGCTTTCCTCCCATGCAGCCCAACCTGGATTTTATCCCATTCACCCTAATAGACTTTGTTGAAATATTCTTTCATGCTTTAAAGAAATTGTGAAAAAATATTAATGCAAGAAAGAAGAAATGCCTTCTCTTATGCCGTGTGAACAAATGGACAGTAAAGAGATGTTGGCCAGTTCTTAGGACTTGTAATTATATCCATGCCACCACCAACTCCACTACTCCTTCCACTCCCCAAAAGTTGACTTTTCTAGCAGCTTTTTTTATACCTAGAGCAGATTTTATCAGTTGCAGACTAAGCTGCTTCATAGGTTATTTTTAGTCAAGCTTTATTTTCTCTTGGTAATTAAGGTCTATATAGCAATTCCAAAATGATAGGTTTTGTACATCTGCAAAGTTTTACTTTTGAGCTTTTACATGTTAGGAGTTTTCATTTTGTAAGTTGTTTGCATTGTCTTGGATAGATTTCTGGAAATAAAATGGCAATATCAAAAAAGGAGAGACCTGGTAGAATTTTTGTGGTTTCGGTCCACACTCAAAAATGTTCAAAGCTTACTCCAGAAAGTATCATGTCTAGTTGTTACGATGGTTTATATGCAGTGCCGGGGATCAAACTGGGATATCCTGCCTGAATAGCAAGAACCTTAACTCCTGTACTAGCTCTCTAACCTCCTGGTATTAAACCATGAAAAAAATTGGGGGGGGGGAATATTTTACTTATAGTTCTACCAGCTATGTAAAAAATCCCTATCTGTGTTAGTATAGAATACTATATACAATTTTGTAATACTATATTGTTTTCCAAACTGGAAAATAATTTTCTGTCATGCCCCCCTAGGAAGAAGAAAACATTTTTTGTGTTCCCCGCATGATGTAAATAGTATCTTAATTAAAAAAAAAAACTTTAACCTGCAAAACAAAAATATATAAAATAATTTGAGCTGATTTTTTAATCAGAGGTGATGTCTGGATTAATGGCTACAATGAGCATGTTTTGCAATGCATAGCTTTTCAAAGCAGGGTTTGAAGCAGGACACAGCAACTCTCAGCTACAAAAACATACAGAGACATAAACACGGGGCTTAGCTTGTTAAGATCGTGTTTGCCGAGGTCAACACATCCCCCTTCACGGAGCCTCATGCCCCCCTTAAGGGGTGCACCCCACAATTTCAGAAGCATTGCCTTAACCTAAGTTTAGAAATATTTACAGCTGTTGATTTTACTAACATCATAGTTTGTACCTCTAGTTTGACAGTTGAACTAATTTAAATTTCAGGTTGTATTTCTTTGCAGCCGAAGATGGTAGGAATGTAAAATGTCAGACTTGCTGAAAAAGAAGAGAAGCCAATTGTGTATTGTAAACATATACATTAAGTTTACTAAATGGTTTTATGTATATTTCAATATATATTGTTATTTTATCATTCTAACCTATGCTTAAAGTGCATATTTCAGTTATTCGCTTTAATTTAATGACTAAATAAGATTTTCTCTTTGATTTATAGATGGATATCCATGGTTAGAGTGTTTCATCAAGTCATATAACGTCACAAGTGGAACCGAACAGCAAATTTGCTATCAGATTTTTGACACTACAATTGCAGATGATGTTATTTAATACTTATTGTCATTCAGCTTTGTATATATAAGTCACTGTAGTTTTAGGAAACAATAAATTTATTACACAATTGATATACAATATGGATTTGGCCTCATTTACATCCTACAACTTCATTACTTAATTTACTTTGATCTTTTTTTAATTTATTATTTTTATTATAACACTTTGACTTACCAAGTTGTTCATAGTATAGTTGTTACAGGCATTAAATGTTCCAACATGAATCCCACCCAAAGTGAATTACCCTCCTTGCCAATTTTTCATTTTCACCCACCATCCAGCCTGCCCCTATAAAGGCACAAATTTATTTCATATACAATAATATTTTTAATATCTCTCATATGTTGTATATAAAGAAATAGCAATGGAACAACAAGTGGCCAAAGTCATTGGTAATAGAGATTTTTGTCTATAGAACTAAGCTCATATTGGAAGAGAGATGACTAGGAAGGGTCCTTGAGACTCTGATGGAGGCAAGTGGGCTGTCTGGTGATGGCTATGATAGTAGAATGGTGTATGCATGATAAGATGAACAGAATTGTAAATACCACAATTTGAGGTTTTGTTTTAATTCTTTTTATATAAAATATTTAAGTACCATGATTACAAACATGATTGTAATTGGATTTCAGTCATAAAAAGAATACCCCCCTTTACCAGTGTAACATTCCCACCACCAGTGGCTCCCTCCCTCCTTCCCAATCCCTGCCTGTTTTCAAGACAGGCATTTTACTTCTCTCACTCATTAAGATAATCATGATAGTTGTTAGTGTAGTTATTTCCCTTTCCCTAACTGCTCTCTATACTTTTTGTGGTGAGCTTCATATTCTTAATGTTTGTTGTTGTTGTTCTTGTTGTTTTGGTTTTAGGGCCACACCTGTTGACTGACCTTCAGGGGTTACGCCTGGCTCTGCACTCAGAAATTGCTCCTGGTTTAGGGGACCATATGGGCGTTGTCTGTCCTGGGTCAGCCTCGTGCAAGGCAAATAAAAATGCCTTACTCCTGTGCTACTGCTCCAGCCCCTGTTTATATATTTTTGAAAATATACACCGTCTTAGTTTTTTTTCTTGAGTGCTGGTATAGCAGGTAAACACTTACCTTGTAAGTAACTGACCTAGGTTTGATCTCCTATACCCTGTATGATCGATCATACCTCAGCACCTCTAGGACAAATTCCTGAGCATAAAGCCAGGACTAAGTTGTAAGCATTGCTGGGTGTGGCTCTCAAAACAAACCATAGTAATAAAAATTGTTAATTTTGCTTAAACTACTATCTTGACTTCTATAGATAGAAAAAAAAAAAACTAGGTTGCTTTTTTTTTATTTATTTGTTCTGTGTATTCCTAACTGCAAAACATTTTTGTTACTCTGTAATTGAAAATGGCTTTTATATTGCTTGTTCAGTGATCAGTCTTTGATTTCTCTGCCATTCACTAACCTTTGTTGAGCTTCTTTACGGAACTGTTTTTTTTTTGTTTGTTTGTTTGTTTGTTTTTTTGCAGGAGCAACTAAAAAATGATGATGATGTGAGCATGTGTTTTGGGGTATAAAATTCCCTTAGCTTAAATTTCTCAGCTTTTTTGGGGTGGGGGGCTCAGACCTGGTGTCGCTCAATGTTTACTTCTGGCTCAGGGAACCATATGGGATGCAGGGAATTGAACCAGGCTCTGTCCTATGTTCGCTACATGCAAGGCAAATGGCCTAAGGCTGTACTATTGTTCCAGCCCCAAATTTCTCAGCTTTTGATTGTTGATATACGGCATTTTGTTTTGCTGTCTTTTTGTCAAGATTATCTACTAAAATATATTCCTTGAAATGGTTGACAAAATGAGTGAATGATAAATTTTAAAAAGTTATCTGATTTATTTTATTTTGTTGGGTTTTGGAGGGGGAATGGTCACCTGGCCAGTCTCAGGTTTTATTCCCGGCTCTCTACTTAGAAATGACTCATGGTGGTTCTGGGGGATCATATGGGATGCTGAGGATCAAACCCAGTGGCACATGCAAGGCAAGCACTCTATTCACTGTATGATCTTTCTACCCACCCCACACCCAATGAAATGTAAATTTTGTTTTTTTGTTTGAGAGCTACACCCAGCAGCACTTTCCAGATACTTGTCCATCTGCCCCACTTTTAGACAGGGAAAGATACTAATGCTGTAATGGAGACAGGAGAAGAAGCTGTAAAATCTTCAAAGTATTTTCAGAGAAATGTTAAGAATCCCACACCTGTATAATTTCAGTATCTGCAGTATGCTAGTCAGAGATCCAGTTCTCTTTAGGACGTTCTCCAGAGTTTAGGGCAGAGTATTATAGGCAGCAGTTCCACCTTAGCAACATGTGCTGTCTTCAAGTTAATAAAGACCATGTGAAATTTTTCCAGTGATAGTTTGTTCCTATAAATCTGTACATTGGCATTAGTTTTGTTTTTTAGCTTTTTGTTAAACAAGTACACTTAGTTTTTATCCATGACGCTATATGCACCTTATCCTAATGAGGAATGTCTATTATGGCAGCAACAAGATGGTAATTCCCTTTAGTATAGTTCCCTGAACTGTTAGTGTCAATGTAAGCAGAATTTTCAAGTGATATTTAAACTTGCATAAATTTTAGAAATTAGTTTTGTGTACAGCCACTTTCTCAGCTTCTCATCTCTGAAATAATCCATTATTTTAAACACTACAAGATTGTCCTTTGTAACTTTTACAGTGTAGCATAGAAGGAAGGGAATGCATGTCTTATAAAAACATCTGTTTTAGCTCATTATTCTTTTATGTAGGTACAACAATGAAAACACTGCAAACTCTCTGCCCCCTTCCATTAACTCTGCTTCCCTTGGCAAGATGCTGTATATTGTTTCTTTTTACCCATAATCAAATTATACAGCAGGAGTTGATCCTGAATGGATGTAGAAAACTTGATGTGGATGGAAGAAATCGAGTACAACCCTATCTACCCAAAAAGCATACCTCAGGCTCCAGACAGTATACAATAAGGCACTGACTGCCCTGCATTTAAAACAGTGTGAATTCTGTGTCATGCATAATTACAAGTCCTAAGAACTAGCCAACATCATTTTTCTATGCATTTCTTCACAACTGCCTCTGCCTTCCTATTTGCAAAGTCAAAGCATGAGTGCGTCATTATTTGTGCTCTCAATCTAGTCAGTTCTCTTGGACTTTCTTGAAATTCTCCATCATGTTTATAGGGGGATAAACTAGATTCCTCTAAATATTTCAAACATTTTGAATTTTGACTACTCAGTTCAAATTTTTATTCAGGAAAAAATTTTTAGAAATTGTATTTGTAAAAATTTGAAGCAACATTTAACAAATTATTTTGAACCAAAAAATGTAGTAAAACTGAGCAAATGCTTGCTCTTAACATGTATTCCAGAGGTAAACTACTTTTAACAATATTATTTTCAACACTTTTCACTAAAACTGTGTGAAGATATATATATAATTTTAATAGTGTGTTATGAAATAAATACATTGATACAATTTAATTTTGTCACCTTATTTAAAATTTTAGTACACAATGATGCAACTTGTTTATAATTGTTCAGTATGAGAAAAATTTTAGCAGAGAATTCTTTGATTATTTCATTTTTTTTTTTAAGTTTTTGGTTTTTGGGCCACACCCAGCGGTGCTCAGGGGTTACTCCTGGCTGTCTGCTCAGAAATAGCTCCTGGCAGGCACGGGGGACCATATGGGGCACCGGGATTCGAACCAACCACCTTTGGTCCTAAATAGGCTGCTTGCAAGGCAAACGCCACTATGCTATATCTCTGGGCCTGATAATTTCATTTTCTATTTGTAGTAATTTTGATTTAAAGTCTCATTTTTATCCCACTTCTGAAATTTTTATAATACTGTACCTATGTAATACTATTTTGAGTTTATTAGCTTACAATTATTTCTTACATGATTATTTAGCCTGTATTTTGATGTTAACTTTTTTTCATAAATCTGGTCTCTCTGGGACCTCTTTCACTGTATTTTCTGGAGGTTTTCAAGTGTCCACAATTTTGGAGTCCTGTCCAGATTTTCTCATACAGATTAGGACTCTTCCCTTATGAGTTTGTTGAAATATTCTTTTATGCTTTAAAGAAATTGTGAAAAACTATTAAAGCAATAAAGAAGAAATGCCTTCTGTTACACCGTGTGAATTTTTCTATTATTGGGAAATCCAGGTTGTCTGGAGGCGACAATAAATCACACTCTTGGAACATCATTTTAGGTGAACTGAAAGCGTTGAAAATGTGTCTCTGCTCACATAACCTCGCCACCTCCCATCTAGGATCTCTCGATAGTGTCAAAGTCTCTTATTCCAGGAGAAATGAAGAGGTAGCCAAGTAATAAAATCTGGGCATTACGCTATTTCTTTTCCTAGTTCTTGGAAATAATATCCAACTCACTTAGCTACCAGTGTGCTCAGGTATGTGAGGACATATATTTCAACAATAGGGAAATGAATCAGTAGCACTATGTACTATTTCTCTCTGCAGTGCTATGATGTTAAGCTTAGAAAATTCAAGATCACTTAGGATTTCAAAGTGATGATCATCTTTCATGGAGATAAATGATCCCCTTCCATTCAGGGCTGCATTTGATGAGTTGCAAGTGTTAGGTATCAATTACAGTGATAAGGGTTATCCATCAACATATATGGGATTCATCCTTCAGATGTGCCATTTGGCAAGACATGAACTGTTCAGATTTCTATTTTTAGATTATAGTAACATCTTAATGAATGTCTTTGTTTCCTTAAAATTAAGTCACAATGTCACATTGATATTGTCTATGGAGTAAGGGTTTCAGTAGGGGAGATGAACTTGCTTTTATTTTCTCTGCTTTAACTTCCCTTGGCAGGATATTCTATTAGAATTTACCTAGCAATTTAACCTAGAACCACCAAGAAAGGCATTTTCAATGTTTACAAATTTTGATTTGATTATGTGTATAGATGGAACATATATATGGAATACTTTTAAGTTGTTACCTATTAGTGAAGTAGCCCTTAAGATGTTATAGTTTAAAAAGAAAACACAATGTTTCTTATACAGTTCCAAAGTTTCAAAATATACATTTTTGATGTAATTTTTTGCTTTCTTTAAATATTAAATCTCAAATTAAAAGCCAGACATCTGGAGCCGGAGCAGTGGCACAAGCAGTAGGACATTTGCCTTGCATGAGGCTGACCCAGGATGGACCCACAGTTTGATTCCCCATTGTCTCATATGGTCTCTCAAGCCAGGAGCAATTTATGAGCATATAGCCAGAATTAACCCCTGATTGTCACCAGGTGTGGCCCAAAAAGAAAAAAATAAAATAAAAAGCAAACATCTTCATATTCAGTTTTGTCCTCCATTATTGAGCAAAGTCTTCTAAAAATTAAAATCTCTTGCTGGGTTTAACAACATATAAAATAACTTTTTCCCAAGTGTTTAGTAACAGGAAATATTTTATAATAAAAAATTATAACTTGTGGAGCTAGATAAAACCATAGCTTAGGGTAGCTAGTCACATTTGCAGTTTCATTTGGTTGAATTAGAAATCCTATGTATGTTTTCTGTTAGACTAGAATTATAAACTTACCCATTAATTTTGGTAAAATTAACAAATATTTCTGAATAGTAATTAATGTTTAAATAGTGTATAATATAATCAGTAGAATATTAAATTAGGTTAAAACCAATTCATTTATCTGCATGTTGTATTCAGAATATTTTAAATACAAAATGGACTTAGGATGACTTACAATAAAAGGCAACCATGGAACATAAACCTTTAGAAATAGAGCAAGGCAAATGCCCTACTGCTGCACCACTGCTCCAGCCCCATAAAGGACTGATACATTTTGAATAAAAACTAGTTTTATATAAAAAAAAAATGCGAACTTACAGTTGCTCTTACTAAAGAACAAGTTATTTGATCTTATAGTTAGAAGAAACAGGTGGTTTATCTCAATATTGAGTAAAGGTAAATTTTATGTCATTTATATTAAGTAACATTGATATCTATAGTTGTAATATTGACTTTCTACCAGAAAAATTTCTCTACCAAGAACTACTGAGATGTTGAACATCACTTGGAAAACCTTCAGTTTTGTGGGTTAAGGCCTAGGGCTTTGTAGAGTTAAATTCTGTCTGGAAGAAAATCTTTGTGTTATTATGAATATATAATTAACATCAGTTTATATGTAGAAGTATTAGAATTTGACACAGAAAAATAGAATAGATATTTTTTGGTAACAGATTTTGATCATCTTTGTTGCTGTATTCTTAAAAACAGAAAGAAATTGAATTGTCCTTTTGCTTCGCTAAATCTAAAACATCCAAGTTGTACAAAGAAAAAGCTATACACAGCTGATTATTTTAGATCCAATCTAGTGAAGCCATTTCCAAAGTGGGAAAGGATTAGGGTGACTATCCCTGACTAACTGACCAAAAATCCTCTCAGAATATGATTATCAGGCTTAATTTATAACTCAAATCCTAGTTTTTCAAAATCTCATTCTGTGAAAGGTCTAAGAAATTAAAGTAACTACAATAAATATCAATCATGTGTGAGATTGATAGATATTGACTAAAGGAAAGATTCGAAAATAGAATGCAAGCACTGAGAAGGAGTGACCAAATGTGTTTTTATTTATTTTACTAATCTGAAAACAACTCTGGAACTGTAGTAGAATTAAAAATAAAAAGTCACTTTTTATTTTTATGGAGGTTTTTTCAAAACAGACATAAAAGTCTCAAGTTTTTTTTTTACTTGAGTCACAAAATTAACATGTGAATGAAACTGGATATAACTACTACTCAGAAAATTTCCATATTTAATAAGCAATTCACTAATCATTATTTTTTAGAAGCATAGGATAAGTTCTTTTTCATAATATTTGGTAGGATTTACTTTGGAATAGACTATCTGACCTTTTTGTACCTGACTTTATAGTAGAGATGTAAACAAAGAATAATGATAAAATGCATTATCCAGTTTTGTATAAAATCTTAAGAGCCATTAGAAACTAATAAGAGGATCGTGCAAGGTTTGAAATACAGATGTGAGATAGAGGTACATTGAGAGTTCCAGAAACAAGGGTGCCTGCCCTTCCTTGTCTTGAAGGTCTGTAGAACTGGGGGTGCTTTTCTATCTCATGCCTAATATTTTGGGAATAAAGTAAGAGGTCTGGTATCAAATGCTTTTAAAATAGTACATTTATTCCAAGGAAGTTTCTTCACTTCTTTGGACTTAGATATGCAACAGATATCTGTTTTCAAACATGAAAAGGTTATAACTGAAATTTCACCTTTAAGTAAGAATATGTCACTCATTTATTTCATTTATTTTGAAGAGCTTTGGGTCTGATGAATATAACTAGAGTTTAAAAAGTGCTGTCAAAATTAATGAATCTACCTCTAAACAAAACAAGAAATCTGCTCATATCTTATGACTATTGTATACTCTTTTAAGCTTCTTGAAATATTGATAGTTTAATAACACCACGTTACTCATTTCTCCTTTCAAATTTTCTTCTACTAGTTATGATATTCAGATTGAAAACCTATAAGCCAGACATTCTCTTAAAAACCCTCCTTCGCATTAAAAAGAGTTAAAAAGAGTTAAGGTTCTTACCTTCTATGGAGCCAGCTCTTGTTTGGTTAGGCATCACAGATGCTATCCTGAGCACAATAAAGAGAAACCCTTGCTGGGTGTGCAATCCCAAAAATTAATCTCTCCCAATTTCCACATATCTTTGATTTAGTAAATCTCAGTTTCAATTTTTCCTTTAGACACTTATATATAGTTATTGAATGACTGACCATAAGTAGAGTTTCTATCTGTATATATATATATACACATATATTTGTGTATATATATTTAATTTAATAATGAGTAGTCTTGATAGAAAGTGGGAAAAATTATGGAAAACTAAATAGTTACACTATTTGTGTAAACAAAATAAATCCAACAGAGAAAAGCAGTAGAAACCAAAAATATTATCATTAGTCTATAAATATTGCTGACCTTTCACAGTTCCCACATTGGATTCCTTTCCAATTCTGAAATGAGAATACCTCTTTGACATTTGATTTGTTTCCAAAAGAGAAACTTGCAGACAATTTCTAGATTGTCTAGAGATAAATTGTCTGGATTTTGGTTATCCCAGAAAGAGGAAAATTAATTACTGAGCTTCCTCATCTAAGAGATTTTTGTTTTCACTATTAATTTCAATTGTAGTGGCTTGAACACTTGCTCAGGCAAACAAAATGTGATCATTAATACTTTTTAAATTCCTGGCATTTTATTTAGAAAGTAGATGATATCTTATATGGAAAATTATGGATGACAAATAATAACATGCTAGAATATAGTTTATGATTACTTCTCTAGAATCCAGTTTGGCAATATTGATCTGCCTGTATTTTCTTATATCCTTCTCCAACCTTGAAGTAATAATAGATTTAATTTTTTCTACTTGTAGAAAGATCTCACAAATCAGATTCCATCTGTGTGGTTAGTAGTCTGATTTAAATTGGTAAAGAGACTAATAAATTAGAGTAGGGCTAACTCTAAGCTAGAGGGTCATGAGAAACTGTAAAAGAGGTACTTCAATATAAGTGGAAAAAATTATGCTCTTTTGTCCTTGTGCTTGAATTTACCCCAGACTTAAAATTTAAAAATTATTTCCTATATTGTTTAGAGTTTAACTTTTTCTAAAATGATTTAATGACATGGATCAAAAATGAAAAAAACTATTAATTATTCTGGCAGTTTTTGTTTGTTTTATGAACTATGAGAAATTGAGAACATTTATGCCAAAATATTCTGTTTAGAAAAGTGGGAGCAAACATAATGTCTAGAATGCTGATTAAGTTACTAATCTCCCAAATCATGTACTCTTCAAAGATTTTGTTTCTAAAGAATGTTTAAGATGATTCTTAATTTTATTGTTATGGGACAAAAGAACATTAGAAGTCTAATCCCATTGCACTATCTAAGCATTTATTCAACAAGCAAACTTTATTGTGCCTTGGTGCTGATCAGAGTATTATGATATGAGCTAGAAAATCAAAAGTGAATATAGATTACTCTCTAAAAAAAGTATGTTCATGCCAAAATTCCAGGTAAAACCAGAATATTAATAGTTTGGATGTGGGTGTCTATTTTATTTTTTTTAATTTAATAATCTTCCCATGAACTCTGCTGAAACTCAGATGCCAGCACCCCTATCTGCCTGTCTTCTGTGCTGTACTCCATTTTCGGCCTGATTTCATCCTGTGTGTGGCTCATCTGCGGATGGCTCGACTTCCCTGGAACCTTCCCTGGAAGTGAGCTTACAAGCCCAGAAAGGGTGGAGCCAGAGGAGCACGGCCACTCCACTTCCCAGCCGTGCACATCATTTACCCAATGAATACAACCACAGCATGTAGAAAAACCCACAATACTAATGTGACAATGGGGAAACAACGCAGGCCAACGCCAGACATAGAGAATGACGATGGCAACTCTGATGACTTGAACATGACCAACCAACTAGTCAATCTCTCAGATAAGGAATTTAGAGTCGCAATATGGAAGATGTTCAAAGAACTCAAAGAAAGTATAGAAGAGAACACTAATAAGAATCAAGAGAATATGAAGATAGAAATCAGAAAACTCCAAACTGAAATTTCAGGTCAAATATCAGGTCTGAAAACCTCAGTAGATGAATTGAAGAAAAACATGGTTGAGCTTTCCCATGGGTTAATAGCAGCTGAGGATAGAATTAGTACACTGGAAGATGAGATGAATAACAATTCCATACAGCAGAAGAAATTGGAAAAAAGCCTTAAAGCAAATGATCAAACAATGGAAAAATTACTCAAAGAATGGGAACAGATGAAAATAGAAGTCTATAAGCTCAACAGAAACAACTTAAGAATCATTGGAGTCCCAGAGACCCAGGAAGAAAATCTCTAGAAAGAATCAAGGGTCAAAAACATCATTAAAGAGAAATTACCAGAGCTAAAGAATAAATGCAATCAAATCCTGCAAGCACAAAGAGTACCAACTAAAAGAGACCCCAGAAAAAACACCCCAAGACACATCCTAGTCACAATGATGGAATCCCACAGATAGAGACAAAATTCTGAAAGCAACAAGATCGAAAAGAGAAATTACATTCAAGGGAACATGAGAGATTTACTTGAGATTTACTGCAGACCTATCACCAGAAACACTCAAGGCCAGAAGGCAGTGGTGGAACATAGTGACAAAACTCAATGAAATAAATGCTTCGCCTAGAATACTGCACCCAGCAAAACTCACTTTCAGGTTTGAAGGAACAATACATGGTTTCACAGACAAATAACAGCTCAGAAACTTTACAGATTCAAAACCATTCTTAAAAGAAAAACTGAACGGCCTACTTTAAGACAAGACTGACCAACAGGCACACCAAACCTCGATATAAATGTGGCACTAACTCCCAGGACAATTCTTTCTCTCAAAGTCAATGGACTAAATGCACAAGTTAAGAGACACAGAGTGGCTAAATAGATCAAAAAACTCAATCCAACCTTCTGCTGCCTACAAGAAACGCAGCAGAATAGTCAGAACAAACTTAGACTCAAAATCAAAGGCCAGAGTAAAATCATCCAAGCAAACAATACTCATAAAAAAGCTGGAGTGGCCATACTAATATCAGATGATGCAAAGTTTATACTTAGGAAAGTTGTAAGGGACAAAGATGGACATTTTGTATTAATCAAGGGATATGTACAGCAGGAAGAAATCACTCTCCTAAACATATATGCACCAAATGAGGGGCCAGCAAAATATTTAATAAAATTGTTGACAAATCTGAAAAATAATATCAATAACAACACAATAATTGTGGGAAACCTAAACACGGCATTGTTAACAATTGACAGGTCAACAGACTGAAACCCAACAAGAATATACTAGACCTGAAAAGAGAAATGGAAGAAAGAGGCCTAGTAGATATATACAGGACACTCCACCCACAGAAGCCTGGATACACATTCTTCTCTAATGTACATGGGACATTCCCAGGTTAGACTACATGCTAGCACATAAAACATACCTCCATAATAACAAGAGGATAAAAATTTTTCAGGCTACCTTCGCTGAGCACAAGGCCCTGAAATTATAAATTATATGTAAACTACAAAGGGACGGACACACACACACACACACACACACACACACACACACACACACAAAACCCACTTCAATACCTGGAAGTTAAACAGCCTAATACTGAATAACCAGTGGGTCTGAGATGAAATCAAAGAGGAAATCAAAACCATCCTAAAAACAAAGGACAATGAAGACACAAACTATCAGAACCAATGGGACACAGCAAAAGCAGTACTGAGAGGAAAATTTATAGCTTTGCAAGCACACATCGGGAAAGAAGAAGGGGCATACCTGAATAGCTTAATGATGCAGCTCATAGAATTAGAAAGTACTCAACAAAAGGACCCAAAAATAGGGAGACAGAAGGAAATAACAAACCTGGAAGCAGAAACTAATGAAGTGGAAACCCGAAAAACAATCCAAAAGATTAACGAAAGCAGAAGTTGGTTCTTTGAAAAAATAAACAAGATTGATAGACCACTGGCAAATCTAACAAAGAAAGAGAGAGAGAGAGAAACTTGATAACTTGTATTAGGAATGAAAAAGGAGAGATCACTACTGATATGGTAGAGATCCAAAGGGTAATCAGAAACTAATTTGAGAAAGTCTATACCACTAAAAATGAAAACCTGGAAGAAATGGATAAATTTTTGGACTCTTATAATCTTCCATGATTGAATGAAGAGGATGTAGCATATCTAAACACACCCATCACTATTGAGGAAATTAAGACAGTAATCAAATGTCTGGCCAAAAACTAAAGTCCAGGCCCAGATGGATTTACTAATGAATTCTTTCAAACTTTTCAAGAGGAACTTCTACCAATCCTGTCAAGACTCTTTCATGAAATTGAAAAAACAGGAACACTTTCAAATAGCTTTCATGAAGCCAACATCATCTTGATACCTAAACCAGACAGAGATGCTACCAAAAAAGAAAATTACAGACCAATATCACTGATAAATACAGATGCAAAGATCCTCAACAAAATCCTGGCAAATAGGATTCAATGCCTCATTAAGAAGATCATCCACTATGATCAAGTAGGTTTCATCCCAGGAATGCAAGGCTGGTTTAACATCCGTAAATCTATCAACATAATACACAACATCAATAACAAGAAAAATAAAAACCACATGATCATATCAATAGATGCAGAGAAAGCATTTGATAAGGTCCAACACCTATTCTTGATCAAAACTCTCAGCAAGATGGGAATGGAAGGAACCTTTCTCAATATAGTTAAGGCCATCTACCACAAGCCAGTGGCAAATATTATCCTCAATGGAGAAAAACTAAAAGCCTTCCCTCTAAATTCTGGCACAAGACAAGGCTGTCCTCTCTCACCACTCCTATTCAACATAGCACTGGAAGTACTTGCTATAGCGATTAGGCAAGAAAAAGATATCAAGGGAATCCAGATAGGAAAGGAAGAAGTCAAGCTCTCACTGTTTACAGATGACATGATACTCTACTTAGAAAACCCTAAAGACTCTACCAAAAAGCTTCTAGAAACAATAGACTCATTTAGCAAGGTGGCAGACTACAAAATTAACACACAAAAATCAATGGCCTTTCTATACACCAATAGTAATAAGGAAGAAATGGACATTAAGAAAATAACCCCATTCCAAATAGTGCCACACAAACTCAAATATCTTGGAATCAACTTGACTAAAAATGTGAAGGACCTATACAAAGAAAACTATAAAACACTGCTCCAAGAAATAAGAGGACATGTGGAAATGGAAGCACATACCCTGCTCGTGGATTGGCAGGATTAACATCATTAAAATGGCAATACTCCCCAAAGCATTGTACATATTTAATGTCATCCCTCTAAAGCAGTGTTCCTCAAACTATGGCCCACGGGCCACATATTGTATTTGTATCTGTTTTGTTTCTTCATTGCAAAATAAGGCATATGCAGTGTGCATAAGAGTTCATTCATAAGTTTTGTTTTTACTATAGTCAGACCCTCCAATGGTTGAGGGACAGTGAACTGGTCCCCTGTTGAAAAAGTTTGTGGATCCCTGTTAAAGATACCTATGACATTCTTCAAAGAAGTGCATCAGGCACTTTTGAAATTCATATGGAACTATAAACACCCTAGAATAGCTAAAGCAATCATTGGGAAAAAGAATATGGGAGAAATTACTTTCCCCATCTTTAAACTGTACTACAAAGCAATAGTTATCAAAATAGCATGGTATTGGAATAAAGACAGGCCCTCAGATCAGTATTCAGGTTTGAATACTCAGAGAATGTTCCCCAGACATACAATCACCTAATTTTTGATAAAGGAGCAAGAAATCCTAAATGGAGCAAAGAAAGCCTCTTCAACAAGTGGTGTTGGCACAACTGGCTAGCCACTTGCAAATAATTGAACTTAGACCCCCAGCTAACATCATGTACAAAGGTTAAATACAAATGGATGAAAGACCTCGATATCAGACCCAAAACCATAAGATACATAGAACAACACGTAGGTAAAACACTCCAGGACATTGAAACTAAAGGCATCTTCAAAAAGGAAACTGCACTCTCCAAGCAAGTGAAAGCAGAGATAAACAGATGGGAATATATTAAGCTGAGAAGCTTCTGCACCTCAAAAGAAATAGCGCCCAGGATACAAGAGCCCCCCACTGAGTGGGAGAAACTATTCACCCAATACCTATCAGAAGAGGGGCTAATCTCCAAAATATACAAAGCACTGACAGAAATTTAGAAGAAAAAAATGTACTTTACATCAGAAAATGTGGAGAAGAAATGGACAGACACTTTGACAAAGAAGAAATACAAATGTCCAAAAGACACATGAAAAAATGCTCCACATCACTAATCATCAGGGAGATGCAAATCAAAAACAACTATGAGGTACCACCTCACACCCTAGAGATTGGCACACATCCCAAAAAATGAGAACAAGCAGTGTTGGCGGGTATGTGGAGAGAAAGGAACTCTTATTTACTGCTGCTGGGAATGCCGTCTAGTTCAACCTTTTTGGAAAGCGATATGGAGATTCCTCCAAAAACTGGAAATCGAGCTCCCATACGACCCAGCTATACCACTCCTAGGAATATACCTGAGGAACACAAAAATACAATACAAAATTCCCTTCCTTACACCTATATTCATTGCAGCACTAATTACTATAGCAAGACTCTGGATACAGCCAAGATACCCTTCAACAGATGAAGGGCTAAAGAAACTGTGGTACATAAACACAATGGAATATTATGCAGCTGTCAGGAGAGATGAAATCATGAAATTTTCCTATACATGGATGTACATGGAATCTATTATGCTGAGTGAAAAAAGTCAGAGAGAAAGAGAGAAAGACGCAGATGGTCTCACTCATCTATGGGTTTTAAGAAAAAATGAAAGACATTCTTGCAACTTTCAGACACGAAAGGAAAAGAGCTGGATGTTACAGCTCACCTCATGAAGCTCAACACAAACAGGGATGAGTTTAGTTAGAGAAATAACTACGTTTTGAACTATCCTAATAATGAGAATGTACGAGGGAAATAGAAAGCCTGTCTAGAGTACAGGCAGGGGTTGGGTGGGGAGGAGGGAGATTTGGGACATTGGGTGACGGGAATTTTGCACTGGTGATGGGTGGTTTTCTTTACATGACTGTAACCCAAACACAATCATGTATGTAATAAAGTTGTTTAGATAAAAAAAATAATCTTCCCATGTTGCTACAGTCTAGGGTTAGATGGAAAATGAAGAAAGGTAACTATGATTTACTACACAAACCATTCTTTCAATATGTAGTCAGATATTTTTAGGATGAATGATGAAAAGTTAAGAACCTCTTTTATTATTAATTCTTTGGCCATAATATAATACCTAGTTAGTAAAATAGAATGCAATATGTGTTGTCATTTTTTATTATGCTTAAATTCCATTTAAAGATATAATTAAATAGTTTAAATCATTGGAGATGGGCATTTTGATTCTAGTCTAATGTATGCATAATTTGAGAAAACTATTGCTGATTTTAAGTTCAAATTTAAAAGAAGTCACTACATTTTTATAGACTTTACATTAAGTGGAAATATATCTTAGGTCCTTGTTTATATGTTAATTATAATAGGACTTTTTAATGAATAGAAGTTTATGTTTGATATTAGAAGTTTTGATAGTAGCCTGTTATTGTTTTTTTTTTCATTTTTGAATTGGACCATTTTTTTCAATTATAAATTTTACAGCTTTCAACAGCT
Organism: Suncus etruscus; assembly: GCF_024139225.1. Classification (NCBI taxonomy): domain Eukaryota; kingdom Metazoa; phylum Chordata; class Mammalia; order Eulipotyphla; family Soricidae; genus Suncus; species Suncus etruscus. Next base: position 133,857,945 of record NC_064848.1, on the reverse strand, counting down.
CCAAATCCTGCATATATATAAATATATATCTATAAATAAATAAATAATAATAAATAAATAATATATATATAAATAAATATATAAATATATATCCTGCATATATATAAATATATATTTATATAAATATAAATAGCATTTATATTTTAAGGAATGAAGGAAATTCAATTCCTCTTACCATAGCCACTAAAACATAACGCATAAAGTTGAATCAATTGATATATCCCATTGTGTTCACTTTAGTAATTTTTGGTTTCATATGCTGAAAACATTTTTTTTTTTTTGGTTTTTGGGCCACACCCGGCAGTGCTCAGGGGTTACTCATGGCTCTCTGCTCAGAAACAGCTCCTGGCAGGCACGGGGGACCATATGGGACACCGGGATTCGAACCAACCACCTTTGGTCCTGGATCGGCTGCTTGCAAGGCAAACGCCGCTCTGCTATCTCTCCGGGCCCTGAAAACATTTTTTAATAAACGTAATTGAATCACCATGAGACACACAGTACGACGTTGTTCATGACTGCGTTTCAGTAATACAGTGTTTGAACATCCATCCCTTCACCAGTGCACTTTATTTCCCACCACCAATGTCTCCAGTTCCATGACACCTCCCTCCTTCTTCTTTCTTTTTTAACCTGTTAGGCAATGTAATTTGCAGTACTGTTAATGAATGGGTGCCATGCAAATCTTTTCATCACTCAATCCTCAGACAGAGTGATAGTTTACAACTACAATTTACAACTACTCATTGTCATAGTGGAGTGGCTCTCCTCATACTACAACCCCAACCCTACCCCCACACAACACACACTTTGTGACAAGCTTCCTATAAATCCTCTCTATTGTCTTTGGGTATTATTACCATACTATTTTTTTAATATATCCCAAAAGTAAGTGCTATCACTCTGTCTATCCCTCTGATTAATTTCACTCATCATAATACTTTATCCATTATGTGTAAGCAAATGAAAACATCATTTTAAATAGATCTTTTCTGAAGGTTTTTTTTTGTTTGTTTGTTTGTTTTTTTTGTTGTTTTTTTTTTTAGGAGGGAGGAGGCTCCCACCCAGTGGCACTCAGGAGTTGCTTATAGATCTGTACTAAAAATCATTCCTAGCAGACTTGGAGAACCATATGGGTGCCAGGTATTGAACTTGAGAGGGGAATGAACCAGGATTCACTACATGCAAGGCAAATGCCTACTTGCAGTGCAGTCATTTATGCCCCATCTTCTCTGAAGTATTAAAAATTTATTTTACTTTTTAAATGTAGATTAGTATGGGCTTGTTTATTTCTTCATCAGAAATTTACTTAAAATTGCTTTCTAAAAGGAAAGTTGAATTTATTTGGGCTTGTAAATACTAAAGAATATTGCACATATTACAGATACTTCAACAACTTAAAAATGTTATTTTATATAAGAAACATAATATTGGGTCTAGTATGTGGGAGAATTCAGAATACTAACTAGTTTCGGTTTTATATAATGCTGCCACTATCCATATCTCTTTATTTAGAAAGTAAATTCTTTGATCTCAAATAAATCCAAGTAAAAATATCACAAGTCAAGTTTTATGAGATTAATCTTGCATGATATCTAGGCCAAATTGTCCTTGTTCCTGTCCTGTTTTAACCTGAACAACAATAAATATTCCTTTATAAAGAGTGTCTATTTAAGAGAGACCAGTATTTGTCTAAAAGTTGAAAACCAGCAATGAATTTAAATGAGTTTAGGGACCTTTGTTTTAATTCCATAGTTTCTGACTCTTCTGAAGTTTTTGCTAGTCAGTGAATTTTGCTGCATATTTAGGAGAGTTGTCTGCTCATTAATTTAACATATACATGAACATATTCTCCATAACAATAGTAATTTATAATCTACTATGATTATCAAGAAAGAAACTGTGAAACTTGCTTGCTATGTGTGAAATTCTGAACAAGAATGGAAATTTCCAATAGGTTAGAAGTTTTCTCTAACTTATAAAAGTCAGCCAAATTAAAATATTACATTGACTAGTTTGGGCATTAATTTCTCACTTGATCCATTATAATTAGTTTACCATCTTATGTGATTTTTTTAAGTTATTAAATAACTATATAGAATATCTTTTGAAGTACTTTAAATGACTATCTTCTGTAGAAACATAAGAATTCACGTCGTGTGACATCTGGGCATTTGCCTGTTTAATTTAGATTTTTATTTCAAATAAGCAGAAGTTGTGTCTAGTTTGGTAGTTACCCTTTAGTTGTTATACATTTTATATATATACATGTATATTATATATTACATATATTTTTACATACTTATATATTCTGTGCAAAGTAAAATATTTTTCTTAGAAAGAAATTTAGAAAAATATGAGGAGAGACAAAGAGAAAAAGATACATATCTAAAAAAAAGCCTGAGCTTCTCAAGAGCTGAAAATAGCCTTAGTGTTTAAATTTTTTAAAAAACCCAGTTTTATTAGGATTGAAGAGATAGTACAAGAAATAAAGCAATTGTCTCTGTAAATAACCTAGATACCCTTCAACCGATGAATGGCTAAAGAAACTGTAGTACATCTACACAATGAAATATTATGCAGCCATCAGGAGAGATGAAGTCATATAATTTTCCTATACATGGATGGACACGAAAACTATTATGCTGAGTGAAACAAGTCAAAGGGAGAAAAAGACGCACAGAATAGTCTCACTTATCTATGGGTTTTAAGAAAAATAAAGACATTACTGTAATAAGGCCCAGAGACAATAGAGTTAAAGGTTGGAAGGGCCGGAAGGACCAGCTCACAATCTGAAGTTCACCACAAAGAGTGGTGAGTGCAGTTAAAGAAATAACTACATTGACAACTATCATAAAAATGTCAATGAGAAGTAGAATGCCTATCTCGAATACAGTCAGAGGGGATGATGGAGGGAGATGGGGGACATTGGTGATGAGAAAGCTGCACTGGTGAAGGAGGTTGTTCTCTTTATTACAGAAACCTAACTACAATCATGTTTGTAATCATGGTGCTTAAATAAAGATATTATTTAATTAAAAAAAAGGCACTTGTCTTTCATGTACCTGCAATCATGCTCTTATTTAAAATCCTTGAGCACACATGGTCACTTGAGCACCACAGAGAATCACTCCTTAGTACAAAGTTCAAAGCTCCAGAATTCCACCATGTGTGCCCACCCTACCAAATTAAATTAAACTCTTCTGTATTATTATACTATTTATATCTGATATTATATAAAATAACATATACAATGTGCTTAGTTGATTCACTAATATGTTAAGAATGGTTACCACCCAGCATTGCCTAATATTTCATTAAATTATTGAGGAGACATATCTCCTCCCTTTAGTTTGTTTATTTTAAAGATCTAGTTGTCTTCAGTGTGTAATTGTCTACTTTTTAATCTTTCTTTAGAAAGAAATTATTTGTTTTTAACAAGTCATTAAAATTCAGTGTAAGAGACTGCATTGTATAATCTTTTCTAACACTTACTCAGTGTTCAGCTGTAAAATTCCTCAGGCCTTTGTCCTTGAATTGGGTATCTAGGACAGAAGGAAAGTCAGTAAAAAAAAAAAAAAATCAATTGAGAGTATGTACAAATGTTACCTTATTTTCCAATATTTATTATAAAAAAGAAATATTCACATGCGGTGCAAAAGAATGGTCTCCATAGATTTTTTTTTCATCACACAAATAAAAAAAATAACCCTCCTACTTTATCACAAAAAAAAAAAAAGACTGAAATATATCAGAGTCTGGGGCTGATGTGATAACACAGAGGGTAGAGCATTTGCCTTGCACACAGCAAACCTGGGACCGACTCAGGTTTGATCCCTAGCATCCCATATGGTCCACTGAGTCTGAGTCTGCCAGGTGCGATTTCCGGGAGCAGAACCAGGAGTAACTCCTGGTGTGTGTGTTGCCCAAAAAACCAAACTCCCCACCAAAATTAGAGAAATACATCAGTATGTTCAGGTTCCAGATAATTTTGAAATACCAGCCACAATTAATAGGCTTTCTTCATTTTGCTTTTTCTGTAGGGATAAATCTATATATGTACATAAATGTATAGGATGGTACTATAATAGAGGAATGTACGAAAAATGTAAACATTTATTTGGGGAACTCCCAAACAGTGTTCAAGGGGGCCCAAAACTTCTGCCAACTCTTGGCCAACCTGCTTTGCTGTTTTAGGCCCTTAGATGTGTGCCACGCATGAGCCAAACTTTTAGTTTTAACTAATTTGGAATAATTTTTGTTTAAAGTTATGAGTTATGTGTGTTTGGGGGGATTGTGTTTTTTTTTTCTTTTTTGTAGAGGGGGTGGAAATGATCACCTGGGAATACTCAGAAATTATTACTCCATGCTCAGGGGTGACTACTAATGCTCCTCAGTCCCATACATACATATTTGGAGACAAAAATCAGCATCATCCACATACAAAGAAGCACCTTAACTTCTGTGTTCTCTCACTGGTCCTAAAAATATTAGAAATTTTAATAAGAATGTGCAGCATAAAGTTACTTCTAAGTATCCTGTTTAAAAATAATTTTTATTATCACTGACACATATCATCTCTTTCCTCTGATCACATTCCACCAGGTAATAATAATAATATGATAAATTTCTGGGTCAGAAGTGATGAACTTATTGTCTGAGTGGTTTCCTTTACTGATAAGAAGAGATCAGTTTCACTAGAACCTGATTCAAACCTTTATGCTTTTCTTCCTTCTTTATGGAACCAGGAATGCAGACAAGATACCCATAAATATAGCATTACTTTATTTTGATGAGGCAGAGAGTATGAGTACAGAAACTTGAAATGGAAGAACCTGAATAGCAATATTTTAAGAAGAAAAGCCTAAACTTATAACACCTTAGACAATATTTTATAAGTAACTCTCCACCTCCAAATTTCTATAATTCTATATGAAAAACAAATTTGCCTAAGAGATACAGGGTTTTTCCACCCTTGAAGTATATTGTCATGGGGTTAACTATAGACTCCTTTCAGGTTCATTTACTCTCCCCTTGGTGCTTTTGTGGTGTATGGAAGACTTCTGCTCCATCCTGGTGATAACATCAGACCTCTGTATCTAGAGGTCTCGGTATCTGCACGAGTCAAGGAGTTGAAATTATGATATGTCTTTCTTTGTGGATCTAGAAGTTCTGTTCCCTCAGTGTCATTTTAATCCGTCTTCTGTGTTTGGCGATCCTGGTCTTTGCGCTGATTCTAGGAAGGGGCCTGGGATAGCGTCTTCCTTTATGTTTTTAGAGGTCCTCTTCCATTGCAATAGTCTCAGACAGACCTCTGGATCTAGGGATCATAGTTGTTATGCAGGTCGTAGCTCACACCCTAGACTAGGGCTTTTTATTGGTCCCAAGATACATAAATCTGGCCATGGTTCTGTCAGCCAGTCATCTATAAATCACGATCTTGGCATTTGGATAGACCAAAGGGTGACAAGTCTTCTGATTTTGTCTTATCATTAGCTGGTGAGGTAGGATAACTTGCTGTTAGGTCAAGTTGTTCCCATTTTCCTCGTTGTCAGGGTATCATGTTAGGGCAGGCACTTGTTGGTGTCCGAGCACGATTAAGGATGTCCTGGTTGGGATTTGTTTCCTGTGGCTGTTGTAAAGAACTGTGTCAATTCTATGTCTGTGGTCCAAGGTTCAAGGCTGGACAGTTGGTGTATAATCACCTGGGGTCTAAGTTGGGTCCACGTGGCATATTTTCAAAGTGGGAGATACCCCTGTATTGTAAATAAGTATGAGTTCTTATCCCTAATAAATAAGAGCTCATTTTCATACGTAAGATTTCCCCTTTTTTTAGTGTGCCTTTACAGGGAGAAATGGTGCTACATTATTTTGCTGGTGCATTTGAGGGTGGAGAGAGAAGAAATCAAAAACAGGTCACACACCCCAAAAAATAAAGAAATAAAAAATATGTCATATTTTTATGACATATATATATATATATATATATATATGACAAGAAGAAAGATTTTTAAGAAATGAAGTAAAAATTAATTAAAGGAACAAGGTGATGCAAGAAAGTATCTTGCATTTGGGGGAAAAGCAGGTAAAGAGGTAGTGTAATGTGTAATACAGTTCTTATACTTATGATGGTAGTATAGGTTTCCCCATTGTCTTTTGAGATTTTCTTGTGGTGTGTGGGTTCCTGGTCGCCTTTTCTTTTTTTTTTTTTTTTGGTTTTTGGGCCACACCCGGTGACGCTCAGGGGTTACTCCTGGTTATGCGCTCAGAAGTCGCTCCTGGATCGAACCGCGGTCCGTCCTAGGCTAGCGCAGGCAAGGCAGGCACCTTACCTCCAGCGCCACCGCCCGGCCCCCGCTGGTCGCCTTTTCATCTCCCAATCTGACCTTGAGATTGGCAAAAGATTTGTAGCAGGGAGGACTTGAGAAGAGTTCATGCCTTGGGGGATACTTGTAGAGCTAAGTCCGGTTTCAAGTAACAGTCCACGTCAGGAAGGCTTGGTAAGGAGGACCTCGCAGCATGAGTCAGCAGGGGAGTTGGTTGCCTTTTCTTGTAGGGGGTGAGGTGTGGGTTTGACTGGTTGTCCCTTGGCTTTGGTGCTGGGTACGGGTTCGCTGGGGTAGGAGGTCATTCTTGAAGCCTAATGGAATAGGAACTGAGGTTGAAGAGTTTTAATGTGGGGAATCTGGATGGGATTGCGGGGTGAAGGGATAGTTGAATTTTCAAAGGGGTAAAAGGATTGCGGGGTGAAGGGATAGTTGAATTTTCAAAGGGGTAAAAGGGGGTGTGATTGGAAGATGCCTGGGAACCCACACACCACAAGAAAAATCCAAAAGACAACGGGAAAAACTGTACTTCCAACATAGGCATAAGACCTGTAATACACCACCTCTTTACCTGTTCTCCCCCAAATGTAAAGTAGTCTTTTGCACCAATTTGGTCCTTTAAAAACTTCGCTAACTCATTTTATTTCTTTTTTTTTTAATTAATTTATTTTTTTAAATGTTTGTCCTACATATACATTTGTGGGCACATACACTTTTATTTCCTTTTTTTTTTTAATCGTTTTTGGGTATGCGACCTATTTCTGTTACCCACTCTGTCCACCCCAAATACACCGACAATATAATGGAGCACCACTTCCCCATGCAAAGGCACACTAAATAAAGGGGAAATCTTATATACAAAAAAAAAAAGAGCTCTTATCTACTAGAGATAGGAACTCATAGATGTTTACAATACAGGGATATCTCCTACCTTGAAAATATGTCATGTGGAATCAACTTAGACCTCAGGTGATTAGATACCATTCATCCAGCCTTGAACCCTGAATCCCAGACATAGAAACGGCACAGCTCTTCACAACAGCTGCAAGAAACAAACTCCATCTGGGACAGCCTTAATACTGCAGGGTCAACAATAAGGGCCAGCTCTAACATGATATCCCGACAATGAGGAAAATGTGAACAACTTGACCTTAGAGCAGTTTAGCCTACCTTACCAGCTAACGACAAGACAAAACCAGAAGACATGGCACCCTTTGGTAGGTCCAAAAGCCAAGATCGTGATTTACAGATGACTGGCTGCTAGAACCACGACCAGACTGTATACATCTTGGGACCAATAAAAAAGCCCTAGTCTAGGGTTTGAGCTAAGACCTCCACAATAAGCATAATCCCCAGGTCCAAAGGTCTGGCAGAGACAATTGTAACAGAAAGGGGCTTCTGGAAGCACAAAGAAAGACGCTATCCTGGATGCCATCCTAGGTTCAATGCAAAGACCAAGATCACCAACCACAGAAGATGGATTAAAATGGCACTGAGGTAACAGAACCTCTAGATTCACAAAGACTGACTTCACCATAAGTCCCACCTCAGGATCTGTACAGATACTGAGACCTCTAAACACAGAGCTCTGATTGTATCACCCTGGACAGAGCAGAAGTCTTCCACACACCAAAACAAAACAAAACAACAACAACAACAAAAAAAAAAAAAACACCACCGGGAGAGTAATGATCCTGAGCAAAGACTAGAGCTGATCCCATGACATTATACTCCAAGGACGGAGAAACCCCATATTGCATAGGGCAAGTGAATTCCTTTTCGAATGACCCCAATATTTACTGTGCCAGGGCAGGAGGGAAAAAAACAAAAATACAAAAATCACAAAACCTTGGATATTTATATATATATATCTTACCTTCATTTATTATTGTTATTATTATTTTCATTTACCTAGCTATTTTGGTCGATTTCTCTGTTTGGATGTGATTATTGAAATTGTTGTCCCCAATTATTCTTATTTATTTTCTTTTTTTTTTCTCTCTTCCTTTCTCTTCTTTCGTTTTGTGCTACGCCATGTTTCTTATTTCAAGACCACGGCGTGTTTTGTTTGTTTGTTTGTTTTTGTTTGTTTTGTTTTTTAATCTGTTATTTGTGGTGCTTATCGATATAGCCGGAGTCCTCACTGGATATTTGACACTTCTTTTGGTACTGGTGGAGTGTTTCACCTTCTTTTTCTCATTCATTTCCCAAATCGATGATGAGAACCTCTAGAAGGATTCTGCCCATTTTCGGGGTATTAGACTCTTACACCAGTTTATTTATTTTCTCTTTTTCAGACAAAACCACACAACTTGAACTAGCTAGCCCTGCCCCCACTTAGAGGGGGAAACAAGGGAGGCATCAAGACCAAACTGATGCAAGACTACTAAGTAGTAGGTTAGATACAGAGGGGACCACATATTCTAGCCGCCCTGGGGGTGAGGGAAGAGGAAATGGGAGGTAGGACAAAAACGGATGGGTAGGGAGGACAATTTGGAGATGGGAATCCCCCCTGATTTTATGTAAATATGTACCTAAAATATTATTGTCAACAATATGTAAGCCACTATGATCAAAATAAAAATTATATTAAAAAAAAGGGGGAAAGTATATGGAAGGGGCAGGAAAGAAAAGAGAAAATAAATTAAAAAGAAAAGGAGAGAAAAAGAAAAAAGAAAAAGAAAAAAACAGTAGTGAGAAGAGTAGACAAATGAGCGAGGGAATGCTAATTTGTTTGAATGTGTTAGATGAGTAGGGCCTGTAGTATAAGTCTATAGGCCACAGTTGCTGCTTCGGTGGTCTGGGTGATCACGTGCTTCAAGTCCTAAATTAAGGTATTATCTTGAATGACCCCAATATTTACTGTGCATCTGCAGGAGGGGAAAAAAAAGCACAAGACAATTTTTTATTATTATTTACTTATCTATTTTTTGTTGATTTCATTGTTGTGGTTTGGCTATTTAAGTGGATGTCTCCATTTATATTTATTTATTTATTTTCTTTTCTTATGTGCTCTGCCACATTTTTTTATCTCAATACCATGGCTTTTATATGGTGCTTACCCTTGTTGTTTTGTTTTGTTTTGTTTTGTTTTGTTTTGTTTGTTTGTTTTTTGGAATGCTCACTGGATGTTTTATTTGACAGTTCTTTATGTACTGTTGTGGTGTTTCACCTTCTTTTTCCCCTTAGTCTCTCAAACCAAAGATGAAAGCCTCTAGAAGGACTCCGCCCATTTCCGGAGTATCTGATTCTTCTTTCTTTTTTTTCTCCAGGTTATTACTTTTCTCTTCTTCAAACAAAACCGCATCACTTGAACTATCTAGTCACGCCTCCCAATTGGTGGGGGTGGATAGGGAGGTACCAAGACCTAATAGGTGGAAGACTACTAAGTAGTAAGCTAGGCACAAAGGGGACCACTTATTCTAACAGCCCCAGGGGTATGGGAAGAGGATATGAGAAGAAGAAAGGGTACAGAGGTGGAGGGAGGACAATTTGGTGATAGAAATTCCCCTGATTTTATGTTAATATGTACCTAAAATATTATTGTCAACTATATGTAAGCCACTACAATTAAAATAAAAATTATAAAAAAAAAGAAAAACAAATTTGCAAAAGCAACCATTCTTTTTTTTTCCCCCTCCTCACTCCTCCCCCACAACCAAAAGCAACCATTCTTAATGATGACCCCAGTTCTCAGCTTTTCAGCTATCTGCTACTGTGCTCTTATGACAAGGCATAGTGCTGCTTTTACATGTTAATTAATTTAATCTTCACTGGAGTCATAAAGAAATCAACACTTCATTAGAGATAACATATTGGCAGGCACAGGATATAGATCCCTGTGTGTCTAATAGGTTTATTTAGTGAAAATGAAGCACAGGAAATGGTAACTTCATTGCTAGCAAGTGTCAGTGTTCTTAACTCGATGATGTCAGTTAAATCTCAAAATTTTATGACTTTGTAATTTCATGACTCGAGTCTTAAACTTTTACTTACATTTAAATTATGTGGCTGGAAATATTATCAAATGCATTTTTATCAGGTATTTTGCCCACTTAACTGGAGAGATTTTATAGGTGCTAAAGAGCTTGCCTTTTACGTGGATGGATTAGGATCAATGCCAGGCACCATGTATGGTCCTCTAAGAACCTCCAGAAGTAACCACTGAGCACAGTCAAGAGTAATCTTTGAGCACTGATAAGTGAATTCCCCCTAAAAAATATATTTTAAGGAGTTACCTAGCATGCACCCAATCCAAGTTCCATCTAAAGCACTATATGTGATCAAAGAACTATAAGCACTAAGATACTACTGAGTCGGGATTAAGCTCTGAGCATGAAGAAGCTCAAGATGAGACCAACGACACTAGACACTTCTCAAAGAAGATGCATTGATGGCCAACAGCATTAGACTCATTGTTATTTTTTAATCAGGAAAATAAGAGACTCAATGGCTCTGTCTTGATAGAATTCTGTAATACTAGTTTTCTAAATTATGGGTTAATAGAAATCTTTATCTACTATTACATTCTTTTTTTCTTTAATAATAACTTTTATTTTTACCAAAGTGGATTACATATCTTTCACAGTAATATTTTAGGTACATATTGATATTGGATCAGGGGAATTCCCACCACCAAAGTTGGCGAAAGATGAAGTCATGTGATGATGATTCTTTCCAACAAAATAGTATTTTAATGCCTGTTTGTTCTACAATAATAATGTGTAGTAATGTGTAATGAATATGCTTTAAGTATATTTTTTACCTAAATGGAATTCTTAGGGAAGGCACCTGGAGTCAGAGGAATAAATTTAAAAATGTTAAACCTTGAAGAAGTGGTGAAATGCAGTATTTAAGAGTTATAGAGTGAGAATATCTGGAGAACATGGAAAACAACAATAAACAAAAGGTATGAGTAATTTAGAAAATTGAGTAATTGAGAATTTTCTATTGCCTCTTTGCAAGCACAATTTTAAAATGGAAGGAAATTTCATGATTGGCTTTACTGTTGCAAAGATACTGCTACATATAGTTTTATACATCTTATAATTCACTGTCAGGACACTTTATCTAATGCATCCTCAGGAAGGAACAAAGTTTAATCACAGATTATAAAATGATATTCTAAATTTAAAAATCATATACATTTTAAAATCTTAATTTTAATTTTGTTAGAAAGATAGGGGCCGGAGAGATAGCATGGAGGTAAGGCATTTGCCTTTCGTGCAGGAGGTCATCGGTTCGAATCCCGGCGTCCCATATGGTCCCCTGTGCCTGCCAGGAACAATTTCTGAGCCTGGATCCAGGAATAATCCCTGAGCACTGCCGGGTGTGACCCAAAAACCACAAAAAAAAAAAAAAAAAAAAAAAGAAAGATATTGATAATGGTGCCAGAGAGATAGCATAGTGGTAGGACATTTACCTTGCACTCAGCCAACTCAGAATGGACCTTGGTTCGATTCCCAGCATTCCATACGGTATTCCGAGCCTGCCAGGAGCAATTTCTGAGCAAAGAGCCAGAGTAACCCCTGAGTGCCTCTGGGTGTGGCCCAAAGAAACAAACAAAAAAAGATATTGAGAGATTCACAAAGCAGTCAGATGTGTTTCATTTTGGCTTTTTTCAATAGCAGTGAGCCCAAAACCTTGGGCTACCACGTGAAGCCATTTTCAAATATGGCTGACACCCCTTATGGGGGCAGAAGGGCAACTGAAACAAGGGAGGTGGAAGCTTGCATCACCTCCAGCCCAGGCCCAGGCCCAGAACTAAAACTTTGTTACAATAAACAAAAACCTCGGCCTCCTCAAAAACTGATTAAAAGTCTAAATTGGAAACAGAGGAGAAAAATGATTGTATTGAAAGTGGACTGATTTTCTGAGAATAACCTTCGGCTTCAATTTGCATTTCGACTTTGGAAATTTCAGACTGAACTTTTAGTTTGAACTCAACATCCACACATGCCCTGCGGAAAAAAGCTGCAAACAAGTTGTGTTGCGGCAGCTTCCAAGATGCCGCCCTGAGGGGAGAAAAGGCAGCGGTGAAGCCCGTACAGCAGCTAAAAGGCGGCGAAAAAATCAGCCCAGAAGTGCGGCTCGGCTCTGCTCTGCTCTGGAAAAGCGGCAAGCCTGGAATCCACCCTCCAAATCACAAAGGTGAAATGGCGCTAGCGAACCGGCCTGCAGAAAGTTTACAGAAGCCACGTGGTGAGATCAGCGTGGGACAAACTAGCATCTGGACTTTAGGTGTAGGAACTAAGCGGGTAGTCATATATTTTATTCATAGTTGGTGATGGAATAAGTTTTAGTTAGTTAGTGGTTTAAAAAAAAGAAAAAGGGAGGTAATACAGCTTAGCCCAACTAAAAGATCTGATTTCTAACCGCCTGCATCTTTGTCTTCATTAAGTCATTTTCTTAGTAAGCCTACTAAGCAATTGAAATATACATCAGCGAGGTTTGGAGATGCCCCCCAAAGGGAAAAGCTGCTCCGGGAAAGCGGGGAAAGGGGGAGGAGCTTCTGGGAGTGACAGTGCTGACAAGAAGGCTCAGGGTCCCAAAGGTGGTGGCAATGCAGTAAAGGTCAGGCACATTCTGTGCGAAAAACATGGAAGAATCATGGAAGCCATGGAAAAGTTAAAGTCTGGAATGCGATTCAATGAAGTGGCCACACAGTATAGTGAAGATAAAGCCAGGCAAGGGGGTGACTTGGGTTGGATGACCAGAGGCTCTATGGTAGGACCATTTCAAGAAGCAGCATTTGCCTTGCCTGTGAGTGGTCTAGATAAACCTGTCTTTACAGACCCTCCAGTTAAGACTAAATTTGGTTATCATATTATTATGGTAGAAGGGAGAAAATAAAAGTGTATGAAAAGTTGAAAAAAAAAAGTCATTTTCTTTATAATTTAAATGTGTTTTGTTTTCTAGTTAATATTTTCAATTGCAAAATGTTTTACTGTGTGTATTTTAATGTACTTAGCCTGTTTTTAAAATGTATGTTATGCATTTATGCTGTAGTACTTGTGTGTAGGGAAGGTTAATAGGAACAGAAAGTTCCCCCAATATAGTTTAAAAGTATAGGAACATGAAAGTTCCGAAATAGTGCTTTGTAAAAAAAGCATTAAGAAAATTTTGTTACAGGTGTATAGTATATTTTGCAGAAATGTTATGTTTTTGAAAAGGGCTGGTATATTAATTTTCACTTTATTACATTGCTGCATGAAAATATTAACCCACCTTTGGCTAAAGGTGGAGTCAGAATTACAAAAGGGTCTTTATAATTCAGAAAGGGGGAAAATGTAACTCCACCCTGGATTTAGGTGTACCTATCTGAGACACACCCATTTCTGGGAGGGGTCTTGGCAACTGAATATTAGGTGTGATCTTACCTGCAAGACCCCGCCCATTCCTGGGAGGGGTCTTGGAATAGGTAGATAAACCCTTGAGCCAGGGGATTAGGGGGTCTGCCCTGTGGTGTTCTCGCTGGCTTTTGGGTCTCTGCCTCTTTTGGTCTTGGACCAGGATGGAGGTCAAAGGGAAGATGGCTGAAAGGAATTAAGATGCTGGGTAGCCTAGAATGGCTGAATGCTTAATTGGTTATGATATTGGCCACACATGTGGTGAATAGGGCATGAATAAAGCTGATGCTTCCTGATGCCTGTCTCTGGATGAGTCTAATTCCGCCATTCACCTGGGCCTGGGACCCGCCGGCTGGATGGGGGTTGCGGAGCCACGTGGCCTGGGATGCCATCCACCTCCATCCAGCCCCATCATTAATTATTTTTTTTTTTTTTTTTTTTTTTTTTTTTGGTTTTTTGGGCCACACCCATTAGATGCTCAGGGGTTACTCCTGGCTACACGCTCAGAAATTGCCCCTGGCTTGGGGGGACCATATGGGACACCGGGGGATCGAACCGTGGTCCTTTCCTTGGCTAGCGCTTGCAAGGCAGACACCCTACCTCCAGCGCCACCTCGCCGGCCCCCCCATCATTAATTATTTGATTCAACAAGATGAAGTTCCAGGAGTCAGTCAGCTTTATTTCAGTCCCTACCGCCATGTACACCTCCTCACATGGCCTCCATACTAAGCCTTTTCCTAGTAGTGACTTTTCCACTCCTACTGGGCTCTCTCGGCCTCTGTCTCTCTTTCAGCTGCTTTTTCTAGGCTTCTGAACTGGCTTCCAGGCTGACCAACTCCCTCTGGTGATATTCCTCCTGCTGCTTCCCTGATGATACCGAGTTGCTGATGCTGAATCCGATGGTGTATCTCTGATGATGATGGCTCTCTCTTCTGATACCTCTTCTTCACTTCTCTCTCTATCTCTCCTTCTTATCCGCTCTCTCTCTCCTCTGCAGACTTCTCTACCGGCCCATTCCAGGTGTGGGCAGTTCTGAATTCAGGTGGGATAGATGAGTTAGAGGAAGGGATACCCACATTGAGAGGCATCCGGAGAGAGAGAGAGACATCATCGCCAGAGATACAGCATCAGATTTAGCATCAGCAATTCAGCATCATCGAAGCAGCAGCAGTAGTAACATCACCAAATAGCCTGGAAGCCAGATAGAAAGTCTAGTAAAAGCAGCTGAAAGGGAGACAGAGGCCGAGAGAGCCCAGTAGGAGTGGAGAGGTAGCTGTTAGGAAAAGGCTCAGTATAGAGGCCATGAGGAGGTGTGCATGGCAGAAGTGATTGTGAAATAAAGCTGGCTGACTCCTGGAACTTCATCAGACTGCTTTGTGAATCTCTCTGCCCTTACCCTGCAACCTTCAGACCCACCAGGCCTTAGGGGCTGCGGGAGCTGGGTTGAGTCCAGTAAGGCCTCACCATCTCCCCACACCAACACTAGGACTCTTTAATTTTATTAAGACAACACACCACCACTCCGGCCCTACTTCCACAATAAGTTTTTTTAAATATTTCATCAACCTTAGTTGCAAATTGTCGAAGCTTAAAAAGTATAAACTAATAGGCTAGAGAGATAATTCAGCAAATAAGTTATTTACTTTGCAGGGTACCCTCTAGGATTCATGCCCTGGAAACCCACATTGTCCCCAAAACACTGCCAGGAGAAATTTCTGAACCGAGTCAGGAATAAACCCAAAGTACCACCATGTGTGGCCCCCAAAACAACAAAACCAAAAGTAAAACAAAACAAAAACAAAAATGAAAAAGAAATAAAGATAATGGGAAACCCTTGGAACAATAGCAAAGCAAGAAGGGATTTTGTCTTGAATATGGCTTACCCAGGGTTCGATTCTTGGTATCCCATATGGTCCCCTGAGCTTGCCAGGTGTAATTACTGAGCACAGAACCAGAAGTAACTTCCGAGTGCCACCGGATGTGGCCCAAAAGTAAAACAAAACAAGAAAGATAATGAAGCCACTGAAAAATAACCCAAAATGAGATTGAACTCTTTTGGGGGGAGAATGGGCTCACTGCGTTCTTCCCAAATGTAGCACTTTATCTGCTACATGTGTACTATATAAGAGACCATATGGAAAAGTGAGGATCAAACCTGGGACTCCTGCATGCAAACTTATGAACCATCTTCCAGGCCCTGAAATTCGACTCTTTATATAAGTAACTTCTTTTGCCCTTTAATGTTACTTTGTGTTACTTAGCACATCAAGATATTAAGTGGAGAATTACAACACTTTTGGTTTAATTTTTCTAGAGACTAAATTGGGATCTGCTTAAGTAACAAAGAATTAGTCTCCATTAAGTAAAGAGACTCAGAAGGGAACTCTATAACTGAATAATAGACTTTCTTCAAATCCTTGGTGGTAATACAAATCTAAGGATGGATCTAAGACTCTTAGAGGAGAGAACATTTGGAAGTTTAAAAGGCTCAATGGAGAATTTAGTTACACAGGAAAGGCAAACATTTGACATTAGGGTCATAATGAATAACAAGGACTTAATAAATTCATTTTCATTAAAACATCATATTTTTAAAGTAAAAAACTATATCCCAAAAAATTTTATCATATTTTCCCTGACATATGAAAAATATAAAATTAGGCCTGCATAAACTGTGATAATGTGTCTTCAAATATCAAGGTGAACAGCCAATAATGTAACTAAATGCTAGAGAAAAAAATCAATAGTACTCTCAGAACAATATAGAATGGAGAATCCCCTCAATATGTCATCCAGTATGACTAGAATATAATAAAGATCATTACGTCTGAAAAATACAATTATGAAACTGGATAAATAGAAAGAAAACATTCGATAATAATAGAGCCTCAGATCCATAGATTCAATATTGGATTATCACACATATTTAAAACTTTTCGAAAATATGTCAAAGTACAGAAAAAGGCAATGTTTATATTTATTAACTATGTAGAGAATTTAAACACAGAATCACAAACAGTGCATAATGCAGTCCATTCTAGAGATTAAAATCAAAATGTTAACTGAGAAAGAGACCTATGAGTAGAAAGAAAAAGGCATAAGAAACAGTTAAGTTTGGGGGCTGGAGTGGTGGTGCAGCAGTAGGATGTTTGCCTTGCATGCAACTGACCCAGGACTGACTACAGTTTGATCCGCCTGTGTTCCATATGGTCCCCCAAGCCAGGAGTGATTTCTGAGCACAGAGCCAGGAGTAACCCTTGGATGTCAATGGGTGTGGCCCAAAAACAAAACAAAAAAATAGTTCAGTTTTAAAACATAACAATAATTAAACATTATGAAGGACACAAAAGAATATGAAAGACAAAGTAACAGAAATTTAGAGATATTTGAAAGAATATTAAGTTCTCTAATGCACATATACTTTGAACTCCAAAAGAGAGATGAAAGAAAATATGAAAGGATATATTAAAAACGTAACTGCCTAAAAATTTAAATATGTGTAAATATCCATAATCTATAAGACTTTTAAAAATATGTTTCAGAGACTATATAGTAGACTTCATACACAAACAAATAACTTAAATGTATACATCACAATCATGTGAAGAAAAAAATTTATAAAGCTTGGTACAGTAGGGGCCAGAATGGTGACTCAAGCGGTAAGGCGTCTGCCTTGCCGGCGCTATCCTAGGACACACTGCAGTTCTATTCCCTGGCATCCCATATAGTTCCCCAAGCCAGGGGTGATTTCTGAGCACATAGCCAGGAGTAACTCCTTAGCATCACAGGGTGTGGCACAAAAACAAACAAACAAAAAAACAAAAAAACTTGGGAGAGTAGGTAGATGTTTGCCTTACATGTGGCTATTTCAGGTTCTATCCCAATATCTCAGAGCTCTAATATAAATGACTTCTGAACTCAGAGTCAGAAGTAAGCCTTGAGTAGGAAGAGGTGTGTCCACACCACCAAAATTCAAAGAATGAAGAAATCTTCAGCACAGCCTAAATTATGGAAAATTATGGAAATTAAAAGAATGAAGAAATCTTGAGCACAGCCTAAATTATGGAAAATATGTGTGTGTGTGGGTGGTATATACAGGGAAATAATATTTGATTTAACACCTAAAAAGAAAACTATGACCAGAAGTTAGTCAAAATCTTACAGTGTTGAAAGAAAATTCAGATTCAGTATTCTAGTATTAAAATAATATCTATTAAAAAGAAACGTACAACAATAATTGTGGTGTAGGAAAATTAAATATATAAAATAACATTTTGCTATTATTTTTGAACTATTATATATAAATTCAAGCTTACTAAAAATAAATAGAAGCTAATGATATGCCTCCAACAAAGATGCACTACAATAAATACTGAAGTATCTCTTTAGGTTTAAAGGGAAATGATGATTCAGGAACTCAATTCTTATGTTTGAATTGAAAGCACCAAAGTAGAAATAAAAATATTCAGGATTTTTTCTTAATGTCTTTAATGAACCATGCCTTTTATATCATGCATCTTTTATATTTTAAATGAGTAATTTTATTTAGTGAATATCAGATATGAGGAAAGAGATATAGAGAGAAGCAACAATACATTCCAAATTGTGCTGTGTATTTGACTGGAGAATGGATAACACCTCACCTGATCCAATATAAATGATATTATAAAGTGGTAGTAATCAAAACAGTGTGGTGTTTTGATAGGAAAAGGCTTATAAGTGAATGAAATTGATAGTCAAAAATAGATTCTCATATATATGTAACTTATAATAAAGGAACCATCATCATACAATAGAAAAAGAAAAATCTGCTTAAATGGTGATGTTATGTTGAGTAAAACATAACTCATTATAAAATAAAGATGTCTGTGAAACCTCAAACCAAGTAACACATTTGAGAAAACATGAGAAAACAGTCCAAAATATTTGCTTTGTAAATATGCTCAGGGACTTTACTTTTTTTTTTTTTTTTTAATTTTGGGCCTCATTCAGGCTATGCACTCAGAAATAGCTCCTAGCTTGGAAGACCATCTGGGATGCTGGGGGTTTGAACCTAGGGCTATCCTAGGTCAGCTGTGTGCAAGGCATATGCTCTACTGCTGTGCTATAGCTCCAGCCCTAGAACTTGACTCTCTGGAAATGGAAAACAAAAACAAAATAAACAAGTACAATAATTCCAAACTTAAAATCTTATGTATAGGGAAAAAAAATTATCGATATAGCAGGACCAGGTAGATGGCTCAAATAACTTGCATATAGGAGACCCATATTCAATTTCTGGCATGTTTTCCCTAAGTTCTACCAGAGGTGGCCTAAACACAAAAAACAAGTAACAATAAAAGAAACATTACATTAAAAAGAAATCATACTTGGGGCCGGGCGGTGGCGCTGGAGGTAAGGTGCCTGCCTTACCTGCGCTAGCCTAGGAGACGGACCGTGGTTCGATCCCCCGGCGTCCCATATGATCCCCCAAGCCAGGAGCGACTTCTGAGCGTATAGCCAGGAGTAACCCCTGAGCGTTACCGGGTATGGCCCAAAAAAAAAAAAAAAAAGAAATCATACTTAAACTGAACAATCACTTCTCAAAATAAGACATACAGATGACCAGTAGGCACCTAAAAAGTATTTTTATCTTTCATCAAAGTACAATTTGGTACAATTTAGTATTACCACATATTTATAAAACAGCCTATATAAAATGACCTTAAAACTAAAATTGTTGGTGAATATGGGAAGAAAACGAAACCCTTGCTATTTTTAGTGGCAAAATAAATTGGTATACATCTTTGAAAAACAGCAAACATATTGTTCAAAACTTTTAAATAGAACGAACATATGGTCTACCACTTAAACTACTAGGTATGTTTCTGAAGAACACAACATGAATCTGAAAAACATACACATTTCTATGTTCACTGTTGCACTATTTATAATAGCTCCTAGAACATAATCCAACTGTCAGCTAACAAATGAGTGGATAAATAAGATGTGGCATATGTACACAGTGAAATATGATTTAGATGAAACTTTTCTTATTTCATCAATAAAAATGGAACTGAAGGGCATCATGCTAAATACAATTAGACAGGAGGAATAAGATCCGGGATAATCTTACTCTCGTAAAACACACACACACACACACACACACACACAAACCCAAGATAATAAAGAATAGAATCTAATTAAAATAAACTCATATTCTCTGACCACAGTACTGAGGGCACCGAGGGAAAGCAGACAAAAGTCAGTGGGGGTTGGGGTGAAAGATTATTAGCACTGTGGAGTTAGGCATGGTATAATAATATTGTATTCCTAAAACATAAAAAAGCCCACTTTGGTGTATTTATAGGGCCAGAGAGATGAGGTTGGGCTGTTCCTGGCTCTTTACTCAGAATCACTCCTGGTGAGACTCAAAGGACCATAGAGGGTGCTAGAGGTCAAACACAAGTTGGCCAAGAGCGAGGGAGAAATCCTAACCACTGGTCTTAGACACTATACTTTAATGCAAATATTGAAAAGTTGTTTGTGATAAATGTTTATATAGGTTTGAAATAAATATTCACAATTGCATAGAAAAAGAATCATGCTGTTATCAGACTCTAGCATTTTAGATTTCTTAAGTTTAAATATTAAATAATTGTATAATTGTATTTAATAATATCACAGTTTATTTTATTTTAATAATATAATGATTTAATAATAGGACATTAAGTTTAAATAGACTTTTAACTTGATACATATAGTCATTAAATTATATTTATTTTAAGAAATCGTTTCAAAGGTATACCTAATCATCTATCTAAAAATAAAAAGCTAATTCATAATTAATCAACAAGGAGAAATACAGAGATCTGTGCATTTTGGTGTACAGAAATTTCTTTGTGGTACCTGCAGAGATATCACTGGTTCTTGTCTTGCACATGTCTGACCCAGGTTCCATCACCGACAACCCATGTGTTCCATCAAGTCCTATTGGGAGTGATCCTTGAGAGCAGAGTCAAGAATAAGACCCAAAGGCTACCGGGAATGGCAACTCTCCAAAAAAATTACTTTAACAAAATATTAACAAAATGGGTAAAATGCAATCCAGTGTGTCAGACTGAGAATGAAATTTAGGAACTTGTTTTATCTTCTTCCTCATACCCTTCACACATAAACACAAGTATGATGCTCTTCTGTGTTTGAAACTATGTAGAGAAATCTTACCCTAATTCTATGGTTGTGAAACACAAGGGCTCTCAGACAACTGTTTTATTCTTCATGCAGGCACTTCACTTAGCTTTAAGAGCAGCAGAAACCTGAGATTTGTCAGTTAACATAAACTGAGTCTAATGGTCTGCAAGAAGTACATTATCAAAATGCTAGCAGTTAGGAAAGTCTTAGAGAATTTAACAGCTTGCAATTTTCTCTTTTATTCGTACCTACTTGCAAACTTTTATCTTCCCTTAATTTTTCTGTATATTATGGGCATTTGATGGAAATTATCATAATCTGACACTTACATTTTTCTAGGAAAAGGAAACTTGCAAGAAAGTACCAATATTCTCTGACAGCTCACACATTAATGGCCTGAAAAGTTTGATGGTGAGTTTTTAAGGAGAAAAACATGCAGTTTGTACTCTATTTCTATAAAGTCAGGGCAGTGGGGGAAGATGAAGAATCTGTCAAAAATGTTGGGCAGTCCAGTGAGAGCTGTTGTACATCATGAAGTAAGATATGAAGGATTTGGTATAGAACTATAGAACTAACCTCTAGATGTCACCTTCACATTTTGAGACAAAGCACAAAAATGAAACTTCAAAAAATGTGCTAACTTGAAGTCAGAAAAAAAAATTATTGTGCTAATGCGAATTTGCAGGTTGTGGAGGTTACAAGTACAAATATCAAAAGGATTTCAATTGTTAGATATGGATTATAAATGCTTCTTTATTGTAATGTAAAGACAACCATTTTGGAAATATATTTTCATAATAGCTTTCAAGTGAAGAGATATGTTTCCATTATTCTGGGAATATACTCCAAAAACTCTTAATTCAATTTCTCTACATCTGGCTTTCTGGGTTTGTTTTTTTATCTACTGAATATTTATGTATTTAGACTCTTACATCATTGTGACATAACCTGTATATACATATCTCAATCTAATGAGATAGGTACTATTACATTATAGTGATTTTACCTGCATATACATATCTCAATCTAATGAGATAAGCACATAATTTGTGAGATGGAGTATACTGTGTAAGTGCTCTATAGAGGTAAAATCTGAGTACACAAGAAAAAGTATAAAATATATACTTATGTTGTTATTGAGTACCTTCTGAGAGACAGGTTTGGTAAAGTAAGAAAAAGAGTGATTAGGATGAGGAAAGTTATAGGGGTAGAAGATGGAACTCAAATATTCTTGGAAAGGAACCAGTGTATGCAAAAGTCTAGAGCTCAGAGAAGGAATGACAATTCAAATAAATTCTACTATCACTTAGAGTGAGGTAGAGCAAAGAAATTAGTAAGTAGGAGACAGAATGGCTGTGAAGAGAATATTGCAGTTCAGGAAAGAGGTCTTTCTAAAGAATTAGGACTTAACTAGCTTGTAAAATATTACAAATGACCTGAGTCCTCTAAGCCGTGCTTAATAGTTATCAGTGATCTAGATGAAGTGGCTATTGAAAATTAATTAACCTTTTGAGAGGAAGTACTAGTTATCTCCTACTCCATCCATGTGGCCACAAAAGAAAATGCCCAGAAGAGTTGAGACTGGTAAAGACATTCTTCAAGGATATTTCCATCCCCTCTACAAATCTAGGCAGCTGTCAGGCTGTGTCTGATTCCTACCTGAAATTCATGGCACAGAAACTAATCTCTATAACCTGAGATCTTGAGGAGGCAGAACCTCAGCCTGGGGTAAGAAATTGTTCTCTGCCAAAAGAGATTGTCTGTCCTTGCATTTGTCCAGATTCCCAGGTTACTAAATCATCATCTAGATACTCAGAAAAGAATTTCAAAAAAGGAGAGGAACAATAAAATAAAATATATTTACTTAGGCAATCTGAGAGGAAAAAATAAGAAACATTTTCAAAGGTAAATGAGAACATATACATCTCAAATAGAGAAACAATGATGTTGGTGAATTCTCAAGAGAGGGAATGAGCCCACCAAATTATGACCCTCCAAAATTATAAATGCAAACTGCATGACTTTGTAAAGTTTATTTTGTAGGTTTTTCCTAAGTTCCCCTATATAGGGCTTTCTATGAAGAAATAATCTGTTACAAAGATGTATTCACAGAAAAGAGTTGGGAATTTTTGATATTCATATTTTTATTGTAATCTTTATTCCTGCAGAAGACTTTCCTCTTGGGGTATTCAGTTGATTTTCTAGTATCTATGACCTTCTCAAATAGATTTCTGCACCTCAAGTTGCCTTCATACCTTGGGGCTATTCTATTTGAAGACAGTGATTTTTTTTTTTAATTCACTGTGCCAGGGCCTTCTTCCCTCACTATCTACAATGAAAGAAGGTGCCAAATCATGGAAATTATTCTTTTTTATAATTTCCTTCCTTCCTTCTTTTTCTTTCTTTCTTTTTTCTTCCTTCCTTCCTTCTTTCTTTCTTTCTTTCTTTCTTTCTTTCTTTCTTTCTTTCTTTCTTTCTTTCTTTCTTTCTTTCTTTCTTTCTTTCTTTCTTTCTTTCTTTCCTTCCTTCCTCTTTCTTTCTTTCCTTTCTTCTTTCCTCTTTCTTTCTCTTTCCTTTTTCTTTTTTCTTTCTTTCTTTCTTTCTTTCTTTCTTTCTTTCTTTCTTTCTTTCTTTCTTTCTTTCTTTCTTTCTTTCTTTCTTTCTTTCTTTCTTTCTTTCTTTCTTTCTTTCTTTCTTCTTTCTTTCTTTCTTTCTTTCTTTCTTTCTTTCTTTCTTTCTTTCTTTCTTTCTTTCTTTCTTTCTTTCTTTCTTTCTCTTTCTTTCTTTCTTTCTTTCTTCCTTTCTTTCTTTCTTTCTTTCTTTCTTTCTTTCTTTCTTTCTTTCTTTCTTTCTCTCTCTCTTTCTTTCTTTCTTTTCTCTTTCCTTCTTCTTCCTTCCTTTACTTCCTTCCTTTCTTCACTTCCTTCCTTCACTTTCTTCCTTCACTTCCTTTCTTACTTCCTTCACTTCCTTCCTTCCTTCCTTCACTTCCTTCCTTCCTTTCTTTCTTCCTTCACTTCCTTCCTTCCTTCCTTCCTTCCTTCCTTCCTTCCTTCCTTCCTTCCTTCCTTCCTTCCTTCCTTCCTTCCTTCCTTCCTTCCTTCCTTCCTTCCTTCCTTCCTTCCTTCCTTCCTTTCTTTCTTTCTTTCTTTCTTTCTTTTCTTTTCTTTCTTTGAATTACAAGTCTCTCACAGTTATAATTAAGGTACATATTGACACTGAATTAGGGCAATTCCCACCACCAGTGTTGACCTCCCTCCACCCTTATTTCAACATGCATCCCATACCTCTCCTCCCTTAGCCCTCTGAACAGCTAGAGTAACAGATTCCTTTTGTATATAGTTTATTTTCATTTGGGTCTCTTAAATAATGAAAATTCTATTAGAAAATTATAAATTTTAAAATTTATTCCAAAACAATTCACAGGTTATTTCAGGATTTTCATTAAGGAAATGGAATTGACAGGTGTTTTGTTGTTGTTGTTGTTGTTGTTGTTGCTTTTTAAGAAATAATCTCTACCAACAGACTAGAGAAAGGCCTGGAAGTAATTATATAAAGTCTACTAGAATTAGGAGGACTAGTGTGAATATTTTCAAGTAATCTCAGTGAATGGTCCTGATAACTTCAATGGGTAAAATAACAAGAAATTGAGAAAACAGTTATAGAATTCCAAAACATAAATTATAAAATTAAGAACTGAGAACTAAACTGTGTTGAGAATACCAACTAGAGATTCTTTGGAGGACTGAGACCACTGTAAAGTAAAACTTAATGTTTAAAGGTATTAACAGAGTGCGAGAGGTAGAAAGTTAGAATTAGTGAATATGGTAGAATATTAAATATTTCAAAGGCAGAGAAATGTAAGGGTCTGAAGAAGTCCAAGATGGAATCTGAGAATAGGTAATTTGAGACATGTAGAGGTCAAGATTAGTGGATATAGAAAGTCAAAAGAAAGTAGTTGTAGCATTAGGTAAGATTTGTATGTTTTCTAAAAAAAAAAAAATGAAGGTAATTGGCCTGGAGAGATAGGTGAGGTGTTTGTCTTGCATGTGACTGACCTGGGAGGGACCAGATTCGAATCCCGGGATCCCATATGACCCCCAGCCTATCAGGGGCAATTTCTGAGTGCAGAACCTGGGGTGATCCATGAGCACTGCCGGTGTGGCCCAAAAACCAATCAGTAAATAAAGTTAAAAAAAAAGTGAAGATAAGGAAAAAACATAATCATACTTTAATTTTTTAATGAGTAAGGAGTTACCAGGAAGCCAGTATATATATATATATATATCAGAAATAAGCAGGAATTGAGATCAGTATAAACCAAATTACAAAAAACAATTTATTTAGTTTTTAGTCAGAAAAAGAATGTTAAAAACAAATTATTTCCGCATTTGGATGTAAAAGAAGAACTTTAGAATATAATTTTGAGTTTCATGGCTGACTTAAATAAAGATCCAGTATATTTTGCAACTTCTTCCCCTCTCTAACAGAGACTCCAGATATTTATATAACTTTGGCAAGTAAGATAACTGCAGGAAAATTTGCATGTAAAGCACTTTAGGAAAAGACAAAGCATTTGCCTTTTTGACTTGTTCCTGGCAATTCCCAATATCTTAGGGAAACAAAGACCATAATTACTGTTTAAAGATCGCAGGCAGGAAATATTCCAGGTATGAATAAAGCAATCCATGACTTAAGAATTTAGCATTCATAAAAGATGTTAAGATTTCTGGGTTCAATGATTAAAAGTGGCTTATGTATCAGAAATCTTTCAGTAAGTTTTTTTTTTTTCCCTAAAAGCACATTTTGTAAGAGTTCATCTCTGCCTAAGTGTTTTCTTTCAAAACACAACAAAAAAATTTTTTTGGTGGGGCCAGAGCAGTGGTGTTTGACTTTTATACACTGCTGACCTAGGACTGACCTCGGTTCGATTCCCTGGTGTCCCATATGGTCCCCAAGCCCAGGAACGACTTCTGAGCACATAGCCAGGAGAAACCCTTGAGAGTCACTGGGTGTGGCCAAAAACCAATTTTTTTTCTTTTGATGACTGTTTTCTAACTTGACAGATTTCCCAACTGGGTACTGATGAATGCAAACATTGGTCTTCTTTCTAAAGATATATTCTTGCCCTCTTCTCTGAATCATTATAGCCTGATCCACCACTAGGTGAATCTGTTGAACTATAATTCTCATAATTTTGTATTCCAACCCCTTTTCCTATTTTACTACTTCAGCTCCTTGGAAATGTGTGTAGTCGTGTGTGTGTGTGTGTGTGTGTGTGTGTGTGTGTGTATGTGTGTAGGGGAGAGAATGATGATTTTGCTCATAGTTTGGCTTATAGGAATGATGACTGAATTCGCAAGCAAAAAATATATGAGTCATGTATTAAGTCATTCTCATGTAGACAAATATAATTAGGAAAGTATCCAGTGAACTTAGAAAGCAATTGATAGAATAAATGGCAATGATCAATAAAACTATCAAAAGTTTTTTAAGCTTAGTACTTTTGTGGAGTCAGAAAGAAAACATAACTGTAAATTGGTATTACAGTGAACCTTGGGTTCTTGCCCTCAGGTAGTCACAGTTGGAAATATTATGGTAATTTTACTTGGAATTTTTACTTAATTTTACTTGGAAATTTTACTTAATTTGAATAAAGGAAGGAAAAAGGAAGCATTGGAAGGTTAATGAAGCTGGTCAAGGAAAAATAGAAAATTTTCTCTTTGTATATTCTTTTAAGTATGGGATGGGTAATCAGTCTTCAATGGCATAAGATATGCAAGATAAAATATAAAAGGACTATAGAAAAGCAGGATGCTTCAAGGAATTATCTTCTGTATATCCCAGGTGGGTGTGGATCCTAGGTCTATTCTCAGGAATTTTCAGTGGGTCCACTATGTTCCTTCCATTATCACCCTACTTAGTTCCCTCTTGACCTGTTTATAATCGGACATAAAGAAATAAAAAAAATGGAAAGCAAAATAGTAGCTATTGCAACTATTTATATTCAGTCTTTTCATCAAAAGTTCATGCTAAAAAATGGGAAGAGAACCCATAAAATTTCTAGAATATAAGATCCTGAGAATATATCCTAGTATGTTATTTTTGCATTCTCTGTAGGAATTCTTGACATTTTATCACGATCTTTTTTATTTGAGGTGGATGGGAGGCATGTCAGGTAATCTATTTACAATTCATTATTTTAAATTTCTCCAACATGAGGGATAGCCAGCAGAAAGACAGTGAAAATGGCTAAAGGGTGAGAATAAGAACACTTGATAATAAGTGGGAATAAGAACACTTAAAGAAAGGAATAGAGATTAGGGAACTTTCTCTTTCACTCTGAGAATCTTCTCTTTCACCTTTCACCTTGAATAAGAACACTTTAAAAATGGAATAGATATTAGGGAACTTTTTCTTTGACCACCTCACTACTCCTGTGCAAAGACAGAATTTGATGTTTCTCACCCATTTGACCTGACAAAAGACAACCAAAAAGTGAAGAGCTGTGAGGCTATGGGTTATGGAGCCCCTGAAAAACTCCAGAGCATCATAGACACATCAGGATGATGATAATAAGAGAAAGAACTAAAGATACACCAAGGAACAAAACCAAACACTTCCTTTTCCCTATATAGTCCCTTGTTTCTTTTTCAGCTATGCAAATCTATATTATAAATATTTACATGGAATTTTTATCTTTAAAATTTGTCTCTTAGGGTCTGAAAAAACAGTACTAGAACTGGAAAGGCAGGTAGAACATGTCCCTTGCATCTAACCAATTTTTGGGTTCAGTCCCTGACACTCCAGACTTCCTCCAAGAGTGATAATACTGAGCAAGAGCCATAAGTAAACCATTAATACTGTTAAATGAAACCCCGAAACACAAAATAACGTAAAATGTGTCTTTCAAGTTTAGTATTGGGATTAAGGCAATTGCCTTGAATGCTGCAGACTCCGATTTGAATCCTGGCACTGTATATAGTGCCTGTAAATCATCTTTGAGTACAAAGTAAAGAGTAAACCCTGAGCAAGGCTGCCTGTGGTCTCACAACAAACAAAAGCCTCTTTATCCTTGTAGTTCTACTTTTTTTTTTTTTAGCTAAAGGCTGGATGAGATTAAGTTGGATGCAAATTCAAAATGTCTTTGAACAACAAAGGTTCTGGTAAATTCAACTAGAGCCTCAGGTCAAAAAATTTTAATGGTTCTAAATCCTCAGTGGAGGGATCAAGTTCTGGAGAGAAAAGTTTTTTTGTTTTCCTCTGCTAAAGAGCAGATCTATTTTCTCATTCATCTTTATTCAGAGGGTTTTACAAAGTGAACTCAAATGTAGTCAGACTTTTCTTCCTACAGTCAGGAAACTATTTTATCAATGTTAATGTCACTCTTCTCTCAAATGTTCTTGTTTCTGTTAGAGTTCAGAGTCGAAAGACAAGACCACACAATTGGAGTAAAACTGAATACTTTAATCCACCTGCCAATAGTCCCAAAACGAACCACTCAGGGTCATCTCTAGAAGGAGATGAACCCCAACCAAAGTCATGAAGAGGATTGTATAGGGAAGAGATATAGGGAGGTTCCAGCTTTCCGATGATCTTTAAAATGATTGGCTATTGTCTAGGGGTACCTTTCAATTGCTCCCTTGTGTTCTTTGTGTCCTTACCTGATAGACTACCTGGTCTGGCCAAGTAGCTTGGGGGCAGTGTTAATGGAAATAGGCTTAAGGAAACCTAGTTTACGGTTTGCACCATATGGTTCTTACAAAATGGCATCTTTCACTGTTCAGAACAGAAGCCTGCAATGTGGTCTTTACAAAATGGCTTCTCTCCTCACTCAGAACCTACAGTTTCTACATAAGATTTGAACTCTATTTTGCAATTATGTATCGTATCATTTAATTTTTGTTTGGGTGTCACAACTTAGGGGTCACTCCTAGTGCCGTTTTGGAGTGCCAGGGATTCAACCAGGGCAGATTGCATGCAAGGCGAGGAGCTTACCTCTTAGATTTTCTTCAAGCATTTACCTAGGTGTCTATTATATCTAGCTTGTTCTATTAGGAAGATCATTCAAAGTATGTAAAATGCAAGTCTGAGTTGGCAGGAGGAAGGACACTTTTGAGAAAGATAAGATAAAAGGACTTTTTCAGAGTGGATAGAGAATATTACTAAGAGAAATAGGAGCAGATGGTGTTACTGAGGGTAATACAGCCACAAAGCATAAGGCAAACATCTATCTAGACTTTAATGAGCATAGAGGTGTGATCAGAAAATGATATGTTCAGACAATAGTGGTAAAATGGAAGTTGACTTGTTTTAGGTAGTTTTTATTTGCCTCACAGGTAAAGCACATTTTATATGATCATTTAGATAATAATTGCTTCTCTACAGCAGTTAATTAGGAGGTCTATTTGACTAAAGTATATAAATGACAGAGTATCTTATTCAAAATTAAAAAAATGACCAACACAATTATAAAGGCAAATGAAAATTTTAAATCTTACATTTTAAAAAATATTTGTGAGGGCAAAAAATACAAAGACAAAAGATACTAGCATAAAAATTAAATTTTCATGGAAGGACGAGATTTCATCTTTACAGGAAAGAAGATAAAGTGAAAATGAAGGTTATAAAGCAAAAATGGAGGAAATTGACTATAATTATGGAAAATTGAAGGGCTAGTAATAACTTGAGCTAAAAAGAAAACAAAAATATAAATGTCAGAACATATGAAAAAATACACACCATGA
The DNA here is from genome assembly GCF_024139225.1 of Suncus etruscus. NCBI lineage: Eukaryota > Metazoa > Chordata > Mammalia > Eulipotyphla > Soricidae > Suncus > Suncus etruscus. The sequence goes on along the minus strand of NC_064848.1, from coordinate 133,828,350 downwards.
AAATGCTAAAAAAACTTAAAACAAACTAAAGGAAAATGTTAAGTAGAATAGAGGAGGAACAGAAAAAAGAAATAGTCATGGTACTTATCAGATAGACATCTTGAAAAAGAAAGCTTGACATTAAAATGTATGTATGTGTCTTTAGATGAATTGTAACAATGCTAATGCGTATCTTCCAAAAAAAGTGACTTTCAATCTTTGGGGAACTAATTACTCATCCACAGGGAGCCTAATTGTTTCTCTCAGTAATATGGAACAAAATAGGAGAGGATAATTTCCTGTGAATAGTGAAATAAACTTTCATGAATAATATATGCTTCAAAAGCTTTTCATTTTTTTAAAAGCATCTTCCTTATTATGTTGTTGCTGTTGTTATATTAGCCAGAATTTATATATACTTGATTGTGAAGCATGGAAGCAATCACACACTTTTGTTTCTTGCTCAAAGAACTCCAAATGGCATCGTAGCTAAGAGCATGTTCCATGCATGTGGGAGGAAACAGGGATCAAACTCATGATATCCTACTTACAATACATGCTCCTAACCACTGGGATATATATCTGGCTCCAGATTTACTTAGCTTTATATATTTCAACTTCATTCTTTTTCTTTTCTTCTTTTCTTCTTTTCTTCTTTTCTTTCTTTCTTTCTTTCTTTCTTTCTTTCTTTCTTTCTTTCTTTCTTTCTTTCTTTCTTTCTTTCTTTCTTTCTTTCTTTCTTTCTTTCTTTCTTTCTTTCTTTCTTTCTTTCTTTCTTTCTTTCTTTCTTTCTTTCTTTCTTTCTTTCTTTCTTTCTCTCTCTCTCTTTCTCTCTCTCTCTCTTTCTTTCTTTCTTTCTTTCTTTCTTTCTTTCTTTCTTTCTTTCTTTCTTTCTTTCTTTCTTTCTTTCTTTCTTTCTTTCTTTCTTTCTTTCTTTCTTTCTTTCTTTCTTTCTTTCTTTCTTTCTTTCTTTCTTTCTTTCTTCTTTCTTCTTTCTTTCTTTCTTTCTTTCTGTATCTTTCTTTCTATATTTCTTTCTATCTTTCTTTTTTTTTTTTTTTTTTTTTGTTTTTGGGCCATACCCAGTGACACTTATGGGTCACTCCTATCTATTTGCTCAGAAATCGCTCCTGGCATGGGAGACCATATGGGTTTTGGGTCAGCCTCGTGAAAGGCAAATGTCCTACTGCTGCACCATCACATTGACCCCTCAACTGCATTCTTAAATATTATTTAAACAAAATAATTTAAGGGCCCGAAGAGATAGCACAGCGGCGTTTGCCTTGCAAGCAGCCAATCCAGGACCAAAGGTGGTTGGTTCGAATCCCAGTGTCCCATATGGTCCCCCGTGCCTGCCAGGAGCTATTTCTGAGCAGACATCCAGGAGTAACCCCTGAGCAACGCCGGGTGTGGCCCAAAAACAAACAAACAAAAAATTTTAAATAATCTTTTAAGGGGGACCAGAAAGATTACAAGAGTGGGTAGGGCATTTGCCTTGAACATGGCCAACCTGGGTTTGAACTAGTGGATCCTCAAGCACCGCCATGAATGACCTCTGAGGACTGACCCGGGAGTAAACCCTGGGCACCAGCTAGGTGGTCCATAAAGAAAACAAAGAAAGAAAATTTTGAATAAAATACATTAAGGGAAAGTGTTCTGCTTTAAAAGATTTGGAAAAGAGGTATTAAGGATCCACTATGAGGGATGGTAGATATAGTATGGTAGCTTGATAGCTGGAACCACATGGTATCTGGGAATTGTTAGATGCAGAACTGCCACAGTGGCTCTGGTACTCCCCAGTACCTGAGCAGCACATCTTTAGGTCATTTGCATTTAACTGCAAGCTTGGATGAGAATCATGTGCTTGCTGGGGCGGGGGGAGGGAGAGGGGTTTACCTTTTTAGTTATTGTAGGTATATCATTTTTATTTGTTTTTGTGACACAGCTGATAGTTCTCAGGACTTACTCTTGGTACTATGCTCAGGGATTACTCCTAGGGAATCAGAAAATAATAGGTAGCTCTGGGGTTTGAACCTGAATCATCTATGTGCAAGACAAGCACTCTACATGCTGTAATATCTCTCCAGCCTCATAGAAACACATAGGTAAGCCTTTCATCCCTACTGCTTGCACAAATAGAGCCAAGAAGAAAGCAGAAATTACTTGTGATGAAGGGATTTCAGATTACAAGGTTTATGCAGCAGAACTGCCAGGATTGTGCATATGGTGATGCCAAAAATTTGAATTCGTGACCATTGCATTATTCCTCTGGGTTCAAAAGTTAAATATTATTGTGACTGGGAATCTGAAATATTTATGAACATAGAAAATTTATTCCATCTCAGAAGAATTACAGAAATATATTCCCTTTGAGTCTAAAACTATGTCTAAAAACTCTACTTACTAGAATGTAATTTGTAAGTAGACATTGTGATGAAAGCTGTCAGGAGAGATTTTCAGTATAGGAATATTTTCATACTAAAATTGAACATTTATATTTTATTTTCTATCTATTATTAGCAAGTGAAATTTAGAGATAGAGAAATAGTACATAGCTAATCACATTATATTTTACATGATTTGACCCAGATTGTAACCCAGAGCACCAACAAAAGTGATCACTGACCACAGTCAGAAATAAACCCAGAGCACACTGCGTATGACCCAATTATATCAGAAGATAAAGAAAAAGTAAAGAATTGGCTTAAAATTAATTAAAACATAGTTGATCTATAGCTAATGCAGATATTTCAGTGGTTTGTAGCATATTTTTGTATTAACAACTTTATTGGTAATATAGCAATTTTTACGAATATAACTGCATTAGAGGATAATGTCTTAAAGTTTAACATCTGGCATTCATATATTTGTCAAACCCATTTTAAATTATACATAAATATATTATTTCATGTTAACTAACCGTCACAATTTCATGTGTAACAATCACATATTTGAAATACATATACATTATAAACAGATTTCTATTAATCCCAAATGGTCATATGAATTAATTATTTTAAGAAAAACTGGCCTATGTGTAAATTATACATCTTGTTTATACATGCAGTTTTCAATAGATGTTTAATTATATATTTGTTTGTATGTTAAACTTGGCTTTTCAGATTCAGGGCTATAAATATTGGGATAAAATGAGTCAAACAACAGTGCAAACTTTGTGTTATTAAATTTAATTACTTGGGTGGGGATGGAAAATAGTCAGTCTAACCCTGCAAGAATTCTCAATGGCATTCCCTTTGGAAAGGCTCATGTGACACCTCTTACTTCCCACAGTGTTCTGGTCTAATTCTTCTGAAAATGTGATGTGAGAAACTAATCTAGTCAAGAAAATATCTCACAGATTTTAAGCAGTATCACCTACAAAAACATTATGAGATCTAATTTAGTCTTAGGTAGAACACTGCCAATTTGTAAGGGGTTTTCAAGATTCCAAATGGTTTTGGAGGACCGTTCAGTGTTCACTCAAAACTGAAAGGGAAGATTTCAACCCAGGAACTGCACTCAAATGCAGTGTATATTAATAATTGATAACTATGTTCTGATCATATTTTCATGGAGGATGAAGGTTATGAAATTGTGGCAGCCTTGATTCCTGGGTAAGTTTGCCAAAAATGGCTGTGGCTGAAACTCTAAATGCAGAGTTGGACTTTGGATTTTGAATCCTTTCCTTTACATAACTTTAAGAGTTCTAAAACTTAAGTAAGAATTCCTGATCTTTGAGCCTGGAGCCAGGAATAACCCCTGAGCACTGCCGGGTGTTACCCAAAAACCACAAAAAAAAAAAAAAAAAAAAAAAGAGGAGAAAAAAAGATAAGTATAAGTGGGGGCAACAACTTCAATAACCACACCAAAATAAAGAAATCAACCAAAAATAGATAGGTAAATAAAAATAATAATAATAGTACATGAAGATAAAAATAATATATGAAAAATAAACAATGTTTTGTGTTTCTTTTTCCCTCCTGCCCAGGCACAGTAAATATTGGGGTCATTCGAAAAGGGATTCACATGGCCTAAGAGATATGGGGTTTCTCTGCCCTTGGAGTATATTGTCATGGGATCAACTATAGACTCTGTTCATGATCCTTTACTCTCCCGGTGGTGCTTTTGTGGTGTTTGGAAGACTTCTGCTCCGTCCTGGGTGATACAGTCAGACCTCTGTATCTAGAGATCTCAGTATCTGCACAGTTACAGGGGTGGGACTTATGATGAAGTCAGTCTTTGTGGTTGTAGAAGTTCTGTTCCCTCGGTGTCATTGCTCCTGGCAGGCGTGAGGGACCATATGGGGCGCCGGGATTCGAACCGATGACCTCCTGCATGAAAGGCAAACGCCTTACCTCCATGCTATCTCTCTGGCCCCTTCTTTTCTCTCTTTATGTGCTCTGCCATGTTTCTTATCTCAAGACCATGGCGTTTTTGTTTGTTTGTTTGTTTTGTTTTGTTTTTGTGGTGCTTAGAGTTATTGTTGGAATCCTTAATAGATATTTGACACTTCTTTTTGTAGTAGTAGAGTGTTTCACCTTCTTTTTCTCCTTCGTCTCTCAAACCGATGACGAGAACCTCTAGAAGAATTCCGCTTATTTTCGGCGTATTAGACTTTTACCCCAGTTTATTACTTTTCTCCTCTTCAAACAAAACCACATAACTTGAACTACCTAGCCCTGCCTCACAATTAGAGGGGGAAATAAGGGAGGCATCAGGACCAAACAGGTGCAAGACTACTAAGTAATAGGATAGGTACAGAGGGGACCACATATTCTAGCAGCTCTGGGGGTGAGGGAAGAGGATATGGGAGGTAGAACAAAAATGGAGGAGTAGGGAGGACAAACCGGTGATGGGAATCCCCCCTGATTTTATGTAAATATGTACCTAAAATATTATTGTCAACAATATGTAAGCCACTATGATCAAAATAAAAATTATGTTAAAAAATGGAAATTTAGTTAAAAAAAAAAAAAGAATTCCTGATCTTTGAACTTCCTTCTGTCTACTTTAAAGAATAGTTTCAGCTACATATTTTGGGAAATACACATTTCCAATGTCAAAGACTTTTGCTATTCATTGTATTCTTTTTAAATTTACACTATGCTTGTCATGAGTTTTAGTTCCTCAATCAAAGCATAACCAACAACATAGAAACAGTGTTGTTGTTGGGTTTTACCCTTCGGGAATGCAGGAAAATCCTCAATTACCACAAATTGAGTGGTATCACAGGCAAGATTCCCACATTTGGGGAAATCTTAATGGTCAGCATGTCTAAAGTGCAGTGGATAAGCCTCACTCTGGTTAAAACTTTCATAATCATGGAATTATTCCTGCCAAGTAAGTATGAAACAGTGTATTTTAACTAATAAAAAGATTGAGTTTGTTAATCACCAGCCTTAAGACTTCCTAATCTTAAAACTAAAAGGCTGGCAATTTTTTTAACTTTTGATTTTGGGGCCATACCTGGTGACACTCAGGGGTTACTCTGGCTATGTGCTCAGAAATCACTCCTGGCTTGGGCAACCTTGTGGGATGCTGGGGGATCGAACTGCAGTCCATCCTAAGTCAGCTGCATGCAAGACAAACACACTATTATTGGCCATTGCTCAGGTCCCTATATTCCTTAAAAGAAATGTTTCCTCCTATAACCTTAATGGTTTTGGATTCGTTTTATGTGATTACACATCATAAACCATAAAATAGACTCTAGATCTTCATTTATCAATTCCAGTCATTCATATATATATACATATATTAAATATATAATTGATTGTATATTAATATGTATATAATTTCTTTATTTAAACACTGTGGTTGTAAACATGTCTGTAATTGGGGTAATGCACACCCCCCCACTATTGCAACTTACCCACCATCATTGTCCTCCATTTTCTTCCTGTATATGCCTTTGCTTTCAGCAAGCCAATAACTATTTTGATCTGTAACTGTGAGAGGATACATGAAATCTTTTGTATTATTATATTTTCCTCAGAAATAAAAACATCATCTGAAAATATAAGATTTTTTGTTGAAATTTAACACATTTCCAGAGTTTGCTAACGGTCATAAAATAATTGAGGGAAGCATATGTATTTGAACAAAAAAGTAAGAGAAATGAATTCCAAATAATAACATTGCAAATTGACACCTAGTTGTTCTTCAACTAAGATCTTTTGCTAAGGAGACAATTGGGACCCTAGAGGAAAAACAGTAGAGTGAAAAGACACCTGGGTCCTAACTCTACCGCTAATGAGCTACATTACAACAATGTTTATTTCTGACACTGGTCTCAGGCTAGAGAATAGTCAGATGCAGTCAAAGTGTAATGCAGATAAGAAAGAAAGCCACCAAGGAGTTAAATTTAATTCACACATGTTCATGATTGAAAAAGTGAAAGCATACATTACTTCAGTTTTATCTACAATTATAAAGAAGCAAAAACCTATATGATAAATATATACAATTATACATCAATATGCAGATTTAGAAAATGTGATGAAAAAGAATGTGAAGGATTAGGAAAAAAAGCAGAATAACAGTTTGTTAATAATAATAATTCTTTTTCTTTTTTCTTTCTTTTTTTTTTTTTCTTTGTGACAAAAGCTGCTTTTAAATTTCTTGAGTTAAAAGGAAACAAAGAAATAGGCCAGAGCAATATAGCACATGGGATAAGGTGTTTTCCTTGCATGTATCCAACGTGGGTTGGATTCTATGCATTCTATATATGGTTGCCCAAGCTAGCCAGGAGTAATTTCTGAGTGAAGAGTCAGGTGCGCAACCAGGTGTGGTCCCCTCAAACAAAAACAAACAAAATAAACAAAAATACAAAAACAGACATAAAATTGTTTCTGTCCTGTAAAAAGTTTTACTTCCTTTTCAAATTAAACAAATTTCTTTGACTCATTTAAGTGGAAAAATAAGGATATGATTTTCTAAAAATGAATAAGTAAAATTTACTAAGCATTTATATTTATTATTATTAACATTATTATTATATTTTAGGTAACTTGATTACAAAGGGATAGTATTTATGGTTTACATCTACATAGTAACTATAGCTCAGAACCATTAACTAAGTACTTTTTCCAGATCTTTTCACATTCAACATCTTGAAACTTTGTCTACAGTCTGCCTATTTATGCTCAACTGACCCATTTATTTTCTGAGTTCAATATGTGTCTGTCTTCATCCATTCACACGCTTCCCTTATCACACACATCTCCTGCCTAAACCTATTCAGTTCTCTCTTTCTCATGTCCCTAGATCCACTCATCACCTCTGTAAATTTCTATAGCTGCTGATTGATTTCTCCCTCTGCCTTTGTATTTCATTTTAACTATTCACTCCATCACCCTTTTAACCCCTTCTTTCTTTTTCAATGAAAGCACTATAACAAGGAATAAAATTATGTCTGTGCTTTTTTGAAAATAAAAGAGACTCCAGTAAGTAAAGGATGTGAGTGGTTGTGGGTGTATATGTGAGTGTTTACGTAATATGTACAGAGTGCACATATATAAGCCAACTGACCATTGAGTTAGTTCCGGTCAGATTTTTATTGAAAGTTACTTTTCCAAAAAATTTCCCTAGTCATTTAATCTAAAAAATTTTATCCTATTTTTCAATTTTGGTTAATAGTAGCCACTATTTTGAAAATATCTTATATGTATAATGGTTTCCTTATTATTATTTATCTACTGATGTAAAAATAAATATTTTAAAATAAATATTCAAATATAAATATTGAACATGTAAACATTAAATAGATCAATATTTAAAAATAAACATATTCATTTGTTTACTGACCTTTTACTAGAGTGGAAGGAGTATGTTAATCTTAATACCTCTCATATATATCAGCTTTATATCATTCCATAAATCAAGTCTTTTTTTTTGCTCCAGTTAAGTAATGAAATGATTCAGGTCAAAAGGTACTTTGAAAATTTTGAATTATTTATTACATGACTTTTCTATGACTAAACAGGCCTTATATGAGTGACTTAAAATATTGATTTGCCACATCTATGTAGCTTATAGTTTGAGGGTAAATATAAACATATACTTATTTTCATGTACGAGTGATAATAGTCTAAATCCTTTCCACACAGTTGGACAATTATGAAGCTGATTTTATTTTCTCTTCAGAATGTGTAGATTGTACCTGTACCAACAACCTTCCAGTTCTAACAAATACCTCCACAATGTCCCTGGTTAATAAGTACACTGATATCTTTGCTTGCAAATTTCAGTGAGTTACTGTAATACTCAGAACTACACTATTTTCATTTTTTAAATGACTGCAACAATATCTACATTGTCACAATGAAAAGGTAATGATGTGGATAACAAAGATAGAAGGTTTCATCTGCAAACAACTAAGGTCATTATGGACTTTACTCATATGTAAAAACAACAGTTTCCTTAAGAAAAGCTTTGGGGGGCCGGAGAGATAGCATGGAGGTAAGGCGTTTGCCTTTCATGCAGGAGGTCATCGGTTCGAATCCCGGCGCCCCATATGGTCCCCTGTGCCTGCCAGGAGCAATTTCTGAGCCTGGAGCCAGGAATAACCCCTGAGCACTGCCAGGTGTGACCCAAAAACCAAAAAAAAAAAAAAAAAAAAGAAAAGCTTTGGGACAGAGTAGATGTCAACTTGAGATCACTACACAAAACACATAAGAAAGTGGAAGTTGATTTTTGGATGGTTTCATTCATATGTGGAATATGAATTACTAAAGCAATGAACTGACAAGGAATATCAGGAATATCAAAGAAGCTCAATGCAACCTCTGGTGAATCCCAGAGGGTAATGGAAATGTGGATTAGCAATAATCACTGGGATCTTTTTGGGTGGAAGTTGGATACTAGAGCTCTGATAGTAAAATTATTAACAATTACATATATTATATGTGTATGCTAAAATTCAGTAATATTTAAACTGGTAAAGTAAAAATAGTAAAATAAAAAATAAATAAAAATTAAATATGAATACAAAATTTGGGTTTCATATGTACTGGTTTCATGCTAAAACACACAAAAAAATTCAGAAACACACAAAAAAGTCAGAAACATGTGCTTCTTCAATTCTGTCAGTATTCATATTCCATCATAATTTTCATGGGATTTCCCAACTTTAGGTCAACTTGCCTGAATAATGTAAACCACATCACTTGGAAGAAACTTGCTTTGTTGTTTTCCAAAGTTTTCTTTATGCCTCAATCTTGGTGTCATATAGGCTGTTCTGGGACTGCGCTACATGCCTGTTCTTTTAGTAGGTGCAAATAAATAGTATAAACAACATTAACACCTTACTGAGAGTTTGCCTGGCAGTGGAATGATGTGAGTTGTATTACCCACTATCAAGCTTTAGGAGGCCTGGGCATCAAGTTCTATGAGGTTTTGTCCTACAAATAATTATCATCCTATGATTAAAATGAAAATATTTAAAGCACATAGGACATAAAAGGAACCCAATCAACTTAGAGCTGGAATTATGTAATCTTAATATTATTGATATTATTAATGAATTATTATATTGAAAAAGACAATATTCTCTGAGCTGGGTTCCTTTTGTTACTAAGTATTATTACTTACAATGGAGAGTTTTTACTGTAATTATTGCAATTTATTGTACTATAATAAGAGAGCTTTATATTTAATCCTTATGCATTTATTATACTTTAAATTCCTCACATAAAGAACAATTTGAACTAGACAGGCAGGATACCTGTCTTGCATATGGTCAGCCCTAGTATGATCCCAAGTACTGTATATATCACCTTAAACACTACCCGGATTTCAGAGCCAGTAGTTCTCCAAGCACTACCACATACAAACCCAAATTCTTCCTTCTAAATAGAGAACATTTTGCACTTTAATGTAACCAATATTAGTTATCCTATAATATTTTATACAGCATTTTTCTTTGAAATAACTACATATGTTCAAATATTATTACCAATGCATTTATGTGGTTTTAGAGGAAATGCTAATTTTACTAAAGAAGTATTAGTGATATTTTTTGCAAGGGGGCACATGTAACTGTACTTGGGAACTATTCTTGGTTTTATGCTCAGAGATAAACCTTGGCAATGCTCAGGAGAACCACGCATATTTCTGGCACCCCAGTCAAAATTCAGGTTGACTGATCTCAACTGAAGAACCTTATTATGTCAACGTTACAGTGTTCACTATTATATCATATATATTCCGAGACCAGTTATCGGCATTACATGAAAGCATGCAAAATTCATGATTTCATTTTCTGTGCAATGTTTTAATATTATCCTATTGTGGGGGTCACACCTGGTGATGTTCAGGGTTACTCCTGGCTATGCATTCAGAAATTGCTCCTAGCTTGGGGGACAATATGGGACACCGAGGATCAACCCAAAGTCCATCTCAGCATGCAAGGCAAACAACATACCGCTATGGTATTGCTCTGGTCACTAATATTTTTATGTGATTTTATATTGTTTTCCACACTCTACATATAAAATTACTTTGTATCTAACCCCAGTCAGAAAAACCTGTTAACAAAATTATCTGTTAGTAAAGTGGAGAAGTGATTGAAACATAGAAAATAAAAGCAACCCTGATCATGTCCTGGCCCTCAAATAACAGACCATTTCCCTATTTGGGAGACACACTCATGTATGTACTAACACATGAACAATACCACATGGAGAAACCCACACATAGTGAACTAATCAATTGATTTTATATATTCAGAGAGAGGACAAACTTTTGCCTTGCAATAAGGTCCTATACAATATAGCTGTCTTTCTTCAGCTCCATTCCATACCACCCTCCTTGGCACTATTTTAGAGATATGATGACCTCCTTTTTTTTTGGTTTCTGGGTCACACCCGGCAGCACTCAGGGGTTACTCCTGGCTCTACGCTCAGAAATCGCTCCTGGCAGGCTCGGGGACCATATGGAATGCCGGGATTTGAACCACCGACCTTCTGCATGCAAGGCAAACACCTTATTTCCATGCTATCTCTCCGGCCTGATCTTCCTTTTTGTCTTTCAACTGATCACAGTTTCTCCTTTCATTGTGCTTTATAATATAGATAATCATTTTGCTTAACATATCTTTTCTTTTCTTTTAAAAGCAGTTAACATCTTAGTCTAAGGAGAGACACCGATACAAGAATGCTTATTATATGTAGAATACAATGAAAATAGTAATAAAGTAAGAAAACGGCAAGAAGCAACAAAATATAAGAATTGGTCTGTACTAAGCATATTAAAGAGGATTAGAGTGAATGAGGTTTGGGCACTGAGATAATGTTGGATAGAAACAAACAATCTGATGAAGGTGCAGTGTTGGAAAGCTGCATTCTTGAAACCCTACCTTTAGCATTATTGTAAATAGTGAACCTAAAATAAGATTATATATGTGTATCTCTGTTTACATAAATGTAGTTGATTTCTAAGAATTATTGTTTAGGGAGGTGGAAGTGAATTTTGGGCCACACTGCTGGTACTCAGGAACTATTCTTTTCTGTTCAGTAGGGTTCTGGTAATGCTAGGGGACCATATGGTATGGTGATCAAGCCTGATCAGATTCATGCAGAGTAAGTGTTTCATACTATTTTCTGAGAACGCTTAAGAATTATTTTAGCAAAAAAAATGATAACCACTTTAGATATTTTTATATTATAATATCAATAATATTTGACTTTTGACTTTCTGCATTAGAAATGCTATATTGTACAGTTATAAATTCTAAACATCATTTAATTCACCATCAAATTATTCTCCACCATCCTTTCACATTTGCTGTGTCAAGACTTAATTATAAACCTGTTTTGGCATCTTTATCCCTGTTGATTAGGGAGAAAAACATTTTTTGTTGTTGTTTCATGTTATAATTGCATTCTACCAGTGTCCAGCATTGTAACTCTATGCATAGATTTAAAAGTATCTGGAGAAAAAAAATAAATAATGTTCTAGTAGCATGAAAAGCATAGAACACTGACAAAATTTTAAGCTAAGGTATTTGTGCAATTAAATATTAGGACATCCAAGGGGAGAACTGCATTTCTCTTTAAAATATTGATATAAATAGACAGGTGATGGAAGGGCTATTTGTTTTATCCTTGCTTTTGGTTCTTTACTCACTAATTTGTCAAAAGCCTTTAGTGAAAATGTTTGTCTTTTGTTTATTTTTTATTTGTTTTCTTGTCATCCTCAGGGAGCAGAATGCCCTCTGACTCACACTTGACAGATTAACTATGGCAGATCTGCTGTTATAGAAAATGCTCTACCTCAAAGTCTGTAGCACTCCTACAGGGTAGATCCTGAGCAAATGCTGTCATTAGCAACCATGCATTGCTGAAGATTTTCAGTGAGAAAAGATGTCAGATGTTTGTTAAATGCACAGGTGATAGCACAAGCTATAAAGCATCTGCAGGATTTCAAATAGAAAATTTGAGGAAAAATTATATCTAACCTAAATTCTGAGTTTTCTTGCTACTTTAATTATTGCCTATCTTTTTAAAAATAATTTGTCTGTTCTCATATATCTCAGAAAAAAAAACTATCATAGAAATTTGTAAAATTTATTATTGGATTTCACATAACATTTTTGTATAGGTTATTGCATACTTCATGGTTCAACACTGTTAAAGAGAAAGCTTACCTAAAGCAAAGAGAATACTCGGATTAACCTTACAGAAGATCTCTTTTTTTTTCTTTAATGCCAATGAAAGCACCATGCCCTGTCTTGTTCATAATTAATAGTATTAACTTCAAACAAAAGCAATTATTTCCTCCCACAACAATATGGTTTATTTGGAAACAAAATAGAAAGACAACTGACTGAAAAGTGCATTCATGGCAGAACGTATATGTATTTTCATTTTCATGAATCAAAGGCTAGCATACCCTTTATAACCTCTGGAAGACTTTACATTCCTCTGGTGAGGGAAACAGCATAATTTCTGGAGGGAGTTGCAAGGCATGTTGGGTCTTGTAGTTTGCTGTTTTATGAAGCTAAAAAGATTCCTTTTCTAGGTTCTGGTCTCATGTGTTTTTACTGTTCACAATAGTTCCTCAATATTTATTAAATTAATTCGCTTAAAATATTTTAATATTTATTCCTTCAAAAACCACTCTGGGAAGTAATAATAATCTCACTTATTTGTGGGATATAAGAAAAATAAAACAGTATGGTAATAAAACCCAGGGACAACAGAGATGAGGGTCAGGAGGACCAGTCCATGTTACGAAGCTTGCCACGAGTGGTGAGTGCAGTTAGAGTAGATAAGGGCTCACTATGGCAATTATAATTGGAACTTTTAATTTTGGACAAGAACTGGATGAGAGAAAGAGAGAGAGAGAGAGAGAGAGAGAGAGAGAGAGAGAGAGAGAGAGAGAGAGAGAGAGAGAGAGAGAGAGAGAGAAGCATAATGCCTGCTCCAGAATCAGGCAGGGGTGGATGAGTAGGAGAGAAACTTGGGACATTGGTGGCAGGAAAAGTGCACTAATGAAGAGTAGTGTACATTCTATGACTGAAATTTAATTATAAACAATTATGTAACTATGGTGCTTAAATAAAGTAATATTAATTAAAAAAGGAGAGGCATACAAACAGAATTTAGTTGCATATGCTAAGAGCTACACCATCAAATGCAGATTTAATACATACACAAATGAAAGTTTATTCTGTCCTAAAAAAATAATGGTATTGGAGAAACTACTTTTGCCCACTTAGGGAGGTGACCCTACCAAAAGCAATTTTTGTTTATTTATATGAAACTCCTCTCTGTGAAAGTCTTCTTCTTTACGTGAAAACTTCCATAAAAGCCTTCAGTGTTCTTTTCTGTTAGATGGGATTATACCCAGTTTATGAATAATTAAATATAGTCAATTATATATTTGAATTCATTCTATTCTATTTCTTCCCTCATAAAATACTTGACTTTCAGTTCATGTTTGATTTGCATTTCATGATTAAGGGTAAATGCATGGACTATCTTTGGTCTCAACTTCTTTATATTTTAGTAGTGAGATGTGTCCTATTATTCATTTTCAATTTATTTTTTATCAGTCAAATTTAGTTATTGAATGAACAAGACCATTTTATAAAATCCAGTATATATACATGAGCAGACATATTATCATAAAGCAAGTGTATATCCTTTTCTTTCATAAACTACATGAGAATCATAGAATCATTGAAACTACAATATCTGAAAGGGATCATCATTAGGGACAACTTGCAATCACCAAAGGTAATTAGAAATTAGACTACTATGAGAGGCCCTACTTATTATTACACATATGTGTCATTTATCTAATACCAGGGAACATGATTATTTACTTTATTATCGAAAAGGAAAATCTTAATTTTAAGGTGCACACTAAGAGGAGGCTTCTGAGTTTATGAAGGGGTAAGCAAGTAAATTATCTTATAAAACTCTCAAAATATCAGTTGTGACTTAAGAAGTGACTATATTTGGGAACCTAAACATAGCTACTAAAGAAATAGTGAGCTCATATGGACAAATTTTATCATCTTGGGCCTAATCTTATTAATTTGGCATTCTTAAATTTCATGTAATTAAATAGAATTGTGCAAGTAATACCCAATCTTACATTCTCTATATATTATTAATAATAAATATAGGGGCTGGAGAGATAGCAGAGCAGTAGAGTGTTTGCCTTGCATATGACATACCCGGGACAGACCTGGGTTTGATTCCTGGCATCCCATATGGTCCCCCGGGCCTGCCAAGAGTGATTTCTGAGCACCGTGCCAGGAGTAACCTCTGAATGCCACCAGGTGTGGCCCCAAAACCAATATATATATATATATACATATATATATACACTGTATATATACTGTATATATATACATATATATACAGTGTATATAAACATTTTTTCTTTCTAAAACTTAATCCTAATAGAGAAAACATTTAATTTATATATAAATTATATATAATATAATGTGTAATATATATGTATATATAAATATTTTTTCTTTCTAAAACTTAATTCTAGTAGAGGAAACATTTAATTTACAAATTTTAAAAAAATGAATACAAAACAGAATTTGGATTATAGAAAAATGTTATCTTGGCCTTTTTGGTTGAATAATGTTTAGGGTAAAGTTATGATTCTCACTAAATAAAATTTGGCACCATTAATATTTCAGCAATTAATCAAGAAAATAATTGCTAAAAGTGTAAACTTACTGTTTAGCTGCATCCACTTAATTTATGTCTTTGTTAGAACTACAATGTAATGGGTCAGAAGGAGCCAAATGAATGGTTTATTATTTTTTAAATACTATCTCAACTTTTTACTTTTAATATGTTAATGTATGGTCTTCCTTGAAGATGCCACATAGAAAAATTACAGTCTAGTCAATTTGCTAGAAATTCCAATATATTAGACCATCTATTTTGAACAAAGATCTATTTATCTTCAATTTGGCTCAACTGATGCTGATTTAAAGAATAATACTTCATCTGACATGGAGTAACAATAAACAAGTATAATTTCTTTTAAAGTCCTAGAAATAATCTTATTACACAATTTAAAGCTTGGATTCAAATTTGAAAAAGTAAAATATATACCTTTGCAATATCATATTTCTTTGAATGATTGTTAAAATGTTTACTTATTATATTACTTTATTATAAGACAACATTAGAACATAAATAAGTGCAAGGCAAAATATATTATTTAAGCAGTTGCAAGGTGTTGTTCTATAATATTGTTGTTGGCTCAGTGCAATTAAATAACATTTATTTCAATGGAATTCATTAAAAGGTAGAGTGCATTTTACAAAACATGTAAATTCAAATGTACTGTGAAAATTAAATGTTCTTGTTCAACCTGGGTTGGCTGAGTGCTAGGCAAATGCCCTATCTACTGTGCTATTGCTCTGGCCCCTTTATTTTAACTTCTCTTTTTTTCTTTTCTTTTCTTTTTTCTTACTATTTTTTCCCAAGTTTTTTCACTAAATAAAAAAGTCAAAGACAAAGTCAGAGTGATGATATAGTAGACAGGGTGCTTGCCTGCGACTGACCCAGGTTCCATCCCCAACACCTCATGTTATCCCATGGCTGCCTGAGTGCAGAGCCAGGACTAAATCTTAGAATAACTGTGCCCCAAAATCAAAATAATCAAAATCAAAATAAAGTTAAAGTCTTGGATCATTAGAAATAATTCTTGTTTGGGGCTGGAGAGATAGCATGGAGGTAAGGTGTTTGCCTTGCATGCAGAAGGACGGTTGTTCGAATCCTGGCATCTCATATGGTCCCCTGAGTCTACCAGGAATGATTTCTGAGTTAGAGCATAGAGCCAAGGAGGAACCCCTGAGCGCTGCCGGGTGTGACCCCCCCAAAAAAAAAAGAAAACAAATAATTTCTTATTTTACATGCAGCTGACCTGGTTTCATACCATAGTATAATTCACCTATGAACTCCAAAGCACTACCAAGACTGATCTCTGTGAAGTGCCAGATGTGGCCTTCCAAAATAAAACAAAAATTTTAAGTCTTAATTATGCATATATAGTGTAGAAGTCTAAACATTTTTGTAAGCCACTACTATACATTTTTATGTAAATAAAGGGATATTTTAATGACTATTATTTCATTTTAATGTTTAAATACTAAAATTTAATTTTAACATAAGATTGTACTGGTAATATATGATTACTATATGTAGTATATATAACATAGAATTACTATATACCCCAAACATTACTATTGGTCTATAATCTAATCTGATTGTTATCTATAGCCATGAGGATTTAAGTAGTCAAAAATAGTTTATAAAACTAAAAATTAGTTACTTAAGGACAAAATTTTCCATAAAAGTGTAGAAAGACATTTTAATTATAAAACATAATAAACTATTGGTTGTATATTACACATTTTATTAAAGAAATAATGTTTTTGAATTATCTAAAGCCAAAAAGAAAGACATTATTTGTAAAGGGAATTGGGTGATGAATATAACTATGTCCTCCTTTTTTGTGATATATCCTAAAACTTAAAATAATCATTTCTCTTATTTTTAATGTGCCCTTTTGAGCACACCAAACACAAAATGATATGAAATAGACAGTATATAAATGCCAATACAGGTAATAATTTACATGCTTTTTTGTACATAAAAAAATCAATATTTTATGTGAGACGCCTTGTGGAATGCTGACACAGAAATAAAGTCCATGTTAAAATCAGTTTGTTTATAGATAAATTACTTCTTATGTGAACCTGACAGTGATTAGTCAGCAGCTATTCTGGGTTAGATTTCCAAAGTAAAGCTACAGAAATCGCATCATTTGCAACCATTTTCATTAGAAGAAAATTATAGTTATGGATGAAGGATGAAATAGGTTTGGGGAAAATAGGAAAAAGACATTTTTATTTTTTGCTGTGAATGCTTCCCAATTTATCTTTTAAAATCGAACAACTACTTTTTACTTTTATTTTTTAGGACATAATGTTCTTCAAGGCTTTTATGTTTTTGGTGCCAAGTAGATTCAAATAGCTGAATCCTAAAATCAAATAGCAACAAATATGTATAGTTTATAAAACCATTTAGTGTATTACTAATCCTCATAAATACTTTCATGAAAAGAACTGAAACATGTCTGGCTATCTTTGATTAATAGATAAGAAAATTGTATTTTCAAAGAGATAGGTGACTAACATTGTCTCAGGTTCCAGTAGTAGCTGAATTTTCTAAATGGTGTTTTTCATTTTGTAAATTTTTTCATGGTCTAAATCTTTACTCACCCAGTCAGAATGTGACAGCCATCTCAGTAGGAAGGAATCTATAGTCAGGTTAATGAAGGAGCTATTTATGAATGAGAAAACGAGAAGCAAATAAGAAATTTCTCCTGAGTCCAGTGAGTTCTTGGATTGATTAAATAATGAGATCAGACAGCTGAAACTGAGAAATAAATCAGTTTAAAAGAAATGGAGAAGCCACTTTAAAGACAGATTCTTAAACCAATGGGGCAAAATGAGGCTATATTGAGGATACACATGGATATCTAAAGACATAGATATATCTCAGCAAGGAATGGAAGAGGGCCAAACTTCCAGGAGAGAAGACAGCATTCATATGATTAGAAGAAGGTGACTCAGGATAAAGACCAGATGCTCTGACTCTGTAATTAAATATTTTTCTTGTTATCTTCCTCTGATGAAAGATTATTTCTGGAAAAAAAAACTAAATTCTGAATAATGCCCCAATTTTTAGTCTTCTCAGCAATGAAGGGATTGAAAAAAAGGTCTTAGAGACTTACATTAACCCTAGCTCAGAGCAATCCACTTACTAAAGTAACACTCTCTTTGGAAGGCCGATTCTGAACAAACATCAGGCCTCTCCTTCAGAGGTCACACCTCAGAAAAGCACAAACAACCCCTTCTCCTTTAGAGACTCTTCAACCACATTCCAACCTGTATTCCTAACCCTTCATCTTTCCTTACAGCAAGCATGTGTCAATCAAAGTAGAGTTTCTAGAGAAGGAATCAAAGAGAAATTTTCCTTCTTTGACTTGTCTCCATTCTGGGTAGAGGCAGAAATTAGTAAAAACTTTCCTACAAATTAAACTAAGACAAATGTGAAAATAGCTTTCTTACATATGCAACCCAAACCTTACACAATATTTCTTATCTTATTCTGGCAAATTTTTTTTCTTCTTCCACAACTAACTCAGCCAACTCATCTGAAAGTGTTTAACAGAAACAGAGTGATAAAGTTAAAATAGAAGCCATATCCCATCCATTCTCATCACTTAATGCCTGGAATAAAATTCTGGAGTTGATGTAATTTTCATTTATATATGTTATTGTTTGATAATCTGTCATGCTTAATTCATCAGAATTTTTCATTTGCCTTGTGAGTTTCTTAAATGGTAGGATAGTTAAAACAAAGAATCTTGATTCACTCTTATATTTATATTTCTTAGATTCAGCCTTATTGATACAAGTAAGTAAAGCTTATTTTTTGTAAATATGGTATAATTAAATTTTCATTTTTAAATTCATTAATAGACTGTTTCCATTAATTTTTCTACAAATTATTTTTCTTGTAGCCACAACAAAGAAATACTAAAGCATCATATAAATAAGCATCATAATTTTATTTATAATTGAGCATCATATTTCAGACTCAAAAATTAAAAATATAATCACTTGAAAATGAAAGGAACATTGTCTTTATTATGTTTTAGGAGTAAAATATTACACATCTTCAGATGTATATCATTCCACATCTACCATCATCATACAAATATCCCTCCACTACGATTTACTTGACTCTTCTTTTCTGGCCCTATCCCCAGTAGCCTAGTTTTGTGGTGAAAATACAAAAGCAATTGTTTTTGTTGGTATCTTTAAAAATTAACTAGTTTTGATTCTTCATATCACAATCTGGGTAAAACCATTCAATAAACTCTAGTTCCATTCATTTAATCACAAAGAACAAGATTTCATCTTTTCTTTCAGCCAATAATAGTCTACATTGACACCTTCTATCTGCACTCATCCATCATTCTGCTCTGGGTCAAATATCATCAACATTTGTGGGGTTTTTATTTATTGGTCGTGCTAGAATTTAGCAAGTGCTCTACTTTTGAGCCACATCACTAGCCCCAATACCAGCACCTTTTAACTGCTGCAATAAATGTGTCTCATGTTCAATAAGAATATATTATAAAGTGATCATATTTATTACCATTTTTTTAAATAGGAAATAATCTCATTTCTCCCATTTTTATAGCCTAATGGAGAAATAGCAGTTTGTTACTATAAATTTTAGATTTTTTAGTAGTGAAATTAATATTTTAACTTTTATTGGTCATTTAAATTCCATCTATTTATAAAATGCCTGTCTCATCCTTTATCATTTGTTATTAATATGTGGGTGCTTTTTAACCTTGTGTAATATATAAGACTTCATATATTAAAAAATATAAAAATATTTGGACAAAAATAGGATGCCAAAGATTGCTGTGAGATGTGATTATTTGATAAATAATAATAAAACAATTCGAAGATTAACGCTAACAAATGAATTCTTATGCCACAGAGGAAAAGTTCAAGTATACTGAAACAGATTGCTAAAGGCTTAAAATTTTCTCTTAAGAATTTTATAAATGTGTGTATAAATATAAATGATATCATCTCACTATCTTTACTTATATGGCAGCAACAACTGAACAAGATTATATACATATTTATATGGTTCAGAAAGTATTTCCAATTGTCAGTCATACACTTGTACCATAAATTTGCTTTGTGTATTTTTTAGTTTTTCATAGTAGCTCAGTTGATTAACTGTTGGTTAAACACACTGATATATTTTTTATTATATTACAACTATTGTGATTTTAGAAAGATCTTCATAGGTTGTAGACATATAATTTATCAAGGCCAATCCCAAAATCAGTGTCAACCTGCCTCCACCAATGTTTCCAGAGTGCATACTGCGACCACTGCACCACAGCCTACCAGTATAATACGTTCATTTAAAGTTTTGATTGTTAGAATTTGGTTCTCTTGATTTTATTGATGTTAGTTTTGGCTTGGATATTTAATTCTGTCCTTTTTAAACACCTCCAATGTACCTGAAACCACTTAGACCTTAACTCCCATCATTTTACATTTATATATCTCCATCTCCACTCAATTTCTTTTTTTCTTCCTCTTTCTTGAGCTAAGGGTGTTTGAGACAACTTTCATTTAAACCATTATATTTCTTAATGTAGTTATTTGAACAAATACA
This sequence comes from Suncus etruscus, assembly GCF_024139225.1. Lineage (NCBI taxonomy): Eukaryota > Metazoa > Chordata > Mammalia > Eulipotyphla > Soricidae > Suncus > Suncus etruscus. The sequence continues at coordinate 133,807,606 of NC_064848.1, read as the reverse complement.
TATAAATGATATCATTTTGTATTTATCCTTCTCCTGGTTTACATTACTTAAAGTAATATCTTTTAGTTTGATTCATGTTGCAGCAAATTTTATGATTCCATCATTCCTAAAAGTTATGCAGTATTCCATTGTATATATGTACCACATCTTCATGATTCGCTCATCTGTTTTTAGACATCAAAGTTGTTTCCAGGTTTTAGATATTGTACTGAGTGCTATAATGAGTAGTGGTATGCATACATCCTTTTGGATGAATGTTTTTCTATCTTGAAGATACATACCCAAAACTGAATTTATTGGGTCATAAGGCTGCTCAATTTTGTGTTTACTGAGATTTCTCCATACTATTTTCCTTAGGGGTTGCATCAAGCAGCATTCCCATAAGTAGTATATGAGAGTTTTTTTCTCACCACACCCCCGCCAACACAAATTATTTCCAGTATTTTTAATATGTGCCATACTCACTGGTGATAGATCATTTCTCATTGTTGTCTTTATTTGACTTTTCCTAATAATAAGTGATGATGAGCATGTTCATTTGCCTGTTGGCAATCTATTTGTCTTCCTCAGAGAAGTGTCTGTTCATTTCCTGTCCCCATTATTTGATGGGGTTTTTAGGTTTTGTGGAGTTAACCTTTGTGAGTACTTTGTATATCTTAAATATCAAACCTTTATCTAAAGGTTTTTTGCTAAGTCCAAAATTTTTTCCCCATTAAGTTAGTTGACTTCTAATTTTAGCCCATATTTCTCTTGTCAGACAGAACTTTTTAGTTTGAAGTAGGAACACTTTAGTTTGATGTAGGACATTTATTCAGATTTTATTCTATATTCCTTGCCATTGGCATTCTATCATTGAAGACTTCTTTAATGTCTAAGTCTTGGAGTTTTCTACATTTTCTTCAGCGAACTTTATGGATTCGGGTCTAATCTCAAAATTGTAAATCCACTTTGAATTGACTTTTGTGTAAGGTGTGAGATATGGACCAATCTTTAATTTCTAACAGGTGGAGAAGTTTAGCATGTTTCTCGGTTTTATTTTGTTATGTTTTGTTGATCTATTGAACATTCCTGCACTTCAATTTTGTGACTTTTTTTTTTTTTTGGGCCACACCCGTTTGACGCTCAGGGGTTACTCCTGGCTATGTGCTCAGAAATCGCCCCTGGCTTGGGGGGACCATATGGGACGCCGGGGGATCGAACCGCGGTCTTTCCTTGGCTAGCGCTTGCAAGGCAGACACCTTACCTCCAGTGCCACCTACCCGGCCCCAATTTTGTGACTTTTAATTATTGTCATTACAAAAGTTTCAGATCTGCCTAGGTATGCCTTGTGGCTATAAAAGTTGGTTGATAAGCTTTAAATCTTATATGTAGGCATATATTTGAAAAGTGCTAATTTTATTTTTTCCAGTCTTATGTTTTTCTGGTCTCAATATATTGGTAAGTTCTTTAACTAGAGTCCTGATTCAATATCATTCTATATTTACTTCTGATCACATTGATATGTTTTATGTTTTATTAGCTAATAATTAAAATGTACTATATTAATGAAGTCTTTTCTCTAATACTAGCTTTTTGATAGCCTTGAGAGTGAATTAAAATTTTACTTAGCCAAGGTATCTGCAATGTTGAAATAATTATATGTGGGGCCTGAGAGATAACACAGAGGTAAGGCATTTGCCTTGCATGCAGCACTTTTCCAATATGGAAAGTGGATCGAATACCGCATCCCATATCGTGCCCTGAGCCTGTGAGGAGTGATTTTTGAGTGCAAACTCAGGAGTAACCTCTGAGTGCCATTGCATGTGAACCCCCCAAAAAACAAACAAACAAAAAAGAAATGATTATAAATTTACTGCAAACCTTAAATTTTAGGACATAAATGAAGGTCACTGATAAATACATGCTTCATTTATTTGAAGCTCTGTGTTCATGTCTGGCATCATTCAATATAAATCAATCAATCAATAATAAAACTACAAATATAAAATAATTTCAAAATTATTTTAAGATGTTCCCAATTTTGGTCTATCTAAAACCCCCCTTCAAGCCCTACTATATGTCACATTTAAGAAAACAATTGTGTTGAATTCTATTTGTCAGTATTTTCTTTGGAATTATTGAAGGGTCTTTTGGTTGATTGTAGTTTTGATTTTGGGTACACCCCAGTAGTGCTCAGGGCTTAGTCCTGGCTCTGCACCAAGGGATCACTTGTAGCAGGACTACAATGTCGGAGTTTAAATCCAGAAAATGAACTTAGGTCAGTAATATGCAAGGCAAACTCTTCACAGGATATACTATCTCTTTAGCCTTCTTTTTGAAATTGTTGAATATGTTTGGAAGTACTCAAAAATAACCTTAATCTAAGGGTCATTGTTGTTATAAAATATAACCACTGGGCAAATTTATAGAAGAGGAATTTTCCCACCCACTGTCACTTTCCATTTCTTTTAGTTCATGTCATATATCATCCAGCATATTAATAATTTGTTTAATTACATATTGCTTACTTCCAGAAAGAAAATATAACTTCAGTGAGAGGGACCTTTCTTTCCTTTACTGCTTTACCCTAAGTAACTTGAGAAGAATATTTGTTTAATAAATTATGCATTTGAGAAAATTAGTATATGTAAATGAATTGCTTAATATAAGTAAGTTATTTTTTGTAATTTTGTAATTTGTTTTTTTGAAGTTTGACCATACACAGTAGTGAGCTTGAGAATCATTAGTGGTAGGGCTTAGGGTATGGTGCCCACAACTTGGTGAGCAAGCAACTTAACAAGATCTCTACGAAGAAAGCCTCCAACATGTAAGACAAGTAACTTAACCTTTGTACCAACATCTTTCTGGCTCCATTTTGTGATTTTGATATTAAAGTTATTTTGACTTCACAAAATGAATTAGATTATTAGTAGTTATTTTATGTATATTTATTCCTGCATATTTATTCCTTAGGATTTGTATAAGCTAGAATTTTCTTTTGATAGATCTTGATAATTGTGTTGAGTTAAAAAAATGCTTTGAGTTATTTACTCCTATAGCTTTACTTAGATTTCTATGAAATAATTGTTTGTTATTTCTTGGGGTGTGTGAAGGGTGTGGAGGTGGCATGGGTCAAAAGGACACTATCTTGTGATACAAAGAGACCATGAGGCACCCAAGATTAAAGTGGGGGTCTGTAGATCCACAGTAGACATGAGATTTGTACTTAGAGCTATCTCTCTCATCTATTCTTGGTAGTATATGTTGCAGGTCAGCCCTGAATGGGGCTGGATGATGTTGGGATGGAGGATGAGGTCTCTCTCCTCCAGCTCAGATAGCGGCCAGTAGAAAAGTCACAGGCAGTCAGGCTTCAGGAGATATCAGAGTTATTCAGTGGATAAGGCTGAAGAAAAAGCCCCAGCTTTCCTCAGAACCTTGCTTTTTATTGACAAGAATTAGGTACCACTCTAGGGTGGGAGCCGAATAATAATCCAATATAATAATAATAATAACCCAATATACTATCACCAGGTCACACCCTAAGGTGGGTATAATAATTGATTAAAATAGGATCAGTAAGATAATAATCTTATGGAAATGTTTTCATATATTACAGTATATATATTACTGTAAAATTGTTTCTGTTGTCTACATTTTCAGATAAATTAGATTATTTGTTTATTCTTGCTGCTGCAATAAATTACTATTCAATTTGTGATTTAAAGCAGCAGAACATTATTACATAGCTTGAAGGCTCAGAGTCTAAAAAAGGTGCCAAGGCTGTTTCCATGCCTTTTCCATCTTTTAGAGAGAGCTGGCAGCATTGGCTCATAATCCCACTTCTCTGTGATCCTTCTGCCTGGCTCTTAGAGGCATCTTTGTGATTCCCACGAACCCTTTCCACAAGATTCTCCCCAGCACAAGATACTTAATTAAAATACAACTGCAGGGTCCCTTTAGCATTACAAGGTAACGTTTTCAAGGGTATTAGGATGTGGGCATTTTTTAGGCTACAAAGCTAACTATCAATGATTGGCATCATTTTTCATTGCATTTTCTCTTATCTCTCTAAATGTTCTTTTCATCTCAGAAGGTGAATATGTCTTTCTTTATCACCTTCTTTCATCAATTTGCCTGCCACTTCTCAACATTTCATTTTATTAGAAAGGCTTGGCCAATCACAGAAAAAAAACCCTAAGGTTTCAAGTAATTTATAAAGCAACAGAAATATTTTAAAAATAAAAAAAGAAAGGTTTGGCCAATGAGTACACACACACACACACACACACACACACACACACACACACACACACACACACACACACACACACACACACACACACACGCCCAATTGCCCTCCCACTATTTCATCAACCAAAACAACTTGCATTGTGCTCTGGGTTCTAAGCAACCCCAGATGAGGAGAGATCAGTGCAGGCTGAGAGCATTCTCTTTGCCTTCCACTCCCTGAACTGCTCATTTGCTGATGTATGACCTCGGTGCATCCGTCCTTCTTCCTCTGGGGGGTTCTCTGGTCCACCTAAGGAGGTGAGCATCTAATCTGAGGGAATCCCAGGGAACCCGAAGCCTGTCCCTGAGTCTCCCCACCCCCAGGTGGGGCTCAGGTCTCTGCCCTTCCACTGAGCCCCTGGGCTCTGGACCGGTCTGGCTGGTCCTGACATGTGGGGGAACAAACGTGTCCCGCCCATCCCCAGCCGCTGCGAGCCGCGCAGGCTCAGCGCCTCCGCCCTAGCTCTTCGTTGCTGGCCACCCCTATCCCTGAAAGCCTGCTACAAAGGGCTTGAATGAAACATGTGTAGGTTTAGTGAGTCGTAAACCACCAGGGGATCCCGTCTCGTCTCGCCATCCAACAGCCTCTTTCCAAGGAGGAAGAGGAGAGGGGGAGGAGGCGAGGAGGAGCAGATCACTAGGTCTCGCCGGCTGGGAGGGTAGCTGGGGGAGAGGCCGGGCTGCCACCCCCTTCCCGGCCGTGCACCGCCTAGCTCGAGGCTGTTCCAGGCACCCACCCACTCCTTCCCGGGCTAGCAGCGTCCTTGGTCGCTTGCACCAGCTCCGGCGCCCGCCAGCACCTAGCACCGGGGAGGCGGCGCCCGTTCTCCCCTCCTCCACCGTCCAAGCCCTGCTTCTCGGGGATACGCCGCCCAGCAGCCCGCGCCGCCCCCCTTTGGCTAAGTTGAGTTGGAGGAGAAGGAACTTTGACAGTGACCGGCGGGGTTCGAATCTCGCCGAACTGGAGACTCCCCGGAGCTAAGCGGGGCCAGAGTTTCCCGGGGCGCATCAGCGTGGCAACCTGTTTTGCAGCGACAGGGTGGAGCTGGATTGTGGCTCGCTGTCACCAAAAAGGACAGGAGCTAGTATTTTCTTTTTTCTTTTCTGCCAAGACCTCGGCTGACAACTGGGTCGATTCGAGTCTAGAAGATGGAAAGAGGCAGCGAAACTGTTGCCACCTAAAGCGGGTGGACGTGGCTTGCTGCCCAGGCGCTTCTCCCTGGTCGCAACATTGACCAGCACTTGGGGCGTTGGTTGCAACTTTTCAAGGTCAGCTAGAGAACCTTGGGGCACAGGCTGGGGGCTGCAACTGGCTGAGAAATGCCCAGAGCTCGGCTTGAAGAAGGACCTTTGAGCGCAAAGGTTCCCCTCCCCGCCCCGCGTGCAGAAAAGATCCGTTCCCCCATCGTGCGTCCTCTCCAGTCCCGTCGCCGCCGGGTGAGTATGTGACATGAGTCCAACTCCGAGAGAGGCAACTTAGGCAGCAGGTGTCGGTTGTCAACGGAGCAGCCGGCAGACAGGTGCTTCCTCGCCCAATCATGCGGGCACCGGGTGTGCCCTTGGTCCGCACCTCACGGCTGCTGCTACTCTTGCTGCTCAAGTTTTCTGCTGCTTCAGCCCTCGGAGCCGCCCCGGGCACAAGGAATGAAACTTGTCTAGGGCGAAGCTGTTCATCCACACGGATCCAGCGCCGCAGCAAGGACGCTTGGGGACCGGTTTATTCTGCGAGAGATGTTCTGCGAAGCCATGGGCCGCGGGAAGAGCGGCAGGAGGCGATGGCGCGCGCTGCGCCCTTATGGGGCCACCAGGCCGCCAGGGGTAGTGACCCCGGCGCCGTCAGAGGGGTGGCGGCGGCGGCAATTGAGCCCTCAGGACCACCAACTAGGACTCCTGGCCCCTGGAAGTGGAAAGATGCCCGGGGTCAGGAGTTTCCCGCAGCTTTGGGAAGAGTGCACCCCGCAGCTCTCCAACTCTACCTTCAGATTTCAGAGGACAAGAAGGAGGACCAAAGCGCTGGCATGTCTGGGAACAGCCAGGTGCAGAGTGTGAGGACAGAACCCGGCGTTAGTGACCTTTATTATTGGCCCAGGAGAGTTGGGAGACTTCAGTCCCACCATGATCCCCCAGTTAAGACGGTCAATGCACCTGCGGGTTATGAAGCCGGGCGCACATTTGCACCCCCGGGACGAGCTTTAGCTCAGAATGGGTCTTCGGAGGAAGAAGTCCACGAATTGGGCCGTCCCCATCAGGGAAACAGCACGAACAGGCGTTTGAGATTGAAGAACCCATTCTATCCGCTGACCCAGGAGTCATATGGAGCCTATGCAGTCATGTGTCTGTCGGTGGTTATCTTTGGTACCGGTATCATTGGTAACCTGGCGGTGATGTGCATCGTATGTCACAACTACTACATGCGGAGCATCTCCAACTCCCTCTTGGCTAACCTGGCCTTTTGGGACTTTCTCATCATCTTCTTCTGCCTTCCACTCGTCATCTTCCATGAGCTGACTAAGAAGTGGCTGCTGGAAGACTTCTCATGCAAGATTGTACCCTATATCGAGGTAATAAGTTGGGGAGTGGGTGGGGTCTCAAGTTATGGACAAGTTCAGAAATGTGTCAGATAGAACTGCTGTGGCGGCCTCTGCCTGCACCCCTTCACTTTTTTGTGGGTTCATTCTCCACATCTCTCCTTAATAATTTATGCATTTCTATGGATCAATAGTCTCATGTGCATATGGGGGGGAGGGAAAGGTATCAGCTTGATCACTCTCAAACCTATTTGACTCTAATTATGAAAATGACTTGATTTCCTAATATATAATTATTTCTACTTAAAATAGATCTCTCTGAGTAGGGTTTTATATGTATTTTTGGGTGCTATATGCATTTCTGATTAATTTAGCATTGATCAGTTTCAATGGTTAATAAACAATCAGTCCATGGTTGGCATGATCAAAATTTAGAAAGAATTAAATTACTTCTGAAACTTTTATCTAATATTCCAATCATTGTTTAGAATATTATCACATTTTGGAACAGAATTTGTCACACTTTTATTGAACATAAAAATTGGAGTAATCAAAGGGAATCCAACAGTTGACTTCATAATATATTTGTAACCTCTCAATTTAGCTTAAATGTTTTTGGTTGTGTGCCATACTATTCTATTTAAGTATGTCATTTCTTGTTTTGCTTTTACTTTCTCACTTGCTTAATACTTTTATTTATTTAGTTTGGATGGTGTTAAGCAAAAATTAGACTTTTGCCATGATGGTACAGAATTTAGTTAACATTCTTTAAGCATATACTATATATTTGGTGCTTGTTACAGGCATAAGGGATTGACTATTTTAAGATTGACTCAGTTGAGAACACTTCTTAAAAGAAGGTACATGTAATAAGTTCCAGACTTTGAGAGAAAAGTCTTTCAGGGGAAATTTTTTCTGTTTCATCTTGTTGCTTGTATCCTGAGACTCTATTCTGATAGCTGGAATTTGTTCTTTAAAGGTCTCTCTTTAAACAGCAGGTCTTGGAAGTGGCCCAAGTGCTTTACTGCCAGTTGTGTTTTTAGCCAGCTGGCCCTTGATTTCCTTCATTCAGACTGCCCATTTCATTTATGGAAACTGAAGAAGAGAAACTGTAAATATTCTGGAGCCCCTGATCCTGTCTGGCACCAAGGCCAGTGACATTATGTTCAACATTGTTCAAGGGCTAAAGTTAGGGAGCAAAGTAAACAGCAAATAGTACTTACTTAGATGGACCAAGGCAAGAGATAGTAAATAAGACCCTCTGTTATGCTGGCAGGGAGCAGATGCAGAATCATTCTCTGCTTGCTAAATCAGCTGTTGCTACTTTACTAGGATCCAGACTTTCTCTTGTTGCCAAGCTCCAAGTAGTTCTGGAACATTTGATTTATTTGGTACACAGTTTATTTTTTAAAATTATAGATGAATTGATGTCAGAATTTATGTGTTTACAAATTGCTCTTTTGAGATCAATTGTAAGTTTAAGATCTCTTTTTGTTTAAATAGTGCAGAAGAAATGAGTATCTCAGAAAAAAATGAAGTAAACAATAAAGTGAGAGTAAAGCACATCAGAAAAGAATTGTCTTCTCTCAAATGCATTAAACACACAGAAACATTAGTTGAAGGAAAAACCATAAGGAGCATAGAGAAAAGAAATAATAAGGAAAAGTTATGAATTTCCTTAAAAATCTTTTTTAAAATTCATCTTTATCAAATTCAGAAAATGATCAAAGAATTTGAAAAACTGTTTTATGAGTTCAGTGTTTTTAGAAACTTGTGCTTTACTTTTCTCTCTAATTTTGTAGGTTTAATTTGTATTCCAGTTTTTCGATTTAATACTCTTTCTTTTCCTTTTTTCTCTCTTTTTTCTTTTTGTTGGTGTTTTTTTGGACCCCCCCCCCCCACATACACAGAGATGCTCATGAGATACTCCTGTCTCTGCACTCAGAAATTGCTCCTGGCAGGCTTGGGGCACCGTATGGGATGCCAGGGGTCAAATTTGCGTTGTCCATGTGCAAGGCAAATGCCCTACCTGCTGTGCTATTGCTCTGGCACTCAATTTAATTCTTAAGGAATATTTTGTTTTTTCTTTTTAAATCCTTAATATTAAACATCAGTTGTTAATCTTTGCTCTATATACCTTTTCATCTTTATAAATATATTTTTGAAGGCCACACCTGGTGATACTTAGGGGTTATTCCTGGCTATACACTCAGAAATCACTCCTGGCTTGAGGGACCATCTGGGATGCTGGGAGATTGAACTGAGGTCCATTCTAGGTTAGCTGTGAACAAGGCAAATGCCCTACCACTGCACCACCTCTTTGGCCCTTAAATTTTTTTTTAATTATTAGCACTAATTTTTTTCTCTAAAATCAAAGTTTTGTGGAAGAAAAGATAAATTTACTTTATTTTCTTAAAAAATGAGATTCTTACACATTTTTACTGAGTGTAAAAACTAATTCTCTAGTCATGCCCAATAATTTCTGGCTTTACCTAATTATAGTCTTTTAGAAATAAGTATATTCTATTAGCATGCTTTGTGAGTTTAGTTATTAGAAGTAGTATATCTCCATTATCCTAATATAAGAATAAAAATACAGCTCAATGTAAATATATTGTAATATTGTCATTATGCCAGTACCAATGGTAGCATTTCCATTGTTAGAGAACTGAGAGGGAGTCAATATCTCTAACATCCATGATAAAAAAATATTCCTAGATAAATAGTTGCAGATGCCATGAACAGTCAGCTGACACCAAAGAGAGTTACTGGAGTAGCCTTGCAGTCTTGTCTGATTGAGGCAAGAAGTTCCAGCATTTATTATCTTGAAATGCACTCATCATTGACTACAACTTGTTTATAGAAAGAGAGTATAATTTTTTATTTGGTTTCTGTTTTTGTTTTGAGACATACCCAGTGGTGCACAGGGATTATTCCTCTCTGCTCTCAGAAATAGCTTTTGGAAAGTTTGGGAAACCATATGGGATGCTGGGGATTGCACCTGAGTCCATCCCAGGTCAGCGGCATGCAAGGCAAATGCCCTACCGTTGTGATATCACTTCAGCCCCAAGAAAGTATGATTTTGAGCTGAATGGGTACCTTTGGTCAAGAGCAGATCTCAGAGAAAGATTCCACCAATGGTGCTCGCAACTGGGATCATGGAGTATTCAATTTCTAAAGCACTTTTTGGGAAGCAATCTAAGTTGGGAAATTTAACAGCACTAGCACAGCTTTGGACTTTTTATTATCTTTGCTTTTTATTTTATTTATTTATTCTTGGGCCATACCCTGTGCTCAGTGATTAATCCTGCTTTTGCACTTAGAAATTACTCCTGGAAGTTCTTGGGGAACTATCTGGAATGCCAGGAATCAAACCTGTGTCAGCCACATAAAAGGCAAATACCCTACCCACTATGCTATTGCTCTTCTCTCGTGCTTTATAATTTTCAAAGAACAGGACCACATTCTAATCCAGCTTCCTAATTTTTATTTAATTAATTAATTATTTTTATCCTGAACTTGTATTTTTTTTATTTATTTGGTTTTTGGATCACACCCAGTGGTGCTCTGGGGTTACTCCTGGCTCTGTATTCAGAAATCACTCCTGGCAGGCTCGAGGAACCATATGGGATGCCAGGGATCGAACCCAAGACTGTCCCTGATTGGTTGCATACAAGGCAAATGCCCGAGTACTGTACTATCTCTCTGGCCCCTGTTTCCTAATTTTAAAGATAAAATATGAAACTCAGCAAAAAGCACATAGAGAAGAAAAGATGTAGTTAATGGCAAGCAGGCCATTTAGTAACAGTACATGCTATAGATGCTCACTTTATTAGACAAATGATGTCTGTCTGAAAAAAGTATGTAAAGTGAATATTTGCTTTTTATTTCTGCCTCCCTGTCATCTTAAAAAGAACATTTTTGTTTACTAGAAAGGTTAAAATATTAACCTCATTAAACATAATCCATAACATGTTTGAAAATTATAATTCTGTTCTTAAATTTCATTGTATTTTTTATAAATTAAAAATAAAATGCATAATAAATAGCATATTAAATTTATAATTTCAATAATCTGAGAGAACTATATTTTATATTTTAATTATCAAATAGATATATGTTACATTTTACATACTTAAAACTAGTGTTTTAGGACATTGAAGGACAATGTAAAAAATTACTAAAGTTATTTATTTCAACTTTTTTCAAAATCTACTTCTCTTCCAAGTCTTTTTGCTTTTAACCACAAATATATAAAACTCACTAGACATTATATCCCTTTTTATTATGTAGACTTATACTTTACATCACTTTTTAACTTTCCTATATTTATTTATTTGTTTGATATTCTTCCTATTTTATTGTTTTTAGGCCAGATACACTGATAATCAGGGGTTACTCCTGGTTCTGTGCTCAAGAATTACTCCTAGTGGGCTCAGAAGAACAGATGGGATGCAGAGGATCCAACTCTGATGTGCCTTGTTCAAGGCAAACTCCCTACCCACTGTGCTTTCTCTCTGGCCCTATTCCTACTTTTCTTTTAATCATACCCCCTTGATTTATAATAAATTATTTATTATTTATAATAAATTATTTATTATTTGCTTTATGTTTTAGTCTTAAAACAGTCACTTGCAGTTGATTTATATTGATCTTTATAAATTTTTCTCTCCTATGTTTTTTTTTCCCTCTCAATCCCTTTCCCCTTACAACTTGAGTATTGGTATTATATAAAGGAAGTAACAGATTTTAGGGAATAATTAGATTTATGTAGAAAGAAAGTATTCAATTATTTTACAGATTTAATGGATTTTTGAAATTTGCATTTAACTATTCTTTTTATCTTATTATGTTGACATAAGGCCAGGGAGACTATCCATATGGCAGGGTCTATAACTAAACTGTGAGTTTCATCATATTTAATAGTTCTATGAGTGGTCATATATTTAGAACTCTTAAAGTTGATAACTTATTCCCTCCTTTTTATAATTATGATATCTTTGTGGATAATAAAATGTTTCATTGTGATCAAGGACAGACAGATGGTAGAAAGTAGACTAGGAAAAAAGGGGAGTTACTATGGACAGAGGTATCATAATAGCCACAATACTTTAATCTAGTTTATCAGATGTTCACTCTGAAAAAAATTTATATCTGAAATTGGGGACTACATAGATAGATTTCTGTTGGAGTTTGGGTGTGAATTGTATTAAGTCCTTATTAGAAAACACACCATTTTCTTAATGATCTAAGCAGGGATCCTCAAACTTTTTAAACAGGGGGCCAGTTCACTATCCCTCAGACCATTGGACAGTATGACAATAGTAAAAACAAAGCTTATGAACGAATTCTTATGCACACTGCATATATCTTATTTTGCAATGAAGAAACAAAACAAATACAAATACAATATGTTGCCCGTGGGCCATAGTTTGAGGACTGCGTGATCAAAATAAATAATTCAGGCATTGAATATAACAACTATACCTGTTTTGTAATTGGCAAGAGGTGGGTCAAGTAAGTCTATTTATTTAGAAATTCTGGTTGAATTGTTACTAGTCTAGGATCTTTTATGTTCGATTTTGCTTTTGTTTGTTTGTTTTTTGTTTTGTTTGTTTTGGAAAACCTGTGTTTGAACAGGTGTTCAGGTATCACTCCTGTAGATTTTGGATGACCATATGGGGTACTGGAGATCTAACCTGGATCAGCAGCATGTAAGGCAAATGCCATACAAGCTGTATTGTCTTGGTCCTAGGATCTTTTCTGATGAAGAGCCAAATTTTCCTAAAACTTTCAGGACATTGTTTTAAACAATGTAAAATAAATGGCTTAAATGGTAATTAGCTGACATGTAAGAGGACTATTAGAAGCTAAAGGTGATATTACTACAAAGTTATATGTTCTACACAGATTTCTCTTAGAATCCCTACATTCATCAAAAGTGCATTTATTTATCAAGGGAGATGACGTATTTGCTTAAGTTGCAAATTAACTTTTAGGGGTATTCTGATGGTCTTCTAAATTGATACACTTTTTATGAGCAATTTGAAAGGTAGTTATAATACTCCAGAGAAAATAGAATGATGCTTAGCAAATATTTTATTTCTTTCCATTGATCAATCATTTTCTAATGATTTTCTACATTTTCATTCTAACAGCAATATTTATCTGATAATTACAGCAGAAAAAGGGGAAAATATAAAATACTTTCTTGTAAAACACATTTGAGTTCTGAATATATAATCTGGAGAGAAATTAATGTGCTTTAAATACATATATCAACTCTAGTTGATACTGACTGCCTGGATCACACTAGAGGTGATCATAGTTTTTGAAGCACCTTCATTCTTTTTCTTAAATAATTTTTATTGTGACTAAAGTGAATTATGAATATTTCACAGTAATATTTAAGGTATATAATGACAATGAATCAGGGGCATTCGAACCACCAGTGTTGTCCTCCCTCTACCCTTGTTCCTAGCATGCATCCTACATCTTCCTCCTCTGCCCCCTGGACTGCTAGTGTAACTGGTTCCCTCTGGGTATAGCTTGTTTTAGATTTAATATCAGTTCTATTGACATTGGCTTGGGGTTTGGTGTTTAAATCTGATAATTTTTTTATTTCTACTCAATGTTCATATGACCTTTTGGTCCTGGTGCCATTCATTTTCCCCCATGAGGCAGAACAAGATGATTCAAATTATAGGTTCTGTTTAAAACCAAAAAGAAAAAAGTAAAACAATGGGGGGAGTTCATCTAGAGGTTATAAATATCAATTTAAAAGAAGAAAGGTAAAACAGAAGAAAAATATAAAAACACCCTTCTCCCCCCCCCAAAAAAAAACGAAGAAACCAAAACGAACAACTACAAAACAACAGCAACAAAAGCATATACCAAATAATAACCACAAGAATGAAAAAAAAAAGGAAGGAGGCTGGTGTGACAAGGTTTTGTGTTTTTTATTTATTTATTTTTTATTTTTGCATAGGCATAGTAAGGACTGGGGACATTAGAAAGGGAATTCCCTGGGCCTAAGAGATATAGGGCTTCTCTGCCCTTGAAGCATACTGTCATGGGGACAACTACAGGCTCTGTACACACATATTTTTACACCCCAATGTTTTTTTTTTATGGTGCCAGGAAACTTTCTGCTCAGTTGTGGATGATAGAATCAGGCCTCTAACTGGAGATTTTGGTATTTTCACAAGTCATAGGACGAAGTCTAGGATAGAGTTTCTCTACAGTTCTAGAAGTTCTGTTCCATCACTGTTGTTGTAATCAGTCTTCTGTAATTAATGTTACCCTCTTCCACTTGATTTGAATACTCCTCACTATATTCTGACACCTAGGAGAAGTACCTTAATTCTTAATTCTCTAAGTACAGAGTTGGCTTCTGAGTGTCACTTGAAGTAGCCCCCAAATTGCAAACAAAACTAACCAAAGTTTAGATTCCATTCGTGTATATTGCTGAAAAATAAAAGTTTTATAATATTCCACTGTAAAATTTAAGTCATTCCCTTAGCTATTGATTATAATAATATAACAGTATCATTCTTTAAAAAAGTCAGTGAAGGGACTGGAGCAATGTCATAGTGTTTGCCTTGCATGTGGCTGACCGAGAATGGACTGTGGTTCTATCCCCCAGAGCCCTATTTAGTCCTCCAAGCCAGGAACAATTTCTGAGTGCATAGCCAGGAGTAACCCCTGATCATCACAGAGTGTGCCCCCGCAAAAAGTCAGCGAAGTAGAAAAACAGAAACAGTGACCCTCTTTTCCTTCTAAAGATACTAGTTGCCATTCTATTTTAAGCATATATATGAGACAGTAGCATCTAATAACCAATAAAAGAACAACTTGAATAATTAATTATTTTTGCAGTCTTTTTCCATATATGTCATCATTCATTCATCTATTCACTATCCATTCATTCATAAAACATTTATTGGACTTGTATTCTTCACTTGATACTATTGGGAGTCGACAGGATAGAAGAGGAAGAGACTGAAAGGGAAAAAGCTTTCAGAGTTGAAAAACATGAATTACAGCTATTAAAGTTATAGAAAAATAAAACAATGCTCTAAATGCTATATAGAGGTTTAAGCAAGGTGTTACAAAAGTTCAAGCATGGCAGCTACAATTGTACTTCTTTATAACTGAAGATAAATTTATATGAAAACTTTGCTTGATTTCTTTTTCAATAATACTCTTGATTTTCATAAATTCTGTGCACAAAGAATTATGGTGAAAAGTAGCAACTATAAAAGTTTTTAATCATTGTTTTTCTCTCTATTTCCTTGAATATGGAGTCCATAATAATAATTGATGAACCAGAGTTAGTATAGGATAGTACATTAGTATAGTATAGTATAGTATAGTATAGTATAGTATAGTATAGTATAATATAGTACATATAGTATAGTGTAGTATAATAATTGCCTTGCAAAAGCCCAACCCTGCTTTGCTTCCAGGCTTTATCTATAATTTCCTAAGCTTCACCGGAAATGTTTACTGAGCAAGGAGCCAGCTATAAGTTCTGAGCGCAACTGGATGTGGCCCAAGTCTATCCCCCAAATAAAGATAATTGACATGATGATTTTACCCAAGGGACAATTTTTGAAACCTTTGGAAATAATACTGGTATCAATGTCTCATATAGTACTTCTTACTTTGCAATTATCTGTTCTTATTAGCTTTCAGACATTAAGTAAATCAATTTTTAAAATTTTACTTAAGTGAATGTTTTATTTAGTAGTACATTAACAGTACATTAAGTCAAGTCCTTTTCTTCTGAAATTTTCAAAAGGACACTTGTTGTTAAATTTGCATCTAGGGAATCTAGAGGAAAAACTGACAAAGGAGACACTTTAGATCCTATTATAGAGTAGGGGAAAAAAAACCATTTTCCCATAAAGAATGGAATATACCAAAAAGTCAGCTAATTTCTCAAGCACACAATCAAATGAAAATATCTTGATGTCCCAAAAGCTACTAAAATGTACAATAATGTCAATCAAACTCTTCAAAGAATGATAAAGGAAGGATGCTTGTCTGCAAAAATAAGGTGGACCAGGGCTTATGAGCCTATTCAAGCCAAGTAAGTGAAAGTTTGCCTTGTCCTTTGTTTCTATACTACATGGGCTTTCATAGACATATTACACCTTATTTAATATTTTTGTTATGTGCAGCAATTGCAAATAACAGTGACACATTGAAAGTATCATACTGGGATGTGATCTGTGGGAGGAGGCATCTGAGCAAGCTGCTCTGCAGTGATTTGGTTTCTGGCATCATTTCTGCTTCCATTCTCCAGGATCTTCCTGTCATTTTGCTTCCTAAAATTGACCTGGCAATGCCTCATCATTAACTAAGCTTTTTTTCCAAGACTAGTCCTTAAATATTCTCATAAGCATCTTCTTCTTCATGCCAATAATGACGATCTTACTGAAAATTTCAAAGTAGAATGCAGTCTCAAATATAAGAGCTTTTTGTTTGCAGAGTTGGTATAGAGACTTTCTATATAGCTTCCATAAAACACAGACACAGTCATATTCTTGAGAAAGGATTTTCTCAGTTTTTTTAGTTTACAGTGTTTTCAGTTTTATCTATCATCACATATGCAATTCATAGCATTAATAAGTCCAAGGTCAGTAATTCAATCCCTGTCTGAGATGAGTCATTTTTATTAGGTTTCTGACAGTATTAGGCGTCAGTATTTTTACTCCCTCTCATCACTTCTTTACCTGCTGCCTTTGCCTTTACCTCTTACAGCCTTTACCTTTTTCTTTATTTAAACATATTTACAGATAGAAAAATATCTGATAAATTATGTAAAGCAAAGTGTGAGATTTAGATATGTGTCTTTCTATGAAAATTGAAGGGAGAGTGTTTTTTTTGGGGGGGGTCATACCCAGCAGTGCTTACTCCTGGCTCTGTGCTCAGATATTACTTCTGATGGGGGGGGGGCAATATGGTATGCTGAGGACCAAACCCAGTTAGCTGCACACAAGGTAAATACTTTAGCTGCTGTACTGCTCTGACCTGAGTGATTTTCTTTTCTTTTCTTTTCTTTTCTTTTCTTTTCTTTTCTTTTCTTTTTTTCTCTTCTTTTCTTTTCTTTTTTTCTTTTCTTTCTGTTTTTTTCCTTTCTTCAGCATAATTGCTTTATTTAAGCACTGTGGTTATTAAATTGTTCACAGTTGGGGTTTAAGCATAGAATGTATACTACCTTTTACCAGTGCACCTTTCCCACCACCAATGCCCTTGATTTGCCACCCATACCTCAACCCTGCCTAGAACAGTAATTTTGCTTGCACTCTCTCTTTCTCTCTCTCCTCTCTCTCCCTTCTCTCTCCTTTTTGACATTGTGGTTTGCACTATTGTGAACAAAGAAGTGCAATGCATGTCAATTTATTCTCTTTCAGCACTCAGTTCTTGTCCAGAATGTGCAGTTCTAACTATCATTGTCACAATGGACCTATCTCTACAATTTTTGTAGCCAGTTTCCTCCCATGGACTGATTGTCCTGCCACTTGTCTCTGGATATCATTACCATACTGTCTTTTATTTAGGCAGCTAAGGATGAAATTTTGTTTCAAAAAGGAGAGCAATTTGGGGCTGAAAATATAGGACAGCTGTTAGGGCACTTGACTTACACAAGGCTGACCTGGATTCAATCCCTGGCATCCCATATGGTCTCCTGAATACAATCGAGAGTGATCCTTGAGCAGAAAGCCAGTAAGCCTGGAGCATTACTAGGAGTGAATACTTCCCGCACCTCCAAAGAGGTGCATTTTGTCATGAAATGTGGTTTCTTTATATACCTAAACACAAATATAGAGTTCTTTTGCTGAGTTTCACCTAACAAAAAAAATGGCATTCATTGTGCAAATAGGTGAAAATGTATTTCTTGTATTTTGGAACATAAAAGTAAACTTTACTGTTCACTTCGGAATTCATTAGAATATCTAAGTAAACAGTAGAGTTTCCAGGTTACTTTAAGTTTGACTAGCAACATCATAATAATACTACTAAGGATTGAAACTGTAGACTTTGGGCAAAATGCTATATTTTGAAATGAATTATTAATTATCAGGAATAAATGTAATATTGAATTTATTAAGACCTGTCTTTTCAATAGATGATTTAATATTAAGCTAAGTTACCTTCAATTGCATTTTTACACAATGATTATTAGTGAATTCATAATTAAATTAATTATAAATTAATCAGGAATCAAATTTTAATTGACAAATTCATAATTAAATTTTACCACTTAGACAATATAATTGTTATTATTTTTACTACAAAATCTTTTACTGTGCTACTGAAAACAGAATAGCAATTCATAGGCAATTTATGTTGAGATGAAGTTGTAAAAATAAATGATTTACATAGAATCAAGACAAACTTTGTAATGACATGATAGTTTTAATTTTAAAAATAAGTATGATCATTCTACTACCTCTAAGTCAAGAGGCATATTGTAAGATAATGAGGCAATAGTAACAGTTATGTCTTCAAATTATTTTTTCCTATATTACTGGAAATAACATAGCTGAAAAAGCCTGAGAATTGTTGGCATTTATTTATGACCTAAAGGTTTGAATGTAAAATATGTCAGATTAAATGTCCACAGTATTGACAAAGGTGAGGCACCTTTTCTATCATTGGAATAATGGCCATAAAAAGACATATCTTATTTAAAAGTTCTGTATGTGTATATGCTGAAAGGATGGGGGCAAATCTCTGAATTATTTAGGGGGGCAGTTAAAACTCTACTGGAGGTATACCACTGCCAAGATATAATTTGTATGCAATCTAAAATGAAAATCTTGGAAAATGGTCTATCTTATTCATAGTAATCTGATAAACAGTGGCCCTGAGAAGATCATGTTTTTCCTGCTGGTGATCAAAAGAGTATCTTTTATAGGGAAATTGCCCTGAAGTGCTGCAGAGGGAAAAAGTATGGAAAATTCAAGAGGAAGCCAAAGGCATACAAACTCAAGTCATTGAGAGTTTCAAAGGAAACTCTCCCCTGTGTTCCTCCTGTTTTTCCCCTGCTTGATTGTTAGGTCTGAAACCTCAGACTTTTAATAGATTGTCATTCATCGCCCAAATGAATGGGTTCTCTTAACAGTAATGCCCTTGTTTGGAGGATTACTTGTATATATGAGCTGCACATAAATAGATATACTTGAACCTTTTTAAGGAAACGTGTAAGTTAGGCTTGTGCATAATTGTCATGTTTTTGGTTAGAACTTTCCCAATTTTATAAAAGCCAGTGTATGTCTGCCATTTTATTGTACTTAATTTGTAATTCAATTTGATATGAAATTAATTTTTGTTTAGAAGTTTACTTGTCTTTTACTCCTCCATCCGCATCAATGTTCTCACTGAGAATCATATGAGAATGTCTTGCAAAATGCTTGGTAGAAGACATAGCTGTGTAGTTTATTCTCATAAACATGTTTTCTCTATTAACAGCAAACTTCTGAGCAATAAAACAAAAGTTCATATAGCCATAGATCAGCCATATTCATCAAGTATCTATATAGTCTTTTCTTTATATAATTTTGAATGATAGGGATAATGTCCTATAGTGATTGTGATGACACTAATTACCATGTCAGATTCATGACCAGAAGTCTGCATTAAACTAGAAATTAAATAGTGGGGAGAACATGTTGACACTGAAGTTTTCAACTCCCCGCACTCCTTGATTGCTCTGGGCTCAACTTTTCCTACACTTTCTTTCCTGCATTGCTTTTGAAGCAATGTCAGATAATTAAATTGCCCTAAGTTTCCTTGCTTGCACTGCATATTTACCAGAAGTAGCCAAAGAAACTGTAACATAAAGAAGAGCAGAACATTGCCATCTGAGGAAAAGATACTTCAACCTTTTTAATTATGATTCTCCTTTCTAAAATGACTTTACTTATACATAGTGGTTACTAGGTTGTTTATAATAAAGTTTTTGTTCACAGTTGTAGAGTAATTCAAGATTGAACTTTAACCATATAATATACACTTTCTTTCACTAGTACATTTCCTGCCACTAATGTCCCTAGTTTTCCAACTGTCCTTCCCTATGCCTTCTCAGCTGCCTTCCTCTGTGGCAAACATTTTCTTCTCTCTTTCTTTTTCTCTCTCTCACTTCCTTAATTATTTTTAGACACTGTGGTTGTAATATTATTACTGATTAACAATTAGGTACCATGCGTATCTCATTCTTTCCTTTCAGCACCAGTTTTTGTCCAGAATGATAGTTCCAATTATCATTGCCATAGTTGGAAGTAGTTGGAAACTATCATTGATTTTCTTTTGACTACTTTTTGTTATCAGTACCTTTCAGACTCAATGTCTTATTTTCTCAAGCAAGTTGCTTTCAACTTTTCTCTGATCTCAGTTTCCAGAATGTATGTTCTTGTCTATTAAAAGTATTTACAATTCTAGTTTTGTTCATGCCCATTATTTCCCTCATTGCAGTTTACTTAATAAAAAATTGCATCTTAGTCATTTCATTTCTCAGGGTGTTACTTCAAAGAACTACCCATCTAAGCCAATCTTAACAGTTTTACACCCAAGAGCATTTTTATAGTGATATTTCATTTTAGCAGTCAGATATGGTCATTAAATGCAGAAGATTCTATCTTCATGATGCATAATTATAATTGCCTGTAATTGCACCATTCATCTTTGTAGAATTCCTAATGAGTTGTATGTAAACAAGTATGTTTAAAAATTGTGATAGAAATCTTTTCCTGCTACCCAAGCATTTAGCAATTTTAATTACATGGGTATATCTCATATTTGAGTAAGCAGAAATTTAGTCCACCAGGTGGGAACCAGATATTTTTATCATTTGATTCTTGAGGTGTATTGTCTTAAAGTATTGTGTAAATAATTTAGCAAAGTACTACCCAGGACCTTCAGACTTTTCTTGCTATTTCCCATTATAAAACTGAGTGCATAAATAAATTTAGAGGAAAGCACATGAAATAATTGCACTGTTGGCAGTGGCAGCAGAAGGAGGATAAAATCTTGTATATCTAGAACTGACATTAGGTGGTTGCTGTTGGCAACTGTTGTAAGTGCTGTCTGCATATGGACAGTCAATTTTCTTCATAGGCTCCTTCAGCAAATCTTTCTATGGTTCATTTGACCTTCCTGGTTGGTTTATCATCTTTCCATTGAATTCTTATTACTTATTAAAAAGTATATTCAAAATCTTCAATCTGTGATTTTTTAGGATATGATTTGTTAAGATTTGAGGTAATATATATCATATACTAAATATAATATATTATAGGTTATATATTAATTATATATTATATATAAATACATATCTTAAAGCTTCTGAGAATTTAATATCTTCATAAAAGCACAGTGTACACGAATTTATGAAAGTATTGAAAAACATAAATGTTACCTAAAATTTGACAACTTTTTACAAGTAAAATTGGGTCTGTATTTAGGAATTCTGAGGAATGTGGGGGTAGAGTAGAGTGTAACATGTTCAAGAGAGAACATGGGCTTCTTCAAAGGCAGAGAGAACACCACTACACATTTCAGTGAAAGTAGGAAATTATGAAAGTACAAATTTCAAGAAGCATCATGTGCAGAGACAATAAATACACACATGCCTATTGAAACATAGAATATGTGAAGCATCTCTTTCCCTGACAAAGCAATACAAAAATTAATTAAAGTGGAGGTTCAGAATACTTTATATTATCTAGGGAGTGACTATCTAACACACCCAACTTAATATATGCCTACCCCATGTATTTGGTGTTTCCTTTGGTGTAATGCTCTGTAATCCTAGATTTTATAATAATTGGTGCCGAGCTTGAACCTCTAGATTTTAAATTAGGTAGAATAATAATAGAAACATTCCTATCTTCTGTATTGTGCTTCTTTTATAAGTAATGATAGATAACTATTGGATAAGTAGACGTTATGAGCCTCTGGAGATTGCCTCTCCTAATCTCTTGTATTATTATACTACTGAGCTCTTAATAGAAATGTTAATTATCTTAAATAATGCACAGAACAAACTTTATTTTCTTAGTTTTGGGGTCACATCCAGTGGTGCTCAGGACTTACTCTTGGTTTTGCACTCAGAAATCACTATTACTGTTGATCAGGGAACCGTATGAGATACCATAGAACAAATTCTGTTCAGCTCATACAAAGCATGAGCTGCTATACTACTTGTTATACTATCACGCTAGTTCCAAAGCATAAATTTGTGTAGTACAGAAATAGTGACCTCACTCATAATATATTGTGATAGAGAAACATGTATAAGAATCTCCTTAGTGAAGTCTGCACAGAAGTTTTGCTGAACTTTTGTGCATTTTGTATGTGTCTTATTTGATAACAAAAATAAGTTTGGAGGCTTATTTGTGTTTGCTCCATATTCTTACACAGAAATGAATAAGAAGATTAATAGATGAATATAAACTTTCAAAAATCTACAAAACAAAAGTGATTTTCACTTAATAGTGTTTGGTTTAGACCTTCATAAAATGTCAACTTCTCAGATTTTTCATTCCAACTCTGGCAGTCCTTGACATTAAAAAGCAATAATCTGATCTTAAGACAGTTTTGTGGACTTACACTTCTGAATTATATTAAATCTCCAGAATAGGTGCAAAACAAATTTTTTCAATCTTCAACACAGATACAAAATTTCCAACAAGGAATGCAACTCATTACTTTTAAAGTTAATTTTTTGTTTGTTTGTTTGTTTTTGGGTCACACCCGGCGGTGCTCAGGGATTACTCCTGGCTGTCTGCTCAGAAGTAGCTCCTGGGAGGCACGGGGGACCATATGGGACACCGGGATTCGAACCAACCACCTTTGGTCCTGATCGGCTGCTTGCAAGGCAAACGCCACTGTGCTATCTCTTCGGGCCCTAAAGTTAATTGTTAATAATTAGATGTAAAAATAACTTTATTAACTAAGACTAATAAATTATTCTTGTTTTGATACTTAGAAGAAATTTCCATAGGTTTTGTAGAGTTATGATAATGAGCTCAGCTAGTTACAGTGATGTGCATTGATCTAAAGCTTTTGTAGCCATAGTTTTTCTTCATTTCTGCTTTTAATATACTACAATAAGTTTTCTAACTCATTCCTTACACTTGCACTACCAATTATAAGGAGGGTTATGGAGACAATAATCTTATTTACCGTATATAATATTAATAGAGAATTAGTAACATACAGGATATATAAAGGGATGACAATATTAAATGTTAAAACTTCCAGAATTCAACAGGCAACTTGCCATAGTTCTGGGCGTAGTGACAGCTTTAATGTAGTAGATAAACAACTAATGTTTTGAGAGCTAAAATTGTTCTGACAAATGGTTTTCCTCTTGTCAAAATGATCTGTTTGAATTCTAAAAAAATCAGTTGAAAATTTCTAGATTTTTCTCCCCTCACCTTCTCCTCAATGGTTGTACTTCTTTTATATCTCCCTGGTTGGCAGCATAGAGAATGAGTCAGATCTAGGTGTCTGGAATCAGCCTAATGTATTCCATTCTCCTTGGGGGCATTCTTTCAGTCTCCAATCTTATCTTTTATTTATTGTTTTTATCTAAATAAGTCAATATTGACTGCACTGAAAACTACTGCAGTTTCATTCTAGATAGTTTAGTAACTGTGATTCCTTAGATGATTGCTGTCCTTACTTTGTGTCTTGTTCCCTTTATATTTACTATGACATTCTGGAAAGAAGTAATAGTCTCTTTTTCTTTTCTAAGTTTTTTATTATTTAGGAAAATCTTGTCTACTCAATATCAATAGATCAATATCAATAATCAATGAATGTGCATTTTGTTTCCCATTAGAGTGTATGTGTGCATGATTCTCAATAAATATTTAAAAGAATGTTGAGTGGTAATATGCTTCTATTAGGAGCAGCACACATTCACATTCCTGGAAGAGCCTTGGTATGAGAAAAGCTAGACATTTTTTATTTGATTAATTGGCTGATTTTTTTTTTTTT
Organism: Suncus etruscus; assembly: GCF_024139225.1. Taxonomy (NCBI): domain Eukaryota; kingdom Metazoa; phylum Chordata; class Mammalia; order Eulipotyphla; family Soricidae; genus Suncus; species Suncus etruscus. The sequence goes on along the minus strand of NC_064848.1, from coordinate 133,783,793 downwards.
GGTTTTTGGGCCACACCCGGCATTGCTCAGGGGTTACTCCTGGCTGTCTGCTCAGAAGTAGCTCCTGGCAGGCATGGGGGACCATATGGGACACCGGGATTCGAACCAACCACCTTTGGTCCTGGATCAGCTGCTTGCAAGGCAAACACCGCTGTGCTATCTCTCCGGGCCCAGAATTGGCTGATTTTTATGTTTATTTATTTTTAACTTTTGTTCAGGGATTGAATCCATAACTGTTTATATGCAAAGCATGTGCTTTGCTATTAAGATGTATCTGGCTAGTATATAAATATTTTACTCTTAACTTCAAGTTATTGGTTTATTTACATGTCTGTACATATATACAGAATATGCACATCAGAGACATTATTTCTTGAGTACAATATTTTATGTGATCAACATCAAAAAATTTTATTATCTAAAATTTTCCTATAAATAAATTATTAGAAATTTGGCTAATTTTTGAATACTTTATGGTTATTTTTTAATATTTTTCAGCATCTAGTAGTTTACAATTTTTTGATGAATAAATTAATGATAAATATGCTTTTTATGTTTTATTTGTAACTTTTTTCCTTTGGCACATTTATAATGACACAACATCTATTGCACTTGTGAGCTTTAATTATGAGTTTATCTTCCTAGAAGTTTGATTTATAGGATTATTCTGAGACTTGGTATTAAAACCCACATTATTTCTACCAATTTCCTGGTATGATTTAAAAATTTGCATTTGGTTTATTTTGTTTGTTTTTTTGTTTGCATGTGAGGGAGGGAAGCCTCTGAAAAAGTGTTCAGAGCCCTGAGAGGCACACTTGGCAATTTTCAGCCAACCAAATATATGGTTAAATGCTAGGGTCTGAGCAATGACCTGCAGAAAATGAGCACTCAGGTTATCCTAAGTGTATACTATCTTCCCAGCAGCAATTGTAGTCAAAGTTTTATTGAGCTACATTCGTGATATGGATGCTAGTCCAATGTAAATTGGGATTCAGGTTAGATTTTACTTTCTCTTTTCTTTGGTTTAATTTGCTTTTTTGTTTCATTTGTCTTTTGGATACTCAGAAATGAATTGCTCTTGCCCTTCTGCTTGGGGGACCATATGTGGCATATATGGTTCTAGGGATTCTAACAAAAGTTGCCCCCCTTGCAAAGCAAGCACCTCTCTCTGGCTCTTCTCTTCACGACCACTGCCCATATATCAAAATCAAAATCCATATCCCCTAGTGCAAAGTTTCTCTACTATATCACTGTGTGTGTGTGTGTGTGTGTGTGTGTGTGTGTGTGTGTGTGTGTGTGGTGTGTCTATTTGGGAAAATCCAATTCATAAGGGGATCTTTGAACAATTGCTCAGTCATATACCTTGGCTGTTTCCTATTTCTATGATTGCGAGCACTAAGAAAACTTACTGAAACCTTTCACCCATGTTGTCAAAGTCTTCTGGAAAACCCCAGAATGTAGAGAGGGCAGGGATAGTAACCTATTTGGAATTGTTTTCTCATTAAGCTTGATTCCTGGAGAATTGCTTCCTTAATGGAATACATTGGGAAATTACATACAAATACTTAATCTTGCTCGTAGGAGATCTATGCTACTATTGTTTCTAAAAAAGCAGCTCATTAGTGTTTACTGCATGTGCTACTTGCTGTCAAGTTGTGCTACTTGCTGAAAAACATAACTTTCTACAGTGAAAATTAGATGCATTCAATTATCTTTCTTTTGTTTGTTTTGTTTTGGGCCACACACGCTGTGATCAGGGGTTATTCCTGGCTTTGTGCTCAGAAATCACTGCTGGCTCATTCGGGGGATCATATGAGATGCCAGGAATCAAACTCGGCTCTTCCATATGCAAGGCAAATGTCCTAACCACTGTGCTATCACTTCAGCTGACCTCTTTATTCCTATGTTGATCTCCTGGAGGCAAGTATTTACACTATGCCTGAATTCTTGGAGACTTTATGTTATCTATTAAGGCTTTCTCTCTCTGTTGCTAATCCATTTTTATTGCTTGTTTGGTCTTTCCCAGGTCATTACAGTAAATAAATGTATTCTGTGTTCCTCCCACAGGTTGCTTCTCTGGGGGTCACCACCTTTACCCTCTGTGCACTATGCATTGATCGTTTCCGCGCCGCCACCAATGTTCAGATGTACTATGAAATGATCGAAAACTGCTCTTCCACGACAGCCAAACTTGCTGTGATCTGGGTGGGCGCCCTCCTCTTGGCACTTCCAGAAGTGGTTCTCCGCCAGCTGAGCAAGGAAGATTTGGGGTTCAATGGCCAAGCTCCTGCAGAACGCTGCCTTATAAAGATCTCCTCTGATCTGCCCGACACCATCTATGTGTTAGCCCTCACCTACGACAGCGCCAGGCTCTGGTGGTACTTTGGCTGTTACTTCTGCTTGCCCACGCTCTTCACCATCACCTGCTCCTTAGTGACTGCAAGGAAAATCCGCAAGGCAGAGAAAGCCTGTACAAGAGGGAATAAGCGACAGATTCAGCTCGAAAGCCAGATGAACTGTACAGTGGTGGCTTTGACTATTTTATATGGATTTTGCATCATCCCTGAAAATATCTGCAATATTGTTACCGCCTACATGTCCACAGGAGTTTCCCAGCAGACGATGGACCTCCTCAACATCATCAGCCAATTCTTGCTCTTTTTTAAGTCCTGTGTCACTCCCGTCCTCCTTTTCTGTCTTTGCAAACCCTTCAGTAGGGCCTTTATGGAGTGTTGCTGCTGCTGCTGTGATGAGTGTATTCAAAAGTCTTCGACAGTGACCAGCGATGACAATGACAACGAGTACACTACAGAGCTGGAGCTCTCACCTTTTAGCACCATACGCCGGGAAATGTCTACTTTTGCATCAGTTGGAACTCACTGCTGAAGGACATTTAATTTGATTTGTTTATTAGTTTGATTTTCATCTTCTGTGAAAGTTTTTACTTCCATCTTTTTCCTTATGGGGAAAAAGTGCAAAAAAAAGTTAACTGCTGTAGAATGGATTTGGCAAATTAATAATTGTGCTTTGAGAAAAATGTTTATATTTAGTTATTTAAGAAGTTTAAGAAGACCCATAGTTTTAGATCATTTCATCTGGTCTGGTGCTAATATTTTATTTGAAAAAGTGACTGCACCTTAACTGACTTAATTGCTACTTTTCTTTCTTTTAAAAGTCTAATCATTGTACATTGTTTATAGCCATGTGATTTTTGTAGGTTATTTTACATTTGAGTTGTGTATTAAAATATATTGTAAATGATATTGTAAGATATTCTGTAGTTAAAAAGCATTCACAAAGTAGCACCAAATAAATTACACTTTATTCTTTAATGTCATTGTCAATCTACTTTTAACCAAGAGTCAATAAATATTTCAATTGCCTTAAGTAAACACTGCCTCTATGCAAATTGGCCTTTTTGATTTATAATTGTATATCCCTTTAAGGCAGGTATTCAGTATATTACTTTTTTCAAAAAAAGTACTATTTTATGTACAGAATCACAAAACATACTGTATCTTAAATGAAATTGTATTTTTTAATATTTAGATCTACATGTAAACTTACTCCAAATATTTATCAAATAGAAAGAGACTGCAGAGTAGGAAGAGAGTATCTTTTTTTCCTTTTTCTTTTTTATCTTTTTTTTTTTTTTTTTTTTTTTTGCTAGTGTCTAAAATTGAATCCAGTGTCTCTTATATGTAAGGCAAGCACTCTACCTCTGTGCTCCATTCTGGGCTCTGAAAGTAGAAGCAAAGTTTAATTTGCTTTTCAACTATTATCTAGAAATATTGGTTTTCTGAAATTTCTAGCATAAAAAAAAGGATATAAACATAATTCACTTGTCATTTGATTCTCCCTGATCATTGACCTTTAAACATTGTGTGACTCCTATGTGAAGCATTTGGAATTTAGACAGGTGGCTCTATTAATGAAAACATAGGTCAAGTGACTCACTGACACAGTGTGGTCTTAGTTCTGAAAACTCATAAAGTGAACTGCATTTTCTGGCTGGAAGCTGTCCTATGTCTGCTTGTCATTTTATTAAATAGCAATGCTGAGTTGCACCTTTTGTCTTTTAGACTTTAGCATGTTTTTATTTAAATAATGACAGTTTAGTTCTAGAAAAATTTAAGATATTTTGTATTACTCTTCTCAATATAAAACAATGCTATTTACATCATTAAGTTGCAGTTAAAAATTTAAAGATATTTAACCAGGTAAACCTGATGAAATTCAGATTAATGCCTTTCCCTCAATCAAGTGTTCTTCAAAAATACTTTGAGCTGGGATCGAAGCAATTGCACAATGGGTGGGGCTTTTGCCTTGCATGCTGCTGACCCAAGTTCAATCCTTGGTTTCCCAGGTGGTCCCCTGAACCTGCGAAGAATGATTTCTGAGCACAAAGTCGTAAGTAAAGCCTGAGCACTGCCAGGTGTTGTCCCCAAACAATCAAAAACACATTTTCTGACTATTTGTGTTTTGAGGGATTTAAGGGAGATTAAAAACATGGAACCATTATTTTTTTTTACCGATCTTTGCAGCAGGCTTTGAAAAATATCTTGAGTACCTGACTAGCTTTAGATTGTTAAGCAGATCAACATTTTTGATTCCATATTGTTTTTCTTTCATAGAATTTGGCAAGCTTTATAAATCAAGGTACATTGATTAAGTACATGATGTTGAAAAATTTTACATTATGATAGGCTTGATGTCAGTTGTAACAAAACCAAGTGAGGTTGGGATGTGAAGAAGAATTAAGACAAACATTATGTTATAAAATGGTGAACATTAAAAAGGTATATTATAAGTTAGAGGAGAGAGAAGAGAGAGATTGTTATAATTAAGGAAATAATGAAATGCATTGAAATAACTGAATGGCAGGACCAACAGGAGTTGATAAAAGGCAGAATTAGAAGTGGTCATTCCAGCAGATAAGAGCTAATGAAATGACAGATCATGGTTTCTTTGAGGAGAAAACAATATTTCTTCTTGATTATTGTGTTGTGTTCACTGATGCTTCATAGAAGGTACTAATGAGGGGGCTGGAGAGATAGCATGAGGGTAAGGCATTTGCCTGTCATGCAGAAGGTCAGTGGTTCAAATCCCGCATCCCATATGGTCCCTTGTGCCTTCCAGGGGCAATTTCTGAGCATAGAGAGCATAGAGCCAAGAGTAACCCCTGAGTGCTGCCAAGTATGACCCCAAAAAATAAAAACAAAAAAAAAGATTAGAAAAAGAAGGTACTTATGAGAATACATTCTAGAATACTATTATAGTAGGGTCATATATTTTTAAAAATAATATATTTAAGCACCATGATTACAAACATAATTGGAGTTGGGTTTCAGTCATAAAATAAACAGCCCTCTTCACCAGTGCAACCTTCCTACCACCCCAAGCCTGTAATTGAGACAGGCATTCTACTTCTCTCACTCATTAACATTGTCATGGTAGATGTTCGTGTAGTTTATTCTCTAAATACACTCATCACTCTTTGTGGTGAGGTTCATAGTCCTTTCAGCTCTCATCTCTATTGTCTCTGGCATTATTATTCTAATGTATTAATTGTTCTTAAAACACATAAATGAGTGAGACTATGCTGTGTCTCCCTCTCTCCTTCTGAATTATTTCACTCAGCATAATAGTTTCCATGTACACCCATGTATAGAAAAATTTCATGACTTCATCTTTCCTGACAGCTGCATAATATTCCATTGTGTATATGTACCAATGTTTCTTTATCTGCTGAAGGTATCTTGGTTGTTTCCAGATTCTGTAAATAGAGTTGTAATGAATATAGGTGTGAGGAAGATATTTTTCAATTATGTTTTAGTGTTCCTATGTTATATTCATAAGAGTGGAATAATTGGATCATATGGGAGCTCAATTTCCAGTCTTTTGAGGAATCTCTATATTATTTTCCATAAAGGCTGGACTAGATGACATTTTCACCAGCAGTGATGAGAGTTTCTTTCTCTCCACATCCCCACCAGCACTGATTGTTCTTATTCTTTGTAATGTGTGCCAATCTCTGTGGCGTGACATGGTACCTTACATTTTTTGATTAATTCCTTTAGAAATGAGAGGTTCAAGGCATTTTTAGTTATTGGTAAAAATCATCATCAACATCATCACAGGTCTATAATAGGAAATATAATGTGAATATAATTTCTAAATAGTAAATAGGCTGTTAAATAGGAATCTATAAACTATTTCACAGTGTAAGTAAAAAAATTAATTAGAAAGGCTCTATAAAACATTGAACTATAATGGAGGTACATTTTAAAATTTTTCTTTTATGCTTGCCCTTGGATGAGCTGAAACATTTAGCTTTATCTAAATAGCATCTGCCAAAATAGAAATTAATTACAAAAAGTTATTCCAAATATGAAGTGATTTGGAAGTTTTTTCATATGCTTGTTCTTTGCTTTCTCAAGAACAATTCCTATGTAACACTTTAAAAACTAATCTTTCTTTTTATTGGACTTGTATCCAATTCAGAACTTTCCAATGTCTTTTCTTTCTGAAAGTTTCATTTAATATATGAAACACACATCTAAAATAAATCTAATAAATTTTAATTGCTCTGAAAACTTTAAATAATGATATTTATTTCAGAATATTTAGTCTGATTCTTTGAGTATATACCATCTTATGTATACCCTATAATATACATGTATTAGATGGGCAATATAATCTACTTACAATTTTTCATTAAAATACACATTTTTTAAGCCTTCAAGTATATCAATCTTCTTTTGTTATATCAATCAATTTTGTTTTTGTTTTGGGGCCACACTCAACTGTGCTCAAGACTTACTCTTGGTTCTGTGCTTAGGGATTATTTCTGGCAGGTCCTGGAAGACCACTAAGCTTCCAAAAAGTCAATTCTTCCTATTTAAGGTTCAATTTACATTCAACTCAGTAAGCCCATTTATATTCAACTTAGTGAATGAATGTATATTCAAATCAGTAAATATTTTTTAAACTTCCCAAGCCTAGTGCTAGAGTAGGAAATTGAGCATAATTTAACATTTCCTTAATCCTGAGATAACAAACTTTATAGTTTGTTCTAAAAATTAAGATATTTATGATATAAAAATCAATGTGGTGTGACAAATGTGGTATATTCTGAGACAATGGAGGTGAAAAAGCAAGGATGGCTAAAAGTGGAAAAGAACTGAAATTCTGGCAGTTGGTGGTTAAGAAGAAGATGCTAGGCTTCACAAAAGACAAAGATCAAATATTTCTTTTCTTTTTCTTTTTTTTATTTATTTCTTTATTTTTTAATGATATTTTATTTAAACACTTTGGTTACAAACATGATTGTGGTTGGGTTTCAGTCATATAAAAGGACACCCCATCACCAGTGCAACATTCCCACCACCAATGTCCCAAATATCCCTCCTTCCCACCCTGCCCCCACCTGTACTCTAGACAGGGTTTCTATTCTTTTTCATATATGAGGTTTTGTGGAACTAGATGAACTTTTGTTTATAAAGAAATAGTGATACTTATGTTAAAATAATTTCTAATACATAATTTTCATTTGCCTCTTATAAAAATGGACCTAGAATAAAGGACTGATTCTTCAATAATAATAATGAATATAATTTCCAATGGCACTCAAAACTTACTTCTGGCTCTGTACTCAGAGATACTCCTGGTAGGTTTTGGTGCCTGGCATCAAACTAGGTGTTACTGTATGTAAGTCAAGTGCTTTACCCCTGGGTTCTCTCTGGCTCTTGTAAATGAGTTTAATTGTGCTATTAAAAGTTAACAAGTTATTAGGAATACAAAGTTTAATTAATGCTCTTTTATTATATTGCCACTCATTTATTCAAATATTTAGTAGCACTATATTTTCTACTGTATTAGTATGTGTATGTGACTTGATAGTTGTGAATAAATTCTCAAGAAACCTATAACTTTTTTTATATAATATTTTAAACTTTTTTAATATAATTTTTATTTTTATCATAGTGGCTTACATATTGTTGACAATAATATTTTAGGTACATATTTACATAAAACCAGGGGGATTCCCATCACCTATTTGTCCTCCCTACACCTCTGTTCTCATCCTACCTCCCATATCCTCCTCCCTCACCCCCGGGGCTGCTAGAATATGTGATCCCCTCTGTACCTAGTTTACTACTTAGTAGTCTTACACCTGTTTGGTCTTGGTACCTTCCTTATTTCCCCCTCTAACTGGGAGGCAGGACTAGATAGTTCAAGTTATGTGGTTTTGTTTGAAGAAGAGAAAAGTAATAAACTGGGGTAAAAATCAAATATGCTGAAAATGGGCGGAATCCTTCTAGGCTCTCATCATCATTGAGAGACGAAGGGGAAAAAGAAGGTGAAACACCCCAACAGTACAAAAAGAAGTGTCAAATAAAATATCCAGTGAGCACTCCAACAATAAAGATAAGCACCACAAAAGAAGCTATGGTCTTGAGATAAAAAGCATGGCAGAGCACATAAAGAAAGAAGGAAAAAAAATATAAATGGAGACAACTTCAATAACCACACCAAAACAAAGAAATCGACAAAAAGTAGATAGGTAAATAAAAGTTAAAAAAAATAAAAATAAAAAATAATATATAAAAATGAAAAATGTTTTGTGCTTTTTGCCTTTTTTCCCCCTCCTGTACAGGCACAGCAAATATTGGGGTCATTCAAAAAGGAATTTACTTGGCCTAAGAGATATGGAGTTTCTCCACACTTGGAGTGTATTGTCATGGGATTAACTATAGACTCCATTCAGGAAACCTATAACTTTTTTAAACAGAGCAGAAACTGTACAAAATATACAACACAAAGTGAATCATATGTGAATAGTTAAAAGTAACACAGAGAAAAAGAAAACAAAGTATGATAAAATTATGCAGATAAAAGTCTTACATCATAAAAGACAGTCATCTAAGCCACTTGAGCAGAGAAACCACAAAATCTAGTTTCTGACGCAGAGACATGCTTAGTAGGTTTTCAATGTCCAACATGGTTGAAACTGACCTTGGAAAAGAATGAGATTAACAAATTAAACAGCTGAAAGAAAACTGAACAGTATCTTCAAAGCCTTTGTAATAAAATTGCTTTTTTATTCTGAGTAACATTACATTAGAGGACTTTTATGGAGGAGCTGTTTGATATTTTTAGATAACAATGTACTTTGTTGTTCTTTTTATGCCGAACTCTGAGTTACTCAGGGCTTACGCCTGGCTCTGCTCTCAGGAATCATTCCCGACTGGCTCAGGAGACTCAGTGATCAAATACAGGTTAGATGCATACAAGCAAATGCTTTACCTGCAGTACTATCTCTATGGCCCCTCTATTTTGATCAGTCAGTCTCATTTTTCTAAGATAGTTTTCCATATAATCAATTAACTTTATATTAACAAAGTATTAACCAAGTCTAACAACAGTCTATTTTTTGTTCCTGTAAATTTGTTTTTGTAAAATATCACATAAATGTAGTTATGTCTTCTAGAACTTTGGAGTCTGGCTTTTTTTTTTCCAGTTAATTTAGTACATTGCATGGTCATCCAAATAATGGACTAAATTTAGTTTGTTTTTCTTACTACTGGTAATTATTCCATTGTACAGATGTAAATAAGATGCTTATTTCTTTCTCAGTTGAAAGAATGAACGATTCTATTGCTTCTAATTATTGGAGAGTATTAATAAAGTTACTGTAGCATTTTATGTGTAGATTTTAAAACATTTCAATGTCGCTTGGATAAACAATTTGCAATTTTTTTTTTGGATTATAACATTCTACTGTACTCAGGACTTACTCCTGGATATGAACTTATAATTATTCTTGAAGTTGCTTGAGGCACCATATGGGTTTCTGGGAATTAAACCCTGTTTGACCACATGCAAGTCAAACACCTTACCTGCTATACCATTTTTCCAGCTCCTGAAATGCAAATTTTGGCTCAAAAAATAAAAACATATTTTAACTCTGAAGACACTTTCAACTGTTTGTCAAAGTAAATTGTTATACTTTGAAGACTGGGAGCCAGCAATGCTTAAGTTCATTTACTACATGTTGTCAGAAGTATTTGATATGGCCAGTTTAAAATTTTCCTTGTAAAATTTTATCCATTGTTATAAGTAAAAAGTACCTGTAATTTGAACCTTCTGTAATTTTATTTAAAATAATAAACAAGAAAGCCATAAGACAAGAAAAACTTTAACAGAGTAATTTTCATAGTGTTATTTAAAATATTAAGTAGGATAGCCTAAAGGTAGGAATAACTTTCCTTCACTATCGGCATTTATCATTTAATTATTATTTCAAACTTGTTTATTGATTATTTCAACATTTGATAATAATAAAAATGTTTTCAACATTTTTTTTTGTTTTTTTGGGCCACACCCGTTTGATGCTCAGGGGTTACTCCTGAATAAGCACTCAGGAATTGCCCCTGGCTTGGGGGGCCATATGAGATGCAGGGGGATCAAACCGCGGTCCTTCCTTGGCTAGCGCTTGCAAGGCAGACACCTTACCTCTAGCACCACCTCGCCGGCCCCTGTTTTCAACATTTTATATAAGTGGTCCCCTATAAACAGTTTAGCATGCATATCTTAAAATAAGAAGATTATCCTGAGGAACTCAATCAATATTTTTATTAGAGTTAAGGAATTAAAAATAAAAACAATGTTTTCTAACACAAATTTATTTTGTAAATTACCAACTTGTTGCCAACCATGCTCTTTATAGGATTTTGTGCTTGAAGGATGATGATCTAAGTTGTTTATACACTATTTTTGTTTAGTTTTATTATCAGTAATATTAATGTTGTAGTGTAAATTGGTAAATGTTCCATCCTAAATTGTTAAATTTTTTTCCTTAAATACTCAAGAGAGCTCATAAGTAAAAATATGTTATTTGTAGTTTCTACTTGGAAATATTTTAGTCAACCCAACTTCATTGTTTTTTATAACTGTATCCTATTTCTTCATGAGTCAATTTAGTAATTTGTATCTTCATAAAATTTTGATCATTTCATTGAAATGATATAATTTGGGTGCTCAGAGGAGTGATCCAAGGACTGAAAACACTTAACTTGAAAATGCAAGGCCATGAGCTTTACTTAGAGTGCAACAGGAATGCACTGGGCATAATCTCTGTGACTCTGCTATCTAGAAACACCAGTGCTGCTACTAAGTGTATGGAAAACTATCTGGGCATTGAGGGAGTATGATTCATTAAAAAAAAAAGTGTGTAAGGACCACAGAATGTGCACAAGTAGTAAATAAATGAGCACAACCACAGTAAATACCATGGCATAGTGTATGAGTACCATACAGAAATGTGTGCCTTGCTGTCCTGCTTTCCAGGAGTGATCTGAATACAACAGAGTGTGTGGGTGGGGAGAGAGAGTAAGAGCCAGAGAGAGCCAAAGAGAGAGAGAGAGGGAGAGAGAGAGAGGGAGGGAGAGAGAGAGAGAGAGAGAGAGAGAGAGAGAGAGAGAGAGAGAGAGAGAGAGAGAGAGAGGGAGGGAGGGAGAGAGAGAGAGAGAGCCAGAAAGCCAGAGAGAGAGAGAGAGCCAGAGAGCCAGAGAGAGAGAGAGAGAGAGATATGGTCAAAATTAACCACCCTGTTTGGGTTGCCATATTAAATAGTCATTTCCCAAACCTTGGCTTGGGCCTCTGTGCAGACAAAAGTGATTGTCAGGAGCTTATTAAGGAACAGGAATTTGATTCTGATGAATTTCTTTCACTTTTATTATGGCCTCTGCTGCTGTTGAACAAAGCTGTTCCTGAACAAAGTTAATGAGTTTTCCCCTAAGGGTTGAGCAGGAGTTTTCTGACTGGAACTGCAGGCAGCATAAATCCCAAACATTCCTTGGCCTTAAAAACTCCTAAAATAAATTGCCAACCCCCTTTTCCACACAGATTACTTGCTTCAATTTCTTTCTCAGCTCTCCATTGCCTTTCTGGATTTCTATTATTTTTCAAAGTTAGGTATTTTCCGATCTTAAAAGTTAAGTTAGAGGGCCAGAAAGATAGCACAGCAATAGGGCGCTTGCTTGCTTGTGGCCAAGCAGGGAGGTACCCGGTTTGATTACTGGAATCCATATGGGGCCCAGGACTGTCAGAGGAGATTTCTGAGTGCAGAGCCAGGATTAACCCCTGAGCACCTCAGGGTGTGGCCCAACAATCAATTAATAAATAAAAGTTAAAAAAAAGTAATTAAGTTAGAGTGTGCATTGTAGAGCACAAACATTTCACCCTTCAGAGAGAAGTTCTAGGAATATTGGACAGGAGTTTGGAGATGGTTTAGATCAGATTTTATCTCAACTTTTCCATTCGCTTCATGTTTCTTTCTCTTTTATTTCTGGGAGTGAAGGAATCACTTCCCAGTTCGGTGTTGTTTTCTTTCTTTCTTTATTTTTTTATTTTTTATTTTGCTCATAGTGGTTTACATAGTGTTGACAATAATATTTTAGGTACATATTTACATAAAATCAGGGGGGATTCCCATCACCAAATTGTCCTCCCTACACCTCCGTTTCTGTCCTACCTCCCATTTCCTCTTCCCTCACCCCAGGGCGGCTGGAATATGTGGTCCCCTCTGTATCTAACCCACAACTTAGTAGTCTTGCACCTGTTTGGTCTTGATGCCTCCCTTAGTTCCCCCTCTAACTGGAGGCAGGACTAGCTAGTTCAAGTTGCGTGGTTTTGTTTGAAAAAGAGAAAAGTAATAAACTGGGGTAAGGGTCTAATACACCGACACTGGGCGGAATCCTTCTAGAGGCTCTCATCATCGATTTGAGAGATGGAGAAAAAGAAGGTGAAACACTCCACCAGTACCAAAAGAAGTGTCAAATATCCAGTGAGGGCTCCAGCTATATCGATAAGCACCACAAAAAAACCAGACAAACAAACAAACAAAAAAGCAAAACAAACAAAAAACAAACAAAAACAAACAAAAAAAAACACGCCATGGTCTTGAAATGAGAAACATGGCATAGCACATAACGAAAGAAAAGAAAGGAAGAGAAAATATAAGTATGATTGGGGACAATTTCAGTACTCACACCCAAACAGAGAAATTGACCAAAATAGATAGGTAAATAAAAATAATAATAACAATAATAAATGGAGGTAAAAAATATATATATAATAACCAAGGTTTTGTGCTTTTTGTATTTTTGTTTTTTCCCTCCTGCCCTGGCACAGTAAATATTGGGGTCATTCGAAAAGGAATTCACTTGGCCTAAGAGATATGGGGTTTCTCCGTCCTTGGAGCATACTGTCATGGGATCAACTCTAGACTTTGCTCAGGAACCTTTACTCTCCCGGTGGTGTTTTTTTTTTTTTTTTGGTGTGTGGAAGACTTCTGTTCTGTGTTTAGAGGTCTCAGTATCTGCACAGATCCTGAGGTGGGACTTATGATGAAGTCAGTCTTTGTGGTTCTAGAGGTTCTGTTACCTCAGTGTCATTTTAATCCATCTTCTGTGGTTGGTGATCTTGGTCTTTGCACTGAACCTAGGGTGGCACCTAGGATAGCGTCTTTCTTTGTGCTTCCAAAAGCCCCGTTCCGTTACAATTTTCTCTGCCGGACCTTTGGGACTGGGGATCCTGGTTATTGTGCAGGTCATAGTTCAAACCCTAAACTAGGGCTTTTTTATTGGTCCCAAGATGTATACCGTCTGGTCGTAGTTCTAGCAGCCAGTCATCTATAAATCACGATCTTGGCTTTTGGACCTACCAAAGGGTGCCAAGACTTCTGGTTTTGTCTTGTCGTTAGCTGGTAAGGTAGGTTAATCTGCTCTAAGGTCAGGTTGTTCGCATTTTCCTCATTGTCAGGATATCATGTTAGAGCTGGCCCTTGTTGTTGACCCTGCAGTATTAAGGCTGTCCCGGCTGGGATTTGTTTCTTGCAGCTGTTGTGAAGATCTGTGCCGTTTCTATGTCTGGTATCCAGGGTTCAAGGTTGGATGAATGGTATCTAATCACCTGAGGTCTAACTTTATTTTTTTTTTAAAGAAACATTTTCAGTAAGTCGAAGTAATTTTTCTGTGTTGCGGAAAAAGGTCAGTTTATGATCTCCTTGTTTTGCTATCTCAAAGCAGATCCCACAAGCTCTAACACAGAAGGATTTTGTTGATATATGTTTTATAGGGTGTGATAGGATGTTTAGATTGAGCCTGAGGATTTGGCTTTGACTGAAAAAGAGGAGGAATATTTTCAAACTGGTATGAAGAAGATTGCAGAGGGTGCTTGTTTTGAGAGAACAGGAGCTCAAATCTTAGATATGAAAAACCTATTTCAGATGCAGATGTAGTCCCGCAGTATGAACTCCTTTTTATAAAGACTGACAAAGTGTATTAAAAAAGAGATTTTGACAGTGATGTTATTTAATTATAATGTCCAAACGTGGAAGTTTTTGATTCAAGTCCCATATTGCTGTCCTTTTCCATCTATTCATATTACCACTAAGCATATTAGGCTATGTATTTTTGCTGATCTAAACACATAGACCTTTTATTTTGTGTGTTATCTTCATGTGAGTTTTATTTTGGTCTTAATGATATAACTAGAAATATTTGAATATAATTTATATAAAATCATGTATCTCTGTCTTGGTTACAAGTGTGTGGAGAGTATTATATTCTAATTCTTTATATCTTTGTACCTTACAGATGTTATTTACAGAGTAATTTATATTTCACATTCAATGAGTGTGAAGCCTCAAATTCCCTGATTCTTTAAAAACTATTAAGTTTATGATTTATCTCCATAAATGCTATCTCTTATTAACTCAATTTAGTGGATTAAATTTTCATGAAGTCTAGAGTTGGCTAGGTAATCATGGTTCTTCTTCTAAATAAATATTGCCTGATGGAATCTAACAAGCTGGTAGTCCCACCTTTATGGTCTGACATTTACAATTTTCTATTTAGTCATTATGGACTTTAAAAGATCTTCTGTAATTCTATTCCATTTAATTATATTTTGTGTTGCTATGACTATTCTCAAATTTAAGGGAACAGAGACTGAATAGGGGAGAGAATGAAGAGATGAAGAGAATAGAGAAAAAGAAAAAAGGGAGAGAGAGAAAGACACAGAATGGGTTTTAAGAAAAATGAAAGACACTCTTGCAACTATTTTTAGAGACAAAAGAGAGGAGGGCTGGAAGTTACAGCTCACTTCATGAAGCTCACCACAAAGAGTGGTGAGTGCAGTTAGAGAAATAACTACACTTAAAACTATCATAACAAAGTGAATGAATGAGGGAAGTAAAAAGTCTGTCTAGAGTACAGGTGGGGGTGGGTTGGGGAGGAGGGAGATTTGGGACATTGGTGATGGGAATGTTGCACTGGTGATGAGGGGTGTTTTTTACATGACTGAAACCCAACCACAATCATGTTTGTAATCAAGGTGTTTAAATAAAATATTATTCAAAAAAAAAAAAGAGAGAAAAGAGAAGAGAGAAAGAGAAAGAAAATGAGGAAGAAATTTTGATAGACCAAGAGATTATATGATACCTCTGGGAGTTGTTCAAAGAATTTCATTACAAAAGCATTCCCCCCCACTCAGATCTTCTTCATCCTTTAATGACTTTTGTGTATTAAAACATGTTTCTTACTAGGTTTACTAAGACTGATGGACTCTAATTACCAATGCTTTCTAGATGATTAACCTAATTTATGGCACATTTTAGTAATAAGAAAATATATTGGATTGTACAGTTCCAGATTTTAGTCTTTCTAAAACACATCCATGAGTTTGTTAAGAACCTGTTTAGAATATGTACAAATTGTTAAAAAGCTCTATAGCACATTTCTATCATATTGGCATTTCAAGTTTAAAGTCTAATGGGTTTAAAAAAGAGTTTATAAAGATGAGTCTGTTCTATAGTGGGTTGCCATGGTGAACTGAAGAATATTATGAATCACATTTGTTTCTTGAAACTCACTTGGATCATGTTATTCTTCATTTTGAAAATAACTTTCATTCCATGTACTGTGGTGAATATGGCCAAAGTTTTATTAAATGCTTAATTCTACTTTCACTATTTTTTGGAAAGAAGACTTTGTTTATTTGTGTTTGGTTTAGTCTTAGTGACTTGGTAGTGGGTCAGCATTCTTCTTTGCTCTGATTTGAATTCCAAATTGATTGAACAAACCCCACATTAACAGGTTGGCATTATTCTATGGGTATAATACAGTGATTGTTGGAGAAGTGTGGCTTCAAAGTCCTCAGGGTGTCAGTTAGTAAATGGGCCTATTGTTGACTTTGAGGGGTGGATTATTTTTCTTTATCTTGCTGATTTTGAGATCCTTGGAGAGAAATGTAACATTTTTTTCATCTGGCACGAAATTAAAAAATACCAACAATGTTTCTTTATAATATTTCAGTTAACTTCCATAGAACTTTGTTTCTGAATTTACTTTTATCTCTTGAAAAACCTTGGGTAAAGACAAGTCAGGCATTTATGTTGCATCTGTAACAATTACAAAGTTTACTGGTAGGAACTAATCTTTGGTCACCCAGTTTAAAGAGTTGATGCTGTAATGGCCAACTGATTATGTGATTGTTTAAACATCACTCATAAAGTTGAGCTGAAGAGTCTTTGTCTAGGGCATGCCTGTAAATCCAGCTGCACTGGTCCCTAGAATGAGTGTCTTTGTGTAAATGGTCAGCCCTGCTATGATATTTGATCAGGCCCTCTTTGTATCACAACCTATTTCTGCATCAGCAAAGGGTGCATATAATACTGGGCTTTGTAATTTGTTGAAAAAAAATGTATGGGTGTTCAGAAACTCATCCTCTATGCTGTCACCTTTGGATGATGAAGTCTAGAGGAAAAAAGCATTATGTGAATAATTAAAAACACAGAATGACTGATCAGTACCAAGCAGAGTTAAGGTTCTATTTTCAGGGCTACAATTTCAACAAGGTGAGTTGTCTAACTTGGCTGCTTTGATTGATCATCATAGGGGAGTGGTAGAGGAGGAAGATGAGGGACATTTGTGGTGGGAAGGTTGCACTGGTGAAGGGGGTGCACTTTTTATGACTAAAACCCAACTACAAACATGTATGTAACCATTATGCTTCAATAAAGATATTATGAAATATTATTACAATAACAAAAAACCTTTCAAGATCTTCATTTCCTATAGATCAAAAGACTGTCATCAGTGTTCAATTTCTACAAGTAGAAAAAATACATTTGATTGATAAATCTTTTAGAATAAGAAAGCCCATAGAAAATCAAGCTTTGTATGTACATAATATATTATGTCCATCCAGAGTACTATAATTAATGATTATTGAATTTGGGTGTTAATGATTATTGAAGTTAGGTGTTATATTGCTAATATAAACTCCTAAAACAACAGCAAGAAATCTGCATACATTTCACATGGCTTTTTGTTTTATATTATAATCTCAGAAAGTACCCATCAATTCTCTGTTTTGTTTTGTTTTAGGGCCACACCAATTAGTGCTGTGTTTACAAAACCAAACAATGCCAAGGATAAAGCCTGGGACTTCTACATGCTAAAGATTTACTCCAGCTCCTTAAGCTCATTCTCCAGCCTTATCAAAAGAGATTAGGAACAATTATTTTCAATGGGAACACAATTAACATTAGGAATAAGTCAATTATTTTTCTATATGACTTCCTTAATGTTTGATACACCTGGCTATCTAGATATAGTAATATATGTTTTTGACAAGAACATGCTCATTTTACAAAATTGGTATTTAATAATTTATGCCTATTCCTATGAAAATTGTTAGGCTATGCTTTAAGAATTATGAACAGGATGTAGACTTGTTAATGTGGAAAGATTAAGGCTTGGACAGGTATGTAAGTGTCCATACTTACAGAATTGATTTTGCCAATACCTGTTTCTAATCTTGAACCCTTTTAGTACAATAGGCCAGTGACAATGTGGGTCAAGTCACAGATTCACTTTCTGACATGTGATAAGAATATAAATTTATTTGCAAACTCTAGAACATATAATCTTATACTCATATCTATCTAAGGGCTGTGTCTTGATAGCAAAGAGCATGAGAATTTACATCACTGACCGTATCATTGCTTGAAGAGTGGAGGGAAATGACTTCAAAATTCGGATCAATTCTGTGCAAATGTTATTTTCTGACAAATGTCCTATGCTTATTAGTTTTTGAGACTCTCTCTTATGGGCTACAGTATATAAACTAAAAGAACTGACTTTTGTGTTCCTCTGTGCTAATTTCACTAAGGCTACTATTGTTTCTAGCCAAATTATTGCTACCACAAGACATGAAGATGGTCTTATCTTTTCTTTTCTATTGGGTGTTGACAGTAATTTTATCTTCTTAGAGAAATAATCTTTATTCTTACAGGTTACCAAAGTTCCATTGATGGAAAATACTTATATAATATTTATTATGTACCTGAAATGGAAATCATTGTAAAAGTTAGGAATATGGAATTTAAAGAAATTTTGGAAGACCTCAGTGAACTGTGGCTATATAATCATTTTAAACAGATTGCTACAGTAGATTTTCATAAATTTTTAGTTCACTTTTGTTCTCATTTAGTAATAAAAAACATGGTGCCCTCTTAAAATATGGAGCATACAATATTTTGATATCATTTTTTTTTTGCCCTGAATCATTTCTTTCTTCTACTAGAAATTCTACAGGCCATTTACAAGCACTGTTCTCAATTCAAATGGGCCCTGTGGCAAATTATAGTGTCCTTTTACATTAATAATATGATTAATAGAAATATAAGACATGAAAAATAATACTTTTTAGAAAGAAAAGAGACGACTTTTCAGAATAACCTTTGACCTGACAGATCAAGGAGTCTCCAGTTTCAGACCTTTTGAGTAAAGTATGCTAGGGTTCATATTGTACACTGCCCACACATGTTCTATTCACTTCTGTAGGAGATCCATGATCATGCTGTATCTGGTTGACTGGCCACAAATTCTTTGCTGTCAACATTTTTGTAGTATAATTAATTAACGAGTTAAGCAGTTATTATTCTGCCTACAACTTCTAATACTATTAAATAAATTTTGTAAAAGTGGCATTAATTAACAAGTATTTAACTTGGATTAGCTTAAAATTAAATCACTAATGGTCTCAAAGATCATTGTGAACTACTTTTTACAGTTGCCAAAATTTAGTAAACTTTTGGGATTAATAGTTTTTACAGTTGCCAACATTTGGTAAACTTTTGAGATTAATAGTTTGGAGATACGAGCGTATTTATTGAAGTATTTGAAAAAGGATACATTATTATATCTAGATAGTATATACAATTTGGTTTTATACTCTGCCCTTTCATATTTTAGTAGTTTTATGACTTTATTTTCTCTGAGAAAAGTATTTAAGGAGCTATCATTCACTATTTTAACACACATCTAGCTGCAATTGTCTAGACCTCAGAAAAACTTATTAAAAATGGTAATTTTGTATCAGTAGGAATCAAGCTGTCAACTAGGTTTTAAGGCAAATATTTCTTTGTAGTAAATTTTCTATATAATGAAAATACCCATTGTCAAGAATTTACAGTGGGGGAGGGGGGAAAGCGGAGAGATAGCATGGAGGCAGAGAAATTGCCTTGCATGCAGAAGGACTGTTGTTTTAATCCCAGCATCCCATATGGTCCCCCGA